>NC_077227.1:209637143-209959018 GCF_027887165.1 Monodelphis domestica | reverse complement strand
CAATGTTGCCTGGTTTCTGTCCATAAACAGAATTCAGTGGAGTGTGTCTTGAAAGTGATTGATGTTCTTGGCTTGCCTGGCTTGTAATGGGAGTGAATGTAGCTCTGTGGAGAAGGAAAGGAGGGGGGCAATGGGTAGTGATCTTTGGGCTTTAATTCTGTAAGTGTAATCTTTTAGGGTAATAGTCTGGGGGGATTAAGGTGGGATATATGTGTATTGATCCTGTAAGTATTTGCTCTCATGTTATTTCTCCTGTATTGGGGAGAGAATAATAATCATAACAAGTCCATTAGTAAGGGAAGTTGGAGAGAGAGGTTACAGAGGGGAATCAGTGGGGGCCTCATTCTCTGGGGACTGCCTTGTAGACCCCATTTCCCCAGATTATGACCTTGTCATCCAGGAAGGGTATGATGGCCTCCAGCATTGCCCTTTCATCATTTTAGTTTTGGAAAAAAATATCCTTTCCAGAAATTGTGTGTGTGTGTGTGTGTGTGTGTGTGTGTGTGTGTGTGTGTGTTTTGAGCCTCCAAACAATTGAAGAACACTGACTAGTCAGGTTCAATTTCTGAGAATGAGCATAGGAGGCAAAGAATTCCCTTATGTGAAAAGCACGAAAGCACCTATGATAGAGAGTTGCCTATCATCCCATGGAATAGGAGTTTCCTCAGTAACTAAAGGAATGCAGTCACACACTCCTTGCTTAGGACATTAAAAGGTATTCCCTAACATCATTTTTTAATATTCCTGACAATAGGCATTCAAAGTAAAGCTTCATTATTCATACTAATGTTGTTGTTCAGTCATTTCAGTCATGTCCAATTATTTGTGATCCCATTTGGGGTTTTCCTGGCAAAGATACCAGAGTGGTTTGCCATTTCCTTCTCCAGATTATTTTATAAATGAGGAAAACGGAGGCAAACAGAGTTAAGTGACTTAACCAGGATCATCCAGCTAAGAAGTATCTGAGGCTAGATTTGACTCATGAAGACAAGTCTTCCTGATTCCAAAAGCAGTGTTCTATCCACTGTGACACAGGAGTGGAAATTTGGGTATGAATCAAAAGAACTATAACACGGTTGGGGATACCTGACTTCTGCTCCAGAGATCTGATACAGGGGAGCACATTTCCTCCTGGGGGTTAGGGGTTGTCTCCTCTCTGTGGTATCCAAAAATCACTGTCCTCCTGCCTTGCAGTCCAGAGTAACACTGATTTCTTACACAGCCTTGAGTCATCAACTTGGGGGGGTTCCATCCCCATGATATCCCTCTCCTGACAACTGTGTTCCTTTCTTAACCCTACAATGTCTACAATAGTGCAAATGAAAATAACACTGAAATGCAGACAAAATTAATGAATCTTGATACAGGAGAGAATCCACGATGAAACAAATTTCCATCTTTTCTAAAGAAAAATGAGGCACTAACTACAAGGATAGAATTTTATATGTCACCTAATCTTCATGCAATGTCCATTGATTTTGCTTAACTGTTTTTCTTCCTTATAAGAGAGGGTTTGATAGGAGATATGGCAGAGAAGGGTTCCATATGGAAGAACTACTGTCAAGTAGTTCTTAAAAGTCCACAATAATTTTTAAAAGATAAAAGTGTAGGTGATGTTTAAAATTTTATGACATGCAGATCAAAGCATGCATTTTTTTTCATTTGAATTTATTTGGGTTTTGGTTTAGAGGGTTTTAGTTTTATATGATTATTCTCTTACAAAAATGACCACTATGGAAATATATTTTCCACGATAATACATGTATAACTCAGATCGAATTGCTTGGCAGCTCTGGGAGAGAGGAGGGAAGGTGGGGGGGAAGGGAGGGAGAAAATTTGGAACATATAACTACAGAAAATTTAACTGGAAATTTGTTATTTCCTGTAAATGGTAAAAATAAAATATTTTTATAATTTAAAAAATAAAGTACAGGCTTGACCATGCCAAAAAAAAAAAAAAACAAACAAAAAAAAGAAAACTTTATGACAGTTCCTGACTTCTTCAAGTCTGCATTCTCCAGAAGTAAAATGAGGTAATTAAATGTTTGCCACTTGCTTACGTGGGAGACATCATACAAGAGGTTGAAAGAATTTTAGTCCAGTACTGATTATTTTGAATACCGTGGATATCATCCAAGCACGCAAGGAAGGTAAAGAAGCTAAATCCAAAGCACATACTTCATGAATAATGACTATTAATATTGTAATGCTTTGGCTTATTGGTGCAGAAGAGCAATTCTGGGCCATATAAAGGAATTGAAACTAATGAAAGGGAGAAAATAGAATCCTTCAGTGTTAAGGAAGAGTCCAGTTAATATTCCATCTAGTTATTTGGGGATACCTAAGAGAACCCTGTTTAAAATGGAAACAACAAAATCAATTTACTCCATTTAAGGGGAAGGAAAGAGAAATCAAGAAGTTACTCACCATAGCAGAGTACTACCTTGGTCTAGAAATTTGTTGTTATATTAAGTTCCAAGCTTAATTCCAACCTATCTCTGAACCCCACACTATAGAAGGTCAACATCTGATATGTATTAGGAGGATGGAGAGACAGAGACAGACACACACACACATATATACATGCATACATAAATATTTATGTGTGTGTGCATGGAACTATACAGTACATACTTCCATATGTTTGTTCTTTCTTTGGAAGTGGATGGCACATTCTTTCATAGATTCATTATAGCTGATTTGGATATTCATTTAATTCAGAGTAGCTGTCATTCACAGTTACTCTTGGAACAACATTGTTCTTACTATGTACATTATTCTCTTGGTTCTATTTATTTCACTCTTCATTATTTTGTGTATTTTTTCCATGTTTTTTTTTCTAAAATCAATCTGCTCATCACTTCTAACAGTACAGTAGTATTCCATCACAATCATATACCACAACTTTGACAATCATACCCCAACTGACAGGCATCCCCTGAATTTCTAGTCCTTTGCTACCACAAAAAGAGCTGCTACAAATATTGTAAAACTTAAGAGTTTCTTGTCCTTTTCCCCTGATCACCATGGGAAACAGACCTAATAGGTACTGCTGAATCAAAGGATATATACAATTTTATAACTCTTTGGACATAATTCCAGATTGCTCTCTAAAACCATATTGAAATTTAAAGAAAGACTTCCAGTGCATTAGTTAGAGCATCATTCATTTTTTAAGAGGCTCTACTAGTCTTTTTTGAGCTTTTGAATATATCCTTTCTTCCCATGCCCTCTCCAGTTAGATTGTGATTTCATTCACTGGTAAAATTGATAAGGTCTTAAATCAGAACATTAGTCTCAGTCACACTCTTAATTCACATGGCACTTCTGTGATCCAAATCAAATCTTCCTTATACTTCATGTTGACCTAAAGCAGCTCTTGGGTTTTCATTCCAGGACTTAAACTCCCTAGAAATCAGCAGAAGTCCCTGGTCATATGATAGAGTCACTACATGATAGAATCTTAGAAATGGAAAGGGACTTTGGAGGTCAGTTAGTTCAACTCTTCCCTGAAACATAAATTCTCCCTCCGACATTCCTCACCCTCCCCTCAATGGTCATTCAACCCCTGCCTAAATACCAGAAATTCACCATCTATTGAGTTAGCACATACCCTTTTTGGAGAGTTTGAATTATTAGTGAATTTTATTGCCCACCCCTTTCTAGAAAGGGGTAGGAGAATGGGTTTTGGATCACATGCCTAATAGGCTAAACCTGTGCATTTCTGAGACAAGCAAAACTAAGACTGCATCCTGTGATCCAAAGAAACCATTCCTGTAGAGGGAACCTGCAAAAGAACAACTATGTGCCAAGTTGTTTATAGTAAGATCTTGGATAGAACATGGTAAATTGGCC
Source organism: Monodelphis domestica (assembly GCF_027887165.1). NCBI lineage: Eukaryota > Metazoa > Chordata > Mammalia > Didelphimorphia > Didelphidae > Monodelphis > Monodelphis domestica. Next base: position 209,955,163 of record NC_077227.1, on the reverse strand, counting down.
AGAGAAGCTAAACAGGTTTAAAAAGATTGAGACATGCCTAAGGCATTGGGGAGACCTTTTATTATCCCTATGATTCTCTTTAACCATCTGATTAATTTGTAAATTTGAAAATCAATTCCCCCAATTGAATAAGCACAATGAATGTAATAACTAGAAGTATGTTTAAGGCAGCACAAGGTTTGGCTGCTGAACCAGGGGCTTGGGTGAAGATCCACATTGAGTTTGGGACTAGTCAAAACATAAGACCTGAGAAGATAATCACAGATTGCATTGAGTCCCCATCCATTATGTACTTTGTTGATTATCAATTAGTCAAAGCTAATTAACTTTTGGAAAGGGATATTGACTGAGAAGGCATAGTGAGGATAACTGCTACAAAAAGTGTGTCCCCAGGTGTCCCCTTGTACATTTGGTGTGGGCTTAAAGGTCCCACCAACCTTGCCAAGTAGCTGTACACAATCAAAAAAAAACATAAAAACAATAACTAGTTGATTAGGATGGGACTACCTTTCAGATAAGACATATGTGTTGCTTAGATTCACAATTATGAGAAAACTCCTCACATTCATCTTTAGTCATACCTCAGTCCTTGGTTGGGGTTCTTGGAACAGCAAACACAGGTGGTTCCGTTTCCCAGTCATACAGGACTAGGTCCAAACAATTCTCAATATTCCCACACTCACTGTCTTTCTTAGAGTCTGTGCAGAAAAGAGTGAAACTTAACCAAAAGTTGCCCCAGGGTATTTAACATATCATTAGCATCACACCTACATTGCCCTTTGCTCCCTGAGAATGGGCAAGTAGAGTGAATCATGAGTAAAGTCATGCAGACCAAGGAGAAACATGGGTAAAGTGGCCATTGGAGACAGTCCCTTGGAGACAAAGAGTAATAAGTACCCAAACAAATGACCCCTTCCTTAGTAACCAAGCAGGGGGGAAAATGCATTTCTGAAAATCACTCAGAGCCTTTCTACTGCCAACCATTTTCACTGCCATGACCTTTCCATCATCACAGTCACTCCATCACCAGGGCCATTCCACTGCCTTTGTCCCTCTTTCAATAATGCTTGCTCCTTCATCATGAAGATTGCCTGAGCCATTAATTCTTCAGAGAAGACCACAATCTTGCCCTCCCACATTACATTCAGAAGAAGAGTGGGCTCAGAATTAAAAGATCTCATGTTGACCAATGGGTAAATTCATAGTTCCATTGGAAATAATTTTTCCCATTTGTAGAATTCTCATTAAATTCCCCTTAGTTGTAGCTCTCCACCAAGCTTTCAGGAAATATGCCCTTATAGAATTTTGAAACTGCCTTTTCTTAGTGTATCAAATTTGTCTTCTCTGTTTCTCCAAGATCCCATTGAAGCTTCAGGGACATTTTCCAATGATGATAGGAAGCCCTAATCTTCCAACATTTCAGTTTACCAGGTCAGCTTCTAGGCTGGTAGTGTCAAGATCAAATAGAAAAATTTCTCTGTTGTCCACATATTGACTTACAAAATAACAAATTAATATTGTCTATATGGTATTTATTATTTTTTAAACATTTCTGAATTCCTGGTTCTGGCCAAATGCAGGACTTTGATGCCTCTGCTCTGGTCTGTGGTAGGAAGGGAAAGTATAACACTCCATCTTCCAGATGTGCTTTGTACAGGAGCAAGAGTCTACCTCCTGGGGCAATTAGAAGGCTCAGTGGTTTGAGAGCCAAGCCTGGGGACAGGAAGTCCTAGTTTCAAATATGACCTTAGACACTTCCCAGTTATGTGACCTTAGACAAATCACTTTACCCCAGTTGCCTAGCCCTTACAGCTCTTTTGCCTTAGAACCAATAGCAGAAGCTATAGGTTTTATTTTTTTTTAGAGTCTCCTCCTCAAGGTGCTCACATGCCTAGAAGCTCCCAAATTTCTGAATTCTCCTGTTGGAATGCCATAAGTCTGGAGGAATATTCGATTCTTTCAACCCATCCTAATACATTTCCTGTTTGATGTCATTTAATTTTAATCCAATGGTTAAAGTATTTCACCCATACCAAGCTGATTAAGGACTTGATAGAATGCACTTTATGTCTTTGATTGATCTACTGACTCACTAGAGATGTTGAGAGTTTCTATAAGTAACTTCATTAATGTGTGTATGGGATGTTGGGAAAATGTTCCTCGCCTTATACAATTATCAAAGGAGCATAGATTTTGACCGAAAAGGTCTTAGTAGGATATGTCCACCCTTTTATTTTTATGCATGAGGGCTAAAGTTAAGAGAAATTAAGAAACTTGCCAGGATCACACAACTACTAAGGACCCAAAACAAAATTTAATCCAAGTTTTCCTAAATTCAAGTCTAACATTCCAATTACTAGCTCATACTACTATGCTAGCTCAGAGTAACTTGATTTATAATTCTGGTCTTGTGTTCTCAGTGATTCAGTGGATAGAGCATGGGGCCTCAAGTCAGGAAGACCTGAGTTCAAAACCAGTCTCAGACACTTGCAAGTCACTTAACCCTATTGGTCTCAGGCTCTTCATCTGTAAAATGAGTTGGAGGGGAAAAATGGCAAACCATTCCAGTATCTTTGCCAAGAAAACTCAGATGTCATGAAGAATTAGACATGACTGAAATCAACTGAACATCTTGTGTTAACAGTTATTAGAATATTCAGTTTTTCCCATTTTTACCTATTTGGTGCCACTTTCTTACAAAATATCAGCATCAGGGAAAAACTCATTCCTGAAACCACTTTCTTCAAATTTCGATAGTAAAAGCATTTCCACTTAAAGGACCATATACTACACAAACATTTGGGTTAGTATCTTAAAGATGCTGCTCAAGCCCATTTTTCTACAGTAAGATTTTTCCTGATTCTCCACAATTGCTAGTACCAGTCTTCTCAGTCTACCTTGTGTTAACTGCTTTGTATTTATTTATATTAATTTTATTATATTTACTTGTATATATCTTTTCCTCCAGTGTTAGAATGCAAACTTCTCTGCAGTATGAATTGTTTCATTTATTGTATTAATATCCATATCAGCCAGCACAGTGCCAGGCACACAATAGGCACTTAATAAACATTTGCTGATTAATTGATTGGAGATTATAAAGAACCAGATTCTAGGTCAAATATCTATCTGTTTATGACACATTTAAAGTGGCTATTTTATATTAGATGTCAACAAAATATATATACTATCCTCTTCTTTCATTTTTTTATTCCAAATTTTACAAAACCAAATGAAACAAGCATTTCCATATACAAAGAAAAAGAAGATAGCACACAAATGAAACCACAAATCTCTTTTATGTTTATCCTACTTTTCTTCATATCTACATAATAAATCTTGTCCACTAGTGTCCCAGCCTCTCCCTACCCTCTCCACATCACAAAAGATATTGTCAAGGCAACCAACATGTACATATAAATTAAGCCTTTCATATTTCACCTTTCTGTAGGTAACATTCAGTTTATTCTTCCAGCATTAATTCTGTGGCTGTGTATAATGTTGTCCTGGTTCTATTCATTTCACTGTTCATTATCTCATGTAGATCCTTTCAAGTTTTTTTAAAAATCAATCTGTTCATCATTTCTTATGGCAACCAGTGCTGGGTCTGTTTCCCAAGATGATCAGTTTTTGAAAGAGTAATTGAAGTATTGCTGGGTCTGAGAGTAGTTATATAACTCTCTAGGTGTTCCTAGATTCAAATTGCTCTCGGAAATATTGGAGAAACAATTAGTGTTCCCGTTTTGCTATATCCCCTCCAACGTTTGCCAGTTTACCCTTTTGTTTTAGTCAGTCTAATGAGTGTGAGGTGATATCTCAGAGTGGTTTTGATTTGGATTTCCCTAATTAGGGGTGATTTAGAGCATTTTTTTATAAACCCATATATGACTTTGGTTTCTTCATTTGAAAATTGTCTATTCATATCTTTTACCCATTTATCAATTGATAGATAGATAAATAATTGATAGATAGATAAATTTTTCAAAGTTTTCTGAATAATTTAGATATGAGGTCTCTATCTGAGAGGCTATCTATGTACTTTTTTCCCCAATGTTTAGCTTTCCTTCTTATCTTGGCAGCATTTGTTTTATTTGTATAAAAACTTTTCAATTCAATTCAATGTGTTCAAAATTATCCAGCTTACATCTCACAATGCTCTCCATCTCTTGTGACTCATAAATTCCTCTCTTATCCATAAATCTGATAGGTAGTATGTTTGCTGTTTTAATTTACTTTTGGTATCTCTTGTTCTGTCTTAGATCATGCATCTATTTTCACCTTATCTTAGTGGATGATGTAACATATTGGTCTATACCTAGTTTCTGACAAACCAGTTTCCAATTATCTTAGCAATTTTTAACAGATGATGATTTCTTATCCTCAAAACTTGGATCTATGATTTTGTCAAATACAAGATTATTATAATCTTTTCCTGGTGTTTGTTGTATGTCTATTCTGTTACACTAATCTGCTTTCTATTTTTAGCCAGTACTAACCAGATAATTACTATTTTACAATACAATTTAAAATCTGGTACTGCTAGTCTGCCTTCCTTTATGTTTTTTTCTCATTAATTCCTTTGATTTTCTTGAACTTTTATTCTTCTAAGTGTGTTTTGATATTATTTTTTCCAACTCAATAAAATAATTTTTTGGTAATTTAATTGAGATAGCTTAGTTTAGATAGGAGTGTCATTCTAATTATATTAGCTCTGCCCATCCATGAACAATTAGTATTTCTCCAATTATTTAGATCTCAGTTTATTTGTATAAAAAGTGTTTTGTAATTATGTTCATATAGTTTCTGGGTTTATTTTGGTATATATTCTCTCAAGTATTTTATTCTATCTGGGATTCTTTTAACTGAAGTATCTCTATCTTTTCTTGCAGGACTTTGTTAGTAATATCTGTTAACTTATGTGGATTTATTTTATATCCTGTAACTTTGCTAAAATTATTGAAAATTTCAACTAACTTTTTAATTTTTTTAGCTGAATCTCTAGGATTTTCCACATAGACCATCATGTCATAAGCAGACAGAAATAGCTTTATTATTTCTTTGCCCTTTCAGATTCTTTCCATTTCTTTTTCTTCCCTTATTGTTATTACTAGCATTTCCAATACCATGTTAAATAATATTGATGATAATGGGCATCCTTGTTCCTCTCCCATTTTTAATGGAAGGCTTTTAGCTTCTCCCCATTACAGATAATCCTTGCTGAAAGTTTTAGGGAGGTGCTTCATATTATTTTAAGAAAAAAAGATCCATTTACACTTACACTTTCCACTGATTTTAACAGGAATATCAAAAGCTTTTCTGCATCTTTTGATGTAATTATATGGGGGAGGGTTGTTATTGATATTATTATGTTGATATTTTTTCTTATATTAAACTATCTCTGCATTCTTGGCATAAATCCTATTTGGTATTATCTTGATGACATATTGTTCTAGTCTCCTAGCTAGTATTTTGTCTAGGATTTTTGCATCCCTGTTAATTAATAAGATTAGTCTATAATTTTCTTTCTCTGTGTTTGCTATTTCTGGTTTAGGTATCAACACCACATCTGTTTAGTAAGGGGAGTTGGGTAAAACTCTTTGTTTTGGGGTAAAACTTGTTATTTCAGATAGTATGTTTAACATTAGAATTAATTGCTCCTTAGATGTTTGAGAAAATTTGCTCGCAAATCCATCTGATCTTGATTTTTTTTTCCTTAGGAACTTCATTTATGGTTTGTTCAATTTCTTTTTCTAAAGTAAGTTTATTTAGGTATTCTATCTCTTACTCTGATACTATAGACAGCTTGGGTTTTTTGTAAGTATTCTTTTTCTAATAGATTACTAATCAATGCATTTGCAATTTTGGTGATTTTTCATAAAACTCTTAGATTTATATATTAATGCAATGGTTCTCTTGCATTCAATTTTATTGATCTCAGCTTTAATTTTTTTTAAGATTTCTAATTTTGTGTTTAGTTGGGGATATTTAATTTGTCCTTTTTTAGTTTTTTTAATTGATTTCCCAATTAGTTGGATTTTTTCCTATATTTTATTCATATCAGCATTTAGAGATACAAATTTGCCTCTATTTACTGCTTTTGCTGTATCTTATAAGTTTGGGTATACTGTTTCATTATGAAATTATTTATTGTTTCAATGATTTTTTCTTTAACCCACTCATTCTTTAAGTTTAAGTTATTTATTCTCCAATTAGTTTTTACTTTTTATTTCCATGGTCACTTATATGACATTTTTTATTATATTATGTTCTGAGAAAGTTGCATTTAATATTTCTGCTTTTCTACATTTGACTATAATATATTTGTGCCCTAATATATGGCCAATTTTTGTAAATGTGCCATGTATATCTCAGGAGAAGGTATCCTCTTTTCTCTTCCCATTCAATTCTCTCCAGGTATCTATTGTATTTACCTTGTCTAAGATTATATAAGATCATGTCTTTCTTATTTATTTTTTTGGTTAGATTTATCTAGTTATGATGGAGAGATTAAAGCCCCTCACTATTATTATTTTGTTATTTATTTCCTTCTGTCACTTAATTTTTCCTTTAAAAATGTGGATTATGATTGTTACCTATGATTTCTTTCTATCAGGTGATGTATATCAGTATCTTCTCTTCCAGCCCTTTATTTTTACTCTATATATGTCTCTCATTTTTAAGTGTGTTTCCTAGAAAAAAAAAAAACATTGTTGGGTTTTGGTTTATGATCCATTCTATCTGTTTTTACTTTATGTGTGAATTCATCCCATTCATGTTCAATGTCATAGTTTCAAGCTGTGTATTTCCTGCCATTCTGTTCACTGTTTGTCCTCTTTTTTTCTATATTTTCCCTCAAATATCCAGTTTTTTCTGTTCTCTATCTCTCCAATTTGCACCCCTCCTTAGAAATTTCCCCTTAATCTCTCCCTTTGCCCTTCTACTTCCAAATTGGCCCCCTTTTCTAAGAATACTTCCCTTGTCTTTTCCCCTTACTTTTTAGTTCCTATTCAATTCACCTTTCCAAGTCTATACCTTATTCTCCCTACAGTGCCTTTCTATTTTTTGTTATGTGTTTTATTCTAAAAAACCTTTCCTTTACCTTATACTGAGTCCATTTCTTATCCTTTCACCTTAACCTCCTATTTCTTGGTATTTACTCCCTTCTTGGTATCCCTCCCTTTTCTTATCCCCTTGCTCTCCTTTCTCAATCTACTCTTCCTTCATTTAGTAGCTGAGTCCCTTATGGGGCTTTCATTTGCTTGGTCCCTACCTTTTCCTAACTTGGTTCCTCCCTTATCCCTTCCCCTTTGCCACCTGTTTCTCTATATGTTAAGAAGATTTTTCACCCTCCTAATTGTGTATGCTGTACTCTCTTTATCCCAAATCTGATGAAAGTAGTATTCTAGTACTAGCAGCCATCCACCCCCTCTTCCCTTTTCCATGGCAGTTCCTCCACTCATTCCTCCTCCAAATGGGATAATCATTCTATCCTAGCTCCTCCTGATCTACTTCACTACCATTTTGGTTCATTCATCTTGACCTCAAGTTTTCCATCCATACAAGTCCCTTCAAAATACCCAGGCACTGATGCCATTCCCAGGGGCTCTAGATATAAGAATCATTTTTTTTTACCTTTAGGGCTGCTTATGATAATGAATTTTGGGATTTTCTCCAGGAATAATTGAAACACCTTTAGTTTATTAAATATCCATTTTTTACCTTTTATAATTATGCTCAGTTTTACTGGATATGTTATTCTTTGTTGTAAACCCAATTCTTTTTGCTGTATGAAATTCTGGTTTCCATGTCCTGTGTGTGTGTGGTTTTTTTTTTGTTTTTGTTTTTTTTAATGTTGTGGCTGCTAAGCCTTGTACTATTCTGACTGTAGCACCATAGTATTTAAATCATTTTTTTTCTTGTTTCTTGTAGTATTTTTTCCTTAACTTGGAAGTTACAGAACTTAACAATAGTGTTCCTGTGAATTTTCTCTCTGGGTTTCTTCAGGGTGATGATTGGTGCAGTCTTTCAATTACTATTTTATTCTCTGATTCTAGAACTTCTAGGCAGTTTCCCTTGAAGATTTCTTAGAGTATGATGTCTAACCTCTTTTTAAAAATTGTAACTTTATAGGAGTTCAATTGTTCTTCTAGTGCCTCTCCTTGATCAGTTTTCCAGTTCAGTTGTTTTGGGGTTAAGATGTATCATATTCTCTTCTGTTATTTCTTTCTTTTGATTTTATTTTATTATTTCTTCTTAGGAAATTATTTTTTTTACATTTTTTAAATTATATTTTATTTGATCATTTCCAAGCATTATTCATTAAAGACGACATAGATCATTTTCTTTTCCTCCCCCCCACCCCCCATAGCCCACTGGGCATTACATGTTTTCTTGATTTGAACCCATTGCTATGTTGATAATATTTGCATTAGAGTATTCATTTAGAGTCTCTCCTCTGTCATGTCCCCTCAACCACTGTATTCTGGCAGTTGCTTTTCCTTGGTGTTTCCACTCCCATAGTTTATCCTTTGCTTATGAATAGTGTTTTTTTCTCCTAGATCCCTGCAAATTGTTCAGGGACATTACACCGCCACTAATGGAGAAGTCCATTACGTTCGATTATACCACAGTGTATTAGTCTCTGTGTACAATGTTCTCCTAGTTCTGCTCCTCTCACTCTGCATCACTTCCTGGAGGTTGTTCCAGTCTCCATGGAACTCCTCCACTTTATTATTCCTTTTAGCCCAATAGTATTCCATCACCAACATATACCACAATTTGCTCAGCCATTCCCCAATTGATGGGCATCCCCTCGTTTTCCAGTTTTGGGGCACCACAAAGAGCGCAGCTATGAATATTTTTGTACAAGTCTTTTTGCCCATTATCTCTTTGGGGTACAGACCCAGCAGTGCTATGGCTGGATCAAAGGGTAGATATTCTTTTGTCATCCTTTGGACATAGTTCCAAATTGCCCTCCAGAATGGTTGGATCAGTTCACAACTCCACCAGCAATGAATTAATGTCCTTCTTAGGAAATTATTAGCCTTCTTCTTTTGTCCAATTCTAGTTCTTAATTTCTTATATATTTTTTCTCATATATTTCTCTTTTTTCCATTTGGGTAATCTTTCTTTCATAATTTTCTTGGTTTTCTTGAATTCCTATAGTTTTTCCTCAATCTCTCTCATTTGGCTTCTAAGGTCTTTTTGAAAGCTCTTTCAAAACCTCTTTTTGAGCTTGTGGATATTTATCTTATTTTTTTGCTGTTTGAAGTAGGTGTTTTTAAGTCATTGTCTTTTGAGTTTGAATTGTTGTCTTCTCTGTCCCCATAATAGTTATCAATAATTGGGCTCTTTTTTCTTTGGTTACTTTTAAAAAAATTTTAGCAACCAGACAAAAAGAACTAATTATTGACTTTTTTGCTGAACTCCCTGGGTTCTTATTGTCCTGAGGAATGTTACCTCAGGTTTCAGAATTTTGTGTGTGTGTTTGTTTTTACCTAGGTTATATATAGTTATTTAAGTTGTTATAGTCCAGGTTCTAATGCAACCTCTGGGTCCCCTGCTCAAGCCCCTGTTTGTAATACATCTCAGGCATTTCCACCAGAAATGGTGGGCAGTTTTCCCACTGCAACTGAAAGCAGACAAGCCACCTCCCAACCAGGGAACCTACTCTCCTGGGAGTGATCACAGTTTATAGGCCCCAATACCTCAGGAACCACACTCACAGGTATGTGTTCTCCTTCCTCTCTCCTCCTCTCCCACCACTATGGCCCTATATGTCCAGTCCATGATCTCTGGTCTCCAAAATCTTTCATTCATCATCAGTGAGGCTTGAGGTTCTGCCCTCAGGGTCTGGCACCTCTGGACTCTGTGATCTCCACTCCTTCAATCCCCAGTGTCTTATTCAGTAGGGGTCTCCTCAGCAGAAGTCACCACCTCCAGTAATACATCTGTTCCCAGAGTATTCCACCTGTGGATTTCAGTTATATCCTTCTGGATATAAGTTCCTGGGCCCAACAGTGTAAGATTGCCAGTCCTTCCCTTAGGGACTGTCTTGTGAATGCCATGCTGTTTGCTCTGTTCCTGTCCCCTAGGCCTATGTGGGTGGGATTGAGGCCAGGAAAATCAGAAGCCTTCCTCCTTAGTTGTTGTTGGTTGTTTGCTTTCACTCAAAACTCCTGTCTATTTTTGTTGCTTTTAGCACTGATTCTGTTGTTATTTTTGGTTGTTTGTGGGAATATTAGGAGGGTAAGGATACTTTGCATCCAACTCTGCCATCTGCCCCTATACTATCCTTGCAAAATTAAGATGGCACTATTTGATTCAATTCTCAGATCTTTCATATCCTATTTACTCATTTGAACTTGGACAAGTCACTGAACATGCCTGAGCTTTAGTTTCCATATCTATAAAATGAAGGGGGTAAGACTACCTCCAAATTCTCTTCCTGTTCTGTACCTATAATCCTATGATCCCATAAAGATAAATTAATCTCAGTTGGTCATGCAATTTGACCCATGTGACCTTGGACAAGTCACTTAACCCCCATTGCCTAGCCCTTTCCAGTCATCTACCTTGGAACTGATACTTAGTACGGATTGTTTTTTTAACCTTTACCTTCCCTTTTAGAATTAATAATGTATTGGCTCCAAGGAAAAAGCAGTAAGGGTTAGGCAATGGGGTCAAGTTACTTGTCCAGGGTCACATAGCTAGGAAGGAAGTGTCTGGGGTCAGATTTGAAACCTAGGACCTCCCATCTTTATGCCTGGCTCTCAATCCTCTGAGCTACCTAGCTGCCTCCTAGTATGAATTCTAAGACTGAAGGCAAGTGTTTAAAAAGAAGAAGTGGGATAAAATGCCAAAGACACTAAGCCATATGGAATCCACAATGGCCAGATACTTTCAGATACTTTGAGACTAACCTTAAATAATAATTACCATATCAGAAATGGACTGTTGCCCAGAAGTTCCCCACTTACCATGACTCTGATTATTTGATGGAGTTTAGTCACACATCTACCACCTTTCAATTCTTTCTTAACCAAGAATTTGATAAGGAGGGAATCTTTTTTCCTATATTTGGAACTAAAGCTTCAGGGAGATTCCTATGTCTTCCATTTCCTCCTGGAACTGACTGGAACTCTGGGATGAGGATTTGGATGAGGAAAGTTCTTCAGTTCATTTCCTGTTCTTAACCTAAAGAACCAATTATGCAGATTGGGACAGAAGGGAAGATGGCAGAGAAAGTTGCAAAATATAAAAATGATCCATTTGGGGGTAGAGCTTCACTCTTGTGATCACCAGATGCCAAGTCTGGAAGAGCATCCTTACCTAGTGGAGAGAATTAGAATCAGATTCTTGCAAATAACTTAACTTTCTTGACCTCATTTCCTCCTGCAAAAATCTCTGACAAAATTATCTATATCACAGGATAAAATGGAATAACACGTTTGTTAAGTGCTTTGCAAATATTAAAAGCGCTACATAAAAGGCCAGATAATATTTTTACCTGAGCTAGCTGGCCCAGAAAAATCAGAACAGTATATAAAAACCAAACCATATTATTAACCTTCAGGGCAAAGCATCAAGGTGGCCCTGTGTTCTTGGAGCACCCTTTGGTTAACGATTCAAGATGACATGTAATTTCCTTAGGTTCTGCTCAGCAAATCTCTAAATTCCAACTTTCAAACTTAGCTACAGTGGATGTGGTACATTTATTGCGGTTGAGATATCCTTGTCCGGCTTTATCATATTGGCTCCATCTAAGACTTTATTTACACGATATATAATCACTACGGCGACATTTCATCTCCTGGCCTGACACTTATGTGCTTTATGATTAGAATAAGAATCAATATGGCTCTGGAAGATATATGTAAGGAGAGCTCTGTCTCTCTTACTCTCTATGGCATGCGATTATCTCCTCCTTAATGTGAAGAACAGAGGCTTCAGTGATAAATATCCCCTTGGTTTTAGTCCCTAGACTATATATTTCACTTTTCCCTTGGTAAATAAATTAAATGGAATTTTAAAATTCAGGTTGATCATAGACTTTTAGCCAGATGAGGCCTTGGAGGTCACCTACTCTATCTTCTTTATTTTAAAGGTGAGGAAACTGAGGCCAAGAAAAGTAATAGAAGTGAATCATTGCAAAGCTAGGATTTAAACACAGGTCTTCTGACTAGAGGTCTAACTTGAAATTCTTTCATTTGAGGCAAAAACAGTTTAGAAGTGAAATGTGACAGGAGGCAAAGGACAGTCCAACTATGGGTATGTTCATGCCAGAATATCCTGTCCCCAAGACATGGGACCTGTACAGCCTATATCCCTGTGGATTTTTTTTTTGGTAAGGTAGACCTGGGAGAGGGGCCATAACAACTGCGTCTTGGATATTGTAGAGTGGGACTGGAGGAGAGGATAGAATTTTGACAAATGGTTAGGCTTGTAAAACACCTTGAGTGTGAGAGGCAGGAAATGGTGGAATTTGGACCTCTTTGGGGAATAAATGTCCCCCCCAAAAAACCATCCTGCCCTAGTTATGACTCTTAACTCTAACACCCAATCCAGCATGCTTTCTACTACACTGCCTTCCATATGTGGTGCTTTCAGATACAATGCTACCAAAAGTCAATATTGAGAAGGGACCCTAAAATGTTCTATTAAAATGTAATAAAAGGGAGATAGGTGGCTCAGCAAATAGAAAACCAGGCCTGGAGACAGAAAAACCTGGATTCAAATGTGGCCTCAGATACTTCTTAGCTGTGTGACCCTGAGCCAGTCTCTTAACTCTAATTGCCTAGTACTTACTACTCTTCTGCCTTAAAGCTGATACTTACTATTGATTCTAAGATAAGGTAAAGGTTTTTTATGTAATTAGTATTATATGCTATGAATTTTGGATGACTGGAGGAAGAAACAATGCTTGCAAACCATGCCACTACTGAAAATGTTTAGAGAGATTCCTAATTCATTGGAGGTGAACACTTTGATGGTGTCCAGATAGATTATCTGATCAATAAAAAGCTATTGTCTAGTTTTTACCAAGGACCCAAAAACTCAGAGCAATGATGCTCTTACAATTTTCTATTGCGAGACTTTCCATTTCCTTTTCCTGTTGCTGAGTTCAAGTTCAAAAATCAGAATCGTAGAGCATGTCCATATTTAACTAAATATTTTCACTATCTCGTATTGCTGGATTAAAGAAATAAAAGCAAAACCCTTACATCCATTTTGGAGACTCTACTATTGTATCGAGTTATCAAAATCCATCTTCTTTTATAATATGAAATTACTGGGAATACCAGGAACAATGATCTTTAATTTATTGTTATTAATATCTGTTGGGCATTGGTTCTGTGCATGACCCAATGGGTATACAAAGATGAATGAGGTTAAATTATTTTCCTCAAGGATCTAGTCATTGAATTTGATAGACAACTTGTTGCTCTCACTTTCCATTCTTTCCTCTTACCACTATCCCTTGATTTTCCTCTCTATGTCCCCTTTCCCATCCCAACCCCTACCATTGCTCTTTTCCACTGGAAAAGAAGATATTTTTTTTGGAGTAAGATACTGCTTTTGGAACTGGAGGAGGTTAAGTTGAATGGAGGGAGTTTCTAAGTTGTCAGAATTTGTCTCTTTTCAAAGCCACATTTCAGCATTGGACTTCCTTCTCTAATTGCCTCTTCTTGGTTAGATACTTAACTGATTTACCACTTGTTCTCATCTTCCATTTAATAAATGTTCTTTCCTCGGCATTAATGGTTAACAGAGCATGTACTGTAAATTAGCATTTATAAAAATCAATTACATTGCCTCATAAGAGAGAGCAGACACCATGATTTTCTTCACTGGATCATTTGTATTTATCTGTTAATTATAAACCTTAATTGTCTCTTCTTATCATATTAATTTTCACAAATTGTACAACTTCAGAGTTTAGTAGTTTTCAAATCCTCAAAATACAATTATTCTCTTAACATTCTTTTTGGAAACATGGCATTCATTAATGATTAGCTTAGTAAAAATTAGCCATTCTGATAATTGGCCTTGGCTTCTCCTTGGGATTTTTATTCTTTACCAACTAAAGTGATCATTTTCACAATTACAATAATAGCTGGCATTTATTTAGCACGTTAGGGTTTATTAAGAACTTTTCAAATATTATGATCTTTACAACAACCCTGGGAGATAAATGCCATTATTATCCCTATTTTACAGATAAGGAAACTGAATCAGGCAGAGTCAAGTGACTTGTCCAGGGTCACAAAGCTAATAAATGTTTGAAACCAGATTTGAATTAAAGTCTTTCTCACTCCAGGTCCATCACTCTATCCTTTGTGATCTCATTTGGGATTTTTTTGGCAAAGATACTCATGTGGTTTACCATTCCCTTCTCCAGTTCATTTTACAGATGAAGAAACTTGGGCAAATAGGAGTTAGCTACTTGCCCAGGGTCACATAGTAAGTATCTCAGACTGGATTTGAACTTGGGAAGAAAAGTTTTTCTGTCTTCAGTTCCAGCATTCTATTCACTAAATCACCTGTCTACAGTATGTGTATAACTATATATGTCTGGTGTTGTTTTATATCTTTTAAATCCAGTTTTAAAACTACATAGTCCAGGAGATATTACAGAATTGGGGCTCAAAGTGGAACTGGGTTCTCTGCACCCATCCTCAGTTTTGAAAAAGTGTGACTCTTCCCTTTCTACAATATCCCCTGGGTTCCTTTCGCAAGGACTTAACCTAGCTTCCTTTGACCTCAGTCACTGAAATGAGCTAAGAGGGCTCTCCAAAACTCCAACCCTGTTTGACAAATAGGCACAAATCACAACACTGTTATTTGGCAAGCAAGCTATGATTGAAGGAGGTCTCTTTGGATCCTCCAGACTTGTCACTCATCTAGTCATCTGTACATTAGCAATGTCCTTTAAATCCAACCTGCTCTTGTTTGCTTCATCTGGAGCGCATCATAGATGACACTTATCTCAAATGCCCCCCCAAATACTTTACCCTTTGCTTTTGTTGTTCAGTCATTTCTCAGATCATGCCTGATTCTTTCTGACCTCATTTGGGGTTTTCTTGGCAAAGATACTAGTTTCACATTTACTTCTCTAGCTCATCTGACAAATGAGGAAACTGAGGCAAACAGGGCTCAGTGACTTGCCCAGGGTCACACAGCTAGTAAGAAGGCTCTGAGATCAGATTTGAACTAAAGAAGATGAGTCTTCCTGACTCCAGGACCAGCACTCTATCCACTGTGCCACCTAGCTATCACATGCTACAAAAAGAAAGTACTAGAGAGAATAGAGGGACAAAGAACCCTGGCCTCATTGTGAATCAGAATACCATTTTGGTGAACCTTTCAGGTCACCAAGATAACTAAGTTGATTCAAATTTATGCTTTCTCCTCTCATCTGGGTGCTCCTCACAGCAATCTCTAATTCCTCCAATTTCTCTCCCTTTAACTTTCTTCTAAAACTTACTTCACAATCTGGCTTCCAACAAACATTCTCATTCAAATGAAATTACCATCTTCAAAGTTACCAAAGATGTCTTAATTGTCCAATTGAAGGGCCTTTCCTTATTGTTTTTAGACCTATCTGTAACATTTTATTCCATTGACCACCTTCTGAATACTTTCTCTTTTCTGTTTTTTCATGAGTCTGGTCTCACTTGGTTCTCTCCCACCTTTCTGATCACCCAGTCTACCTTTATGGATCTTTATCCGTATCTTACCCACTATTGGTGGTATCCTCCAAAGTTCTGTCCCAGGCCTTCTTCTCTTTTCTCTCTTACTTGGTGATCTACTCAAACCCAAAACTCAAATCATCTGCAGTTATCATGTATTTGCAGATGATTCCCAGACCCATTTATTCAACCTTAAGCTCTCACCTAAGCTCTAGTCCCAAATCACCACCTGTCAATTGGACATTTTAAACTGATTGTCTCATAGGTACCTCCAAGCTCTCTGTTTTTCTTCCAAAAGAGAAGTTAACTTTTCCTCCAAATCCCATCCTACCTTGGAACTTTCCTATTACTACTGATGCCACTTTCATCCTTGTGGAGCCTAACTCCGCATACTCAGTGTTATCCTCAATTCCTCACTCTTACTCATCTTCTCCTTTCCTTCTCTCCATCTTGCCCAGGCTGGATCAATATGGAAGTTTTAAACTTTTCCATTTCCAACTTGATCTGGTTCACTTCTTCCTTAGGCAATATGGTGTCCTTCTCTCCCTGGGCTCCCAAGCACTAACCATAGTAATACCAGATTTAGTGTGGGCACTTGAACAGCAGAGTCTAATGTAGATCAGAACTCAAATACTCAAGAGATCTTGCCAGCCTTAGCCTCTTGGATTACTTGACTGATAGGTATATTCTACCCAGACTGGCTCAACTTTTCTCTACATAACCAGTCTTGGTGGTTGGGTTAGGAAAGAAATAATCTGTCCACATTTCCCCACAGTGTAAGTTTGTGAACTCAAGAATACCAACCAACCTTTTTATTTATTTTATTTTATTTTAAATTGGCCAGAAAAGACATAGATAGGTTACCAAAAGAAGCCAAGGATGCCAACCATTGCCCCACCAAATTCTTAAGATTTCTACTGTGTTTCTGTTGTAGCAACAGATTGTCACAACAAGAGAAAATGAGTATGTACTTCTCTGATCAGGTTACTTCTGAAGAAAAGCATCTTTCCTCACCTATGAGACATAATCTTCTCCTAGATCTGTCACCACTCTGCCCTAAGCTCCAAGTTTTCTTTGGTTCTGGCTGAAAACTTGTACACATGAGAAACTTGGTCAGATGAAAAGGAATTACCTCCAGGGAATCTCTCCCTATCGCATACCTTCAATCAAAACAAAGCATTTAGCCTTTTGAGCCTGCGTGCTTGGCAACATGGACAACTTCCAGGAAGGGAATGTGAAGCCATTTCTGGGGATTACCAAGTTTTGCTGAAATGGGGCTATTGACTCAAGCTGCCTGGGTAGGGCATGGGCTGTGGAGTGAGAGAGAGGTTTGGACAGGCAGTTCTGGGGAGCTAGGGAGGTAGGACTGACAGCTATTTCAAGAGCTGGGAAGATCAAACTAATTTGGATACATGAGGTATCTTCCCAGTTAGCTTTTTAGGATAGATAGGGGGGAAATAGAAGAGGAAGAGTTATTACTACAGTTTGAAGGTCCTTCTGTGTGAAAATCAGGGATTATTAAGTGATGGGGGGACAGGGAGATGGATGTTGGGGCAAAGATATTGTATAAGATTCATCCTTGGGAAGCACCAGTATAACCTATATCAGGCTATTTACCACCTTGGGAAGGGGGGGGTGTAGGGAGAAGGAATGGAAGGAGAAAATTTGAATCCTAAAATGCCAGAAAACAATTGTCAAAAGTTGTTTCTACAAGTAACAAATAATTGGGTTGTTTGGGGTTTTTTTAAGATTCTTTGGTGGAACCTTCAACTATCCCTTCTAGATAGCCATAATGATTATTCTCCTAATTTTCCTTTGTGTCTTCCTCCTCCACAGACTTTAAAAAAAATCTTCTAATTCCAACTATTCTCATAGGAAAATAGCACCGGAGACTCAGAGTTAGAAGAGACCTTAGAAGCAGGTCAGCCCAGCTTATTTTACAGAATATCATAAATTTGGGGCTAGAAGAGCTTGGCAATCATCCTGTCCAATCTCCTCATTTTACCCATGAGGACACTGAGTCTCAGCTTAGGTAAGTGACTTGCCTAAGACCACACAAGTATTAAGCATCAGAGTTAGGATATGAATTGAGGTCTTCTGATTCCAAATCCATTTCTCTTTCTACTGTACCAAGTAGCCTCCTGGGGAGAGACAAGGTCAAGAGAGGTTAATAGGTGAGGGTTTGTCCAAGGTCACAGAGCTGCTGGATGGATTTCAAATTCAGGCTCTGAGACTCCAGATTTTCTGCTCTGATCACTGAAGAATCCTTCTGCTGTTGCTGTTATGGCACTGAAACCCTCCCACCTTCAAAAGTCTTGTCTCTATGCTTTTTGGTCTTCTAGAACTCAAGGCACATTTGAACACAATTCAACAACCATGTGGAAATACAAAGCCCCTAGTATCCCACCATCATCTGATTCTTCCCTTTCCCATTGGTCCTTCTCCCTATTCCCCCAACTCAACCTGTTTACTCATTGCAGAAGAAATTCAAATACCATTCCTAGTAGATCAATTGTCTCTTGTATTTAGATTACAGAATAACCTTTTTTTTTTTTAAATCTGAGTTCAAATATAGGCTAAAAGAATAAGCTTTTTGTATAAGATGAATGCTCAGTTACAATACTGGGAGAAACCAGTATGGACCCAGTGAGGGACCCCATTGTTTATAATACTGTGATTGTGTATTGTTCAAGCCCAGTCTAAATGAGTTCAAAGAAGTTCGGCACTAGATTGGTTACAGGGTACTCAATTTTTCAGCCATGGTAACTCTCAACTATTTACTAAGATGGCACAATAAATGCAAGGCTAGACCTGGAGTCAGGAAGATGTGAGTTCAAATCTAACACTTACTTAATCCCACACTTACTAGCTGTGACTCTGGCCAAGTTATTTAACTTCAGCCTTCTTCAGTTTCTCCATCTGTAAAAGGGGAATGATAATAATAGACCTGCTTTCTAGAATAAAATGAAATATATTTTGTAAAGTTCTTTACAAACCTTAAAGCTCTATATAAGTGCTAACTACTGCTTGTAGTACTTATAGTAGAAATCTTTCCTGGAGAGGGTATCCAGAATCTATACAGTGGTTCTTCTAGATAAGAATATGCCAAGTTTAAGATACTTTGTGGGTCCACACTTACTCTGCAGTAATCGTGTATAGGCCCCCACCAATGTGTTTACTTTATCTAGTCAGACAGAGGTCATAATTCACTTAAAGCAAAGAGTATTTAATGAAGTGGCATAGAAAGAAAAATAGCAATCAAACATTTCTATCATGAACCTAAACATACTTTATTACAAATACCGTTATTGGGAAGAATGGATGCATATAGGAGGTACATTTGTGGAGGAGTGATCACTAAGGGAATAAGTGGCCAGAGCACATGGGTAGATGGGTAACTCATCAAAAGAAGTTGTGTAAAATTGTCCAGTAGAGTGACCATGTCTATCAGAAGGTGTAATATTCCATATTCCAGCTAAACTCTCTAGCAAGAGGAGGGAAGTAGACAATCTTTTATCTCAATTATGTAATATTTCTTGCCTTCATTTTCATGATTGTATTCATTGTGCAAATCATTCTTTTTTTCTGATTTATTCTCTATATCAATTCATACAAACTTTCTTATGTTTCTCTAAATTTTTTATATTTATAATTTTGCATGGCACAATATTCCATTGCATCCATATACCATAATTCATTCAGCCATTCCTCAAACAATACAGATTTTTGTTTTTAACTTTTTATTACTACAAAAAGTTCTGCTCTGAATATTTTGGTTTCCTTTGGGCATGTGACCAATAGAAGAATCATTGGGCTAAAGGGCAAGGAATAGCTTAATAACTTTTTTGCATATTCAAAAACAGTCTTTAAACTGTGATCCCAAGAATATCTGCACTATAGCCTTAAACCCCATTGCATTCCATTTCCAGAGCGAGAGTTTTTCCCATTTCAGAAGTGTGAAATTTTCTTTCTATGCTATTTTATTAAAAGCTCTTTGCTTTGAGCTCATTATAATCTTTGACTGACTAGAAAAAGTAAACACATAGGTAGAAGCTTGAGAGATGCAGTGCTGAGTGGGTGTGGACCCACAGAGTACCTTCAACTCCAGGGTATAGTGGAAGGCTACTCTAGTGGGAATTAGGAATGAGACTGTTTTTATCCAGGAATGACGCTTGAGATTTTTCTAATTGTCTATCTATCTGCTTAAAAATTATTTTATAATTAAATATTTTACTATTTCGTTGGATGTTTCTGTATGACTTGTTAGTAAACTGAAAAATGAATTTGATCTCTTTAGAAATCCCCAGAAATCCAAGTGAGGGCTCTAGCCAGCTGGGATAGATCATATTATCCTAAATACCTTCACATTAAATGTGAATCTAGATTTGTGTTATATGCAGATTTCATTATTGATATTGCCATTGATCTCCTAATGGTTAAATTGCCTTTACTCAGATCTCTTATTTCTAGCATTCTTTCATACCACTGATTTCTCTTTCACCCTGGCTATTCTCCCACTTCTTGATTTCCTTGACATTGTTTTCCTTTAAATCCCTGCCTATCAGTCTGACTTTCTTCTCAAGTTTCCTCTACTGACTCAAAAATCCATTTCCTGCCCATTAAGTATAGATGACACCCAAACCTCTGTTTTGGACTTCCTTCTCTTTTCTCTTTCTTGATGATCTCATCTACCTCCATGATATCATTTATTATCTCTAAGCAAATGATTCCCAAATCTATGTATTCGGCCCTAGGCTCTCTCCTAAACTCTAGTCCCACATCACTTGGAACAGCTCTCTACCTGCATGAATCCTCTTTGTCTCAAACTCAGTATACCCCCAAAGGACTCATTATCTTTCCTCCTACATCTGCCTCTCCTCCAAAAGCTCCTTATTTCTGGTGAGGGCACCTCTCTGCTTTCAGTCACCCAGATTTTTAACTTCTGAGTCATCGTTGACTTTCCCTTTTCCTTCCCTATCTCATCAATTGCTAAATCTTGTCCATTTTATCTCTAGAATATCTCTTACATGGTTCTCTTTCTCTGAAATCACATAACAAGGGGTAACTAAGTGACTCAATGGATTGAGAGCCAGGCCTGGAGACAGGAGGTCATGGTTTCAAATCTGACCTCAAATATTTCCTAATTGTGTGACCTAACCAAGTCACTTAAATAAAGTTCTTCTGCCTTGGAACAAATACATAATATTGATTCTAAGACACAAGGAGAGAGAGAGACAGAGACAGAGGGAGAGGGAGGGAGGGAGGGAGGAAGGGAAGGATAAAGGGAGGAGAGGAAGAGGGAGAGGAAAGAATGGAGGAAAGGAAGAAGGGAGAGAGGGATGGAGGGAGGAAGAGAGGAAGGAAGGAATCACATAGCCAACATCCAAGGTCAAGTCCTCATTACTTTTCACCTAGATTTCTCAACAGCCTGCTAATTGGACACCATTTCTATACCATACTTCATGTGATTGCCAAAAAATCTTCTTGGGGTATGGGTCTGACAAAGTCCAAGACTTCAAGTGGCTCCTGATTGTCTTATGGGAAAAGATGGAAACCTTCCCTGACTTTAAGGCCCTCCACAATCTAGTTTTGACCTGCCTGTCCAGCCTTAATTCATATCTCTTGTCTTCCTGTATTCTATATACCAGTTAAACTGGCCTAGAAATATTTCTGCCTGGGGCATGGTGTATTTGTGTGTGTGAGCAATCAGTAGATAGATAGACTGCTGGTATGAAGCCATACCCCAGAGTAATTCTAGGTTGCTACATTGCCAAAGTTCTGGACACTACTGGGAAGAGTGATAATGCTGGCAAATGCTTTGGCTAGAGGGAAGACATCACCCTGGATAAGGTCAAAATTTCTGAGTAACAGGGCCAAGGAGGGTGTTACCTGTGCCTCTAAATTTCCCACTCTGGAGGGCAAAAAGATGGGACTCTATTGGAGACAGTACCCTTCATCTCTTAGAATTCTTAGCTTTCTTCAAATTTTAGCCCAGGCAACTGTCACTCATTTTAAATTCCTTTGTCCTCTTAAAATTAGGTTATTTTTGCTGACAAGTGAGTCCATATTTGTGTTGTGTTGTCTCCTTGAGAATAAGAAAACATATTGAGGTCAGCGATTGTTCTTTTTGGTCATTATTCCATATCTATGTGCCTCTTACCACCCCTACCCTCCACTACTAGTACCTAGGACAGCACCTAGGAGAAGGGGTGGGGTGGGGTGGCAGCTGGGTGACTCAATGGATTGCCTGGCCTAGAGACAGGAGGTCCTGGATTCAAATTTAGCCTCAGATATTTCCCAGCAGTGTCATTCTGGGCAAGTCACTTAACCCCAATTGCCTAGCCCTTGCCACTCTTCTAAGAGTAGTTACTGGGACAGAAAGTAAGCGTTGAAGAAAAAATTAAATTAAATTAACTTGTTCATCATTTCTTATTGCCCAGTAGTATTCTATCATATATATTTTTTTATTCCACAACAGGTATTTTTAATATATAGGAGATATTAGATAAATGTTTGTTGACTTAAATTTAGTTATAATAATCTAACTTTCAAGGGAGGAAACAGAAACGACTCCACCTCGCAGGTGTCCAAATCTAACAGTAAAAAGTATTACAAGCAGTCCCACACACAACTGATGAAGGCTTCATAGCTAACACCTGCCACTACCCACCTGAACTGAATGAACATATCTTGAGCTGGCACAGGTTGTTAAATGCTATACTGAATACAACAAAAGTATTTGCCTTTTGGGAGTTTATATGTCTAAGTTCTAATGCTGCCTGGTTTTACAATTGGAGCATCAATGAACTTTGTTCTGCTGGCAACCTCAAACATTTGGCTTCCTTCCTGCTTCAGCCTTTATAAATGGTGCTCCTGGGAAAAAAATTATGGGAGATTTATCTGATGCAGAAACCATGCTCCAAGACAAGCCCTTCGTTAGGTTATGTTTGAATATTTGTGCCCATCTTAAACCTCTGAATCCATCTTTTTTTTTAATGCTTACATTCTGTTTTAGTCAATTCTAAGAGAGAAGAGCAGCAAGGCCTAGGCAATTGGGGTTAATTGACTTACCCAGGATCACACAGCTAGGAATGAATCAATCTTCAGGTAGCCTGGTTTAAAAATTGTATTGAATATAAAGAAACACATCTTCACTTTCCTGCCCTTTATTGCCTACATGTCTCTTGATTTCCCCTCTCCTTTCCTCCCAGAACACATGCATAGACACACACTCACAACTTTGCTTCTTTCCATTGATTGATGGAGAATGAATAGAAATGGGTGAGTAAAGTAAACATTCAAGCCATTAAAAAAAAGAATTGTGAGAAATCAGGCAAATCTATGAATGATTTGGTATTCCATAGTAATGACTGAAATGATAAAGCAGACTCCCACGAGGCTCACTCCATCTGGATAAGTTCCACAGAGTTAAGTCTAGAAGACTGCCAACAAATAGGGACAAGGAAGGTGGTTACTGTCAGAGAGAGGCACATGGGCCTCAGACCAACATCCAAGTGAGAGGTAGATTCTCTTTCAGCATTCTTTTCCCTGTAACTTTGCTCCCAACTCCTACCACAGAAGAAATTTCCCTCAAGAGGGAGGAACGAAGGGATCAATAACTTACACACAAGGCAAGAGGAACAAAAAAGTTCTTGACAATGTAGAACATTAGACTAAATCCAATAAGATGAAATTTAATAGGGATAAATGTACAATCCTTCTTTTGAATTAAATTTTTATTTCATAAGTATAATTAAGGAGAAGATAAAGCAAGATAACAATTTGGGTACTCAATCATTCCATGAGTCTTAAATGTCTTAAGCCAGCTTACTTTGGGCTAGATGCTATGCTGAGTGCTTGCAATACAAATACTAATGAATGAAAAAAATCTTCCCTGGAAAACTTATATTCTGGTAGGGAAAACCACAAGCACATATCTATATATTGATATTTATTAATATCAGTATAGAAATAATTGTAAGCATTTGTACATAAACAGCACATACAAAGTAATAAAATACAAAGTAGTTTGGGAGAGATGGCATTAGTATTTGGGAGGAATCAGGAAAGGCTTCAAAATTTTTTCCAAAATTTTCAAAATTATTGTTTGAGCTTCATCTTAAAGAAAGACGGGGATTAATTAGATCTGGGGATTTCAAGGCACAAGTTTTGTTATTTTTGTTCAGTCATTTCCGTCACCAACTCTTTGTAACCCCATTTAGAGTTTTCTTGGCAAAGATCCTAGAGTGGATTGTTACTTCCTTTTCCAGCTCATTTTAGAGATGAAGAAACTGAAGCAAATGGGGTTAAGCAATTTGCCCAAGTGACACAGCTAGTAAGTGTTTGAGGCCAGATTTTCAGCTTGGGTCTTGCTGACTCCAGACCTATCCACTGTACCACTTAGCTTCCCTAAGTTTTAGCGAGCTTAAGCAAATTCAAATTCAAATTCAACATGATTGAATGGTGTAAAATGATAATCAAAAAAAACCTTATGTATTCTTAAATTGAATTATTAGGAGTATAATATCCCAAGGGCAACTAGGTGGTGCATTAGATAGAGAGCACTGGGCTTGGAAACAGTAAGACTCCATCTTCATGAGTTCAAATCTGCCCTCAAGCACACTGCGTGACCTTGGGCACATCACTTAACCCAGTTTGCCTCAGTTTACTCATTCATCAAATGAGCTTCAGAAGGAAATGGCAAACCACTCTAGTATCTTTACCAAGAAAACCCCAGATGGGGTCATGAAGAATAAGACACATCTGAAAAATGACTTGACAATAACAAAAATCCTAAACAAAGTGGGAAATTGATATCCCAACTATATTCTGCCCTGGTAGAATCACATCCAAGAGTACCAGGTTTAGGAAGGACATTAACAAGCTAGAGGGGAACCCAAAGAAGGTGACAAGGATGCCTCGGGAACTGGAAACCATTAAAGTTACCAGAGGAGATGTGACAGCTCTCTTTAAGGATTTGAAGGACAGGTCCATGAAAGATGTACAGTATTAAAGTGTTCTAGGTGGCCTCAACCTAGAGCAATGGAAGGCAGTAACAGAAAAGAAGACACAGGTCTGCTAGAAGGGAGCTGTACAAAAGTGGAAGCAGCTTTCTCAAGAAGCAGTGAGCTTCCCATCTGGAGCGAATTAGTCAGAATTCCCAGGTCCTGATAATCATTTAAATGCAAGGACTGTGCCTGAAACTGTTCTAGGAAAGTTTCTGAAGCTCTTTATAGCCCCCTCCTAAATAGCTTAGATTTATGTCAGAATTGTGACTTGCTATTGAAGACCTATTGAGCAAAAAGAACAAAGCCTTTATGGAGTGGCAAAATAACCCAAATTCTGCTCCTAAAAAGGATAGATTCAAGTCTGTCCAAGCCACGGCGCAGCGTGAGATCAGGAAAATGCAAGACTGATGGTGGGAAAAAAAGGCAGAAGAAATCCAGTGGTTTGCTGATATGAAAAACTACAAACAATTTTTCAGTGCCCTCAAGACTGTCTATGGGCCATTAAAACCCACCACCACTCCCTTGCTATCCTCTGACGGTGACACTCTCATAAAAGATAAAAAAGGCATCAGCAACAGGTGGAAAGAACACTTCAGTCAGCTTCTCAACCTACCCTCCTCTGTCGACCAAAGGGCCCTTGACCAGATCCCCCAAAACCACACCATTGAACAACTTGATGTCCCTCCTTCATTAGAAGAAGTCCAAAAAGCCATTAAACAAATGAGTGCAGGCAAGGCACCCGGGAAAGGTAGGATCCCAACCGAGGTGTACAAGGCCTTAAAGCGAAAGGCGATTCAGGTATTCCACATAGTGCTGACCAGCATATGGGAAGAGGAAGACATGCCCCCAGAATGCAGAGATGCTTCCATCGTAGCCCTATAAAAGAACAAAGGCTCACGAGCAGCCTGTGACAACTACAGAGGCATCTCACTACTCTCCACTGATGGAAAGGTCCTCACCCGTGTTATACTCAACAGACTCCTGTCATCTGTTTCAGAGCAGAACCTGCCTGAATCACAGTGTGGCTTCCGACCAGATCGCAGCACCATCGACATGGTCTTCACAGTGAGGCAAATGCAGGAAAAATGCCTTGAGCAGAACCTGAGTCTCTACATTGTCTTCATAGACCTGACAAAGGCATTCGACACAGTGAACCAGGACGCATTGTGGGTGATCTTTAGCAAGCTCGGTTGCCCAGCAAAATTCGTCAAACTGATCCAGCTCTTTCATGTTGACATGACAGGGGAAGTCCTTTCTGGTGGAGAGATTTCTGGACGCTTCAATATCTCCAATGGCATGAAACAAGGCTGTGTCCTCGCTCTGGTGCTATTCAACCTATGCTTCACCCAAGTATTACGACATGCTGTGATGGATCTAGACCTGGGCGTCTATATCAAATACCTACTGGTCGGCTCACTATTCGACCTTCGCCTCCTGACTGCAAAAACAAAGACAACAGAGAGACTCATCCTGGAAGCTCTCTTCGCAGATGACTGTGCTCTCATGGCCCACCAAGAAAATCATCTCCAAACCATTATGGACAGGTTCTCTACCACAACAAAACTGTTTGGCCTGACTATCAGCCTCAGCAAAACAGAGGTGCTGCTCCAGCCTGCACCAGGGAGGCCAACTAACAAGTCGTGCATTACAATCGACTTCACGCAGCTTTCTAACGTCAACACTTTCAAGTACCTGGGCAGCAACATCGCCAACGACCGGTCCCTAGACCACGAGATTAATGCCAGGATCCAAAAGGCCAGCCAGGCACTCGGGCGGCTGTGCTCCAAAGTCCTCCAACACAGAAGTGTAAGCACTGCGACGAAGCTCAAAGTGTACAACGCAGTGGTCCTCAGCTCGCTCCTATACGGTTGCGAGACATGGACACTGTACCGGAAGCACATGAAACAGCTGGAGCAATTTCACCAACGCTCCCTACGGTCAATCATGAGGATCCGATGGCAGGACCAAATCACCAATCAGGAAGTCCTCTACAGAGCCAACTCCACCAGCATCGAAGTCCTGGTCCTCCAAACCCAGCTACGATGGTCTGGACACGTCATCCGCATGGACCCACAGCGAATACCAAGACAGGTATTCTATGGTGAACTGTCAGCTGGACTCAGGAAACAAGGCCGGCCGAAGAAAAGATACAGGATCAGCTAAAGTCAAACTTGAAGTGGGCTGGCATTACACCAAAGCAACTAGAACTCGCTGCCTCTGACAGAAGCAGCTGGCGAACCCACATTAACCATGCCGCACCACCTTTGAAGATGAGCGATGTGGACGTCTTGCCGCTGCGCGTGAACACCGACACCAGGCCACAACCGCACCTCCCGTAACAACAGGCGTCCCATGCCCCACGTGCCACAAACTCTGCGCCTCAGCCTTTGGACTTCAAAGCCACATGAGGGTACATCAATATATGATGCACAAAGACAATCATCATTCTCGGTCACCGAGAGACTACCATGACTACCATGTTTTGTTCCATTCCAGAGAAAAGACAAAAGTCAAATGTTAATTAGGCAAGGTACCCATCTAGGTAAACCATTCATTTATATAAAATTTTCAATGATACAATCTCAGCTCAGGGAGCTTATACTTTAGTACAGGAAAAGACTAAGCCACAAATAACTGCAATAGATGTTAGACAATAATGAATTTATGGAAGAAGTCAAGCAGGTGCTCAGGAGATTTGAAGATGAAGAGATCACTTCTAACTGAAGAGACTAGAGCAAAGTTTCATGGAGGGACTGACACTTGAGCTGGTCTTTGTAGGGAGAATTTTAAGAGGCAAAAATGCAAGAGGATCCCATTCCAATCATGGAGGTAATGAGTGAACTCATAGAACTAGAGAGGGATTGGGGAATAGTCAACAGTTTTGTTTGGCAGGATTCATGAGTATGGGAAAGAGAATATTATGAAAATTAAAGCTAGAAAGGTAGTTGGGGACCAGATTATTCCCTCTATTGATTTTTTATATATGTAACCCAGGCTTTCTCAGCACGTCTGGTTTGTCTAACAGGCACCCTTGAGGGATCTACAGAATATGTCCAGATTGCCAGCATAGAGGTTTCTGCATTGATCATTCTCTACCACATGGGGAACTGCCTTTGATTGATTGCCTGCATGCTTAAAACTGGCCAGATTAAGTCTTTAGCTCTTTCTCTCCCCTTTTACTGCTTTCCCTTCTTCCCTCTCAGCCCAGGGTACCTGGGACTCAAGCCCTAGAGAGAATTTGAAATTGGAACGGGGACTGTATTCTAGATATTGAGCTAAACTATGAGCCCTATTTGCTTTTCCTCCCCAGAGACTGAGTTAGTACAAAGGGATATTTGGGGAAAGGGTGAATTGTGGTCCCACTAAGTTTTGTATATTTGTGATTATTCCTTCTGAAATAAGTATGCCCTAGTGAAAGCTAAAGTGACAGTCAGAGATTAAATAGAACTGGGGTGCAGAGTCCTCCCCCTACAAGTGAGGTAATAGCACCTATGGGGGCTAGCACCATTGGAAGAGAGCCCAGATATCCCCAGATTCCCTTAAGGGTACCCGAGATGGAGTGGGTCATAGAGAAGAGTGAAATCTAACACACCTGGCCTTCAGACAATGGGGCCACAGTAGTCTGTGTCCATGTATTGCTTTTTCATTTTAAATTAATTTGTTTGGTTAATATTTGTTCCATTAAAATTCTCAAGTATCTCCTCCCTTTCTCCCCTTCTCACACTGGAGAAGGCATCATTTGGCAAACACACACACTTTGTTTACATGTTTCTATCTATTAGTTTTTTCTCTGGAGGTGGACACTCATTGTTGTTTTTTAAATAATATTTCTGTTGTATATAATGTTCTCTTGGTTCTGTGCGTTTTGCTTTTCCTGATTTCATGTAAGTCTTCTAGTGTTTTTTTTTAAATAAACCTAAACAGAAGAAAAACAACTTCTTGATCACATGGGTTGATGGGGATATGATAGGGGATGTAGGCTCTAAATGATGACGCTAGTGCAAATATTAATAATATGGAAATAGGTCTTGATCAATAACATGTGTAAAACCCAGTGGACCTGCTTGAAGGGGAGGGAAAGAACATGAATCATGTAACCCTGGAAAAATATTCTAAATCAATTAATTAAATAAAATTTTTCAAATAAAAATAAATAAATAAATAAATCATTAAACAAATAAATAAATAAATAAATAAACTTGCTCAGGAGCTGGTAGGTGGCACAGTGGTTAGAGTGCAAGATCTGGCATCAGGAGAAACTAATATTCAGATTATACCTCAGACACTTTCTAGTTGTATGACTCTGAGCAAGTCACTTGTTTTCCTCAATTGCCTAGCTCTTGTCATTTTTCTTTCTTAGTGCTGTCACTAGGACAGAAAGTTAAGAGTTTAAGAAAATAAATAATTAAAATTAACCAGCTCATCACTTCTTATTGCAAGTGGTCTTCTATCATATATTTTTATGTTTATTGCTCCCTTTTGCTCTTTACATCAATCATTTCCAAACCTGTCTTTCTCTCTTTCCATCTCCCACTGAGCCCTCCTTAAAACAAAGCAAAATGGTTATGAAACCCATAGATGCAGTGATCATGTCTGGTAGTGACCACCACAGTAGTATAGAGTCAGAGAGCATGCATTCAAATTCTAATTTTGCCATTCATTCTCTGGGTGACTTTGGACAAGTCACTTAACTACTCTGTGCCTCAGTTACCTCATCTGTAAAATGATGAAATATTCTGTCTAGATTTATATCTACAATCTTATGGTGCAACATTCTACACCAAGAATTGCCTGCCTTTCTACCACAATGAGGGAAGTCTGACTTATTATCTGTTCATGGAAGGCCTTTAAATGTCAGCCTAAAGAATTTATGCTTTAATTTATATCATTGAAGCCTTTTTTTTAAGCAGTGAAAAGATGTGGTGAAACCTTCCCAGAATCCTTTGCTGTCTCATCTTTTAACATCATGCCCCCTAATTTTAGGTGCTCTCCAGTGCTTGTAAAAAATAGACTTGAATACAGGACTACAATCCCCATGAGCCTTTGCTCCACTTCCCCAGAATGCCTTGTAATCACACCTGGGCCAAGATCGAGAAGGTATTTAAGTTGATTCAAAGGCTTTTGAGGGGCTCTTGGCTCTTTTTGACTTCCGTTTGGAGCAGGCTCGTCTCTTGCGTGATGTGAGGTTATTTTGTCTAGGCCTCTGGCCTAGGCACATGTTTCTTACTTGTATGTTCTTTAATCTTTAGCCTTTAATAAACCTCTAAAAAATATAATACTCCTTGCAGAGAGAAACTAATTTCTACCTGCCTCAGTCTCCCCATCACCCTAAATTTTAATCCTTACAGATGGCAACCACTAGATTGGATGAGAACTTCTCAAAATTTTTTTAGCCTAGAGAATTTTTTTTAAAGCCAAGGTTCTCTGAGATGCTCTTTAGAAAACCATCTTGATCAGCTCCTGCCTGCAGCCCTCTCCAGCTCCTGCTTCTGCTCCTGGCCTCTCACCTGGTGCCCGAGCTGTGCTCCAGCTCCCAGCCCGACCCACCCTGGTGGTCTGTCTCTCACCCATCTGGCCTCTGACCCAGCCGGCTCATCACCCAGATCCTTGGAGCAGATTGCTGAGGACTCATTGCGACCAGCTGGTAATAGTATTGGCCACGTGGGCGGAGGGGAGAGACCAGAGGGAAAGGAGACCAGGCAATTTTCCCTTTGGCTAAGCCTCCACGTGGCTGGGGGTATTGGCCACAGGGGTATCAGAGCAGGGGAAAGAGAAAAAAGACTAGAGAGAAGAAACAGATCTTTTCAAACAGAAACCTAAAAAGCAATGGGCTGTTTAAAAGGGTTTTTGACTCTTCTGGCAATTTCATTGACTTTACCTGCCTGTCTGGGAGCAGACTCAGCCCAAAGATTCAACTTTAACTTTGGGGAGTAAAATGGGTGGCCCAGCGAACTGGAAGCCAGGCCCAGAGACGGGAGGTCTCTAGTTAAAATCTGGCCTCCAATGCTTCCCAGCTATGGGGCCCTGGACGGATCCCTTGAACCCCATAGCCTAGCCTTTACTACTCTACCTTCGGACAATAGACATTTAAATGGATAATTAAAAACAAACAAACAAAAAAACCCAAGGAACTTTGAAGAGACTAAAGGCTATATTCTAAGGCATTTCAGACTCCAATGGTTTATAAAAAAATCTCTGTATTCTATTGCATTTTTTGTTTAAGGTTTAACTTTGTGATTTTAAGTTCATATATTACTGGATTGAATATTATTCTGTGAACTGAAGGTTGATTGAATTTATTTTGAATGTACTGAGTTTTAAAATTCTGTTGTTTTCCCCCTATAACTGTGTTGAAAAAATATTATTGTGAATAAGCCCATATATGAAAAAACAGCTTTTTTCTATTTTGCTGAGGATAGATGGACTTCAGAACTGGTTATAATTGTATTAACAACCTTTGGAAATTTTAATGTGCTAAATACCTCAAATGATTTGATTTTAAGGGTTTTTTAAATATGATTTTTGGAATTTTTTTTAACAATCTGGTTATTTTTGCCTGCCCCTACCACGAGGTAAGGCCCATTAGCTGAAGTGAAATACATTTTATAAACCCCAACCTTCCCACATGTGAATGGAAGTTGGGCAGTTAATTTCAGGGCATTTGTATCCCTATAAGCCTCCAAGAAAAAGGAGCACCCCTTTATTTATGCTCTTCAGCTCACTATTTTACTTGCACCAGAATGATATCTAGATTTCTTGATTATGTTCTAAACCCTAGATGAGTTTTACTTTGTTTAAAAAAATATGTTTAAATACCAAGGTTGAAAGATTGCTATGTTTGTAAAAATTGTGACAAATATCCATCAATTCATAGGTTTTAAAAATGTCATACAGCAACTTATGTGAAATATGAAAGTGTGTTTGTTTGCTATTGTAATTAATTGGGCTATTGAGAATTTTGGGGATTTTGATATCTACATATTTGTACTACTGTATTTTTAAAGATGAAAAATTGTTAACCTTGTTCAATTCATTTGCCTTCTACTCACAGTGATCATGGCCAGATACAAAGAGGAAATGGATCTCATTTTTTGGTGAGAAAGCCTTGCATTTTATATTTTCTTAACTGACACAGAGTGTCAATGATTATAAGCTATATTTTTGAATTTTTTAAAGCTCTTTTATTATTATATTTTTCTTGCATGTGCATTATACTTTTTCAGTTTTTTTTTATTATTTTTTCTCTCCTTTTTATATTTGAAGCACATGTCACCAGCATTAAGATTTTCTTTAACCTTTTGATTTTTTTCATCCAGAAATCTTTCTTTTTTTTTGGATTTTCTGATATCCTTTTAATATCTCTTGCCAATTGATTCATATACCTCATACCTCAGCCATGCATCCCTAAGTGATCCCCTTTTTTTTATATCACCCTCTTAATGGGGGGAATGTAAAAAAATATCATTATTTAAATTGGAAAGTTTAAATTCCTTTTGAGAAGAATTTTAGGTAAAGAAGATGCTACTTCCCTGAATTCAGAAACTGAACTGTTGGAGAAGCCATCATGAAGAAGCCTCCAGACCACAAAATGCACAAAAATGAACTTTGGGTGTGGTTAATGAATATTTATTTGCATGCATACTTTCATGCCAAAGGGGACTGCCCCCTAACTGGCTTTCTGTCAATGCGTCCAGTAATTATTGGTTTTATTCTTTTCTTTCTCTTATCCTCAATTATTGTAATCTTTAAATTGATTATGTTTTCATGATCCTTTGGAAAAAAATTAATTTTTTGCAAACGATCAAAGGGGGGAATGTAAAAAATAGACTTGAATACAGGACTACAATCCCCATGAGCCTTTGCTCCACTTCCCCAGAATACCTTGTAATCTCACCTGGGCCGAGATCGAGAAGGTATTTAAGTTGATTCAAAGGCTTTTGAGGGGCTCTTGGCTCTTTTTGACTTCGTTTGGAGCAGGCTCGTCTCTTGCGTGATGTGAGGTTATTTTGTCTAGGCCTCTGGCCTAGGCACATGTTTCTTACTTGTATGTTCTTTAATCTTTAGCCTTTAATAAACCTCTAAAAAATATAATACTCCTTGCAGAGAGAAACTAATTTCTACCTGCCTCAGTCTCCCCATCTCCCCTAAATTTTAACTGTTACATGGTCAGTCCCATGTTCCCTTTATCTCTCTTTCCCTTCCTCTTAGTTACCTTATCAACTCCCATCGTTTTAAATATAAGCTGTATTCAAATAACTCACACATCTATGATACCCAGGCATAGTCTCTCTTCTGAGCTCCAAGCCTGCATTACCAATTATCTATTAGACATTTCATATGAGATGTCAAGGAAGCACCTAAAATTCATGTCAAAAACCAGAACTCATCCTTCTGGCTGAATCTATTGCTTTTCTAAATTATTCTTTTCTTCCAGGTTCATAAAAATTCTTCACTCTCTCTTCCCTTTCACACCCAATCCTATTGCCTCTGGGATAAAATATAAAAATCCCTCTGTTTACTTTTTAAGGACATTTATAATCATGTCCCAATCTATTTTTTCAGTCTCATTATATGTTATGGTCTTTCTATTCCATATATACAAAATCTGTTTCTGTGTCTTTGCTCTTGTGGGAGACAGAATAACAAGGATTTGTTCATTCAGACATGTCCAACTCTTCACAACCCCATGGACCATAGTATTCCAGGCCCTTCTATTCTCTATTCTCTCCTGACGTCTATCTAAGCTCATGTTTGTTGCTTCCCTGACATTATCCATCTCATCCTCTGCTGTCCCCTTCTTTTTTTTGCCTTCCATCTTTCCCAATAACAGGGTCTTGCCCAATGAGTCCTCTCTTCTTATTATGTGGTCAAAGCATTTCAACTTCAGCTTCAGTATTTGTCTTTCCAAAAGGCAGTCTGAATTAATTTCTTAAAGTATTGACTGATTTGATCTCTTTGCTATCCAAGGAACTCTCAAAAGTCTTCTCTAGCACCACAATTTGAAATTGTTGATTCTACAGGGCTCAGTTTTCCTTATACTGTCCAACTCTCATAGTCATATACTACTACCAGAAAAATATAGTTTTGACTACACAGACCTTTGTCAGCAAGATGTTATCTCTGCTTTTTAGTATGCTATCCTGATTTCCCAAAGTTTTCCTTCCAAGGAAATTTTAATTTCATAGTTACAGTTTCCATCTGCAGTGATCTTTCAGCCTATGAATATAAAATCTGATGTTGCTTTCATTTCTCCTTCCTCTATTTTTCAGGAAATGATGGGACCCATTGCTACAATTTTTGCTTTTTTGATGTTAGGCTTCAAGCAAGCTTTTACACTCTCCTCTTTCACTCTCATCAAGAGGCTTCTTAACTCTTCTTCATTTTCTGTCATCAGAGTGACACTATCTGCATATCTGAGATAGTTGATATTTCTCCCAGCAACCTTAATTCTGACTTTTGATTATCCAGTCTGGCATTTCACATGAAATACACTGCATATAAGTTAAATAAGGTGACAATATACAATCTTGTCATACTCATTTCCCAATCTTAAACCAATCAGTTGTTCCATATTTGGTTTTGTTTCTCCTTGAAGACTTCTTGGGAGACAAGTAAGATGATCTCTTTGAGGAGTTGCCACATCTTGTCATGATTTTACCCAAAGACTTTAGTGTAGTCAGTGGAGCAGAAATAGATGTTTTTCTCAAACTCTTTTGCTTTTTCTATAATCTGGTGAATGTTGGCAATTTGGTCTCTAGTTCCTCTACCTCTTTGAAAATAAGCCTGAACTTCTACTAATTCTTGTTCACATATTGCTGAAGCCTAGCTTGCAGAATCTTAAGCATAACCTTGCTGGCATGTGAAATGAACACAATTGTTCAATAATTTGAATATTCTTTGGCATTACCTTTTAGGATTTGGATGAAAACTAATCTTTTCCAATCCAGTGGTCTCTGTTGTAATCTAAATTTACTGATTTATTGAATGCAGCACTTTAAGAGCAGCATCTTTTAGGATAACTCAGTTGGAATTCCATCACCTGTACTAGCCTTATTGTTAGCAATGCTCCCTAAGGCCCACTTAACTTCATTCTCCAGGAAGTCTGGCTCTAGATCAGTAATTACACCATAATGGTTATCAGTAATATTAAGATAGTTCTTCTGTGTACTCTTGACCTCTCTTCTTAATCTCTTCTACTTCTTTAATTACCTATTATCTACTATCTATTATTTTTGTCTTTTATATGCCCATTTTTTGCATGAAACCTTCCCCTGATATCATTTATTTTCTTTAAAAAATCTCTCATCTTTCTCATTCTTCTATTTTGAACATTTTCTTCTATTTCTTTGCATTGCTCATTTAAGAAAACTTTATCTCCCTTTGCTAATCATTGGAATTCTGTCTTCAGTTGGATATATCATTCCCCTTTTTAAAAAAATCATATTTCCCTTCTTTCTCAGCTATTTGTAAAGCCTCATAAAATAGTCATTTAGCTTTCTTGCTCTTCTTTTTCTTTGGAATTTGTTTTATTGCTGCCTCCTAGATAATATTGCAACCCCAGACCATTGTTCTTCAGGTATTCTACCTACCAGATCTAATCCCTTAAATCTCTCCATAACTTCTACTTCTCACAGGGGATATTATTTAGGTCATATCTCTATGATCTGAGAGTTTTCCTTACTTTCTTCAATCTAAATCTGAATTTTGCAATAAGTAGCTCATAAAATGAGTTACAATTAGCTCCAGGTCTTGTTTTAACTGACTACAAAGAGCTTCTTTACATTGACTACAAAGTATAAAATCAATCTGATTTCAATATTGATCATCTAATGACCTCTATGTATACTTAGTTACCTTTGTTTAAAAACAGTGTTTGCTATGACCAGTGATTTATCTTGACAAAACTTTATTAATGTCTTCCCTGCTTCATTTTGTACTCCAAAGATAAACTGGTTATTATTCAAATTATCTTTTGATTCCTTACTTTAGGATTCTGAACCCCTTGGATGAATGTGATATCTTTTCTTATATTATTTCTATTTGTAGATCTTCATAAAACCGGGCAATTTTGGCATCTTTAGTATCAGTGATTGGAGCATAGAATTATTATATTGTAAAGTTGAATGGTTTGCCTTGGATTCAAACAGATATCATTCTGTCATTTTTGAGTTTATTCCCCAGGACTGCTTTTCTCACCTTTTTATTGACTATGATCATTTCTCCTAATGAATCTTACCCACAGAAGTACATATAATGATCACCTAAATTAAATTCACCCATTCCCATCCATTTAAGTTCATTGACACAATGATGTGATGTCAATGTTTAATCTTTCCATTTTCTATTTGACCACCCAGCTTATTTTGGTTCATAGATCTTACATTCCAAGTTCCTAAACAATATTGTTCTTTACAGCATCAGACTTTCTTTTCATCACCAGACACACCTGCAATAGAACTTCCTTTCAGCTTTGGCTCAACTACTTCATTTAAAATAAATTTTTTTCTTTTATTTTGACACGATAAAATTTTCAATAATCATTTTCTGGCATTTTGTGATACATGCTCTCTCCTTCTCTCTCTCCCCTCCTCCCCCAATATGGCAGGTAATATGATATAGATTGTACATGTGTTATCATACAATATATATTTCAATGTTTTGTGACAGACACAAATCCCTTACACTACAGAAAAATTCATGAAGTCAATAAAGTGAAAAATAATATGCTTCAATCTGCATTCAGATTCCTTCAGTTCTGCAGCACTGTATATAGTCTTTTTTTGTTATGAGTCCCTTGGAGTTGTGGATCTTTGCATAGCTGATAACATTTAACTCATTCACAGTTGATTATTGTACATTATTGCTCTTACTATGTACAATGTTCTCCTGGTTCTGCTCACTTCACTTTGCATCATTTCATAAGTCTTTCCAAGATTTTTTTCTGACCATCTTGTTTGCCATTTCTTATAGCATGATAGTATTCAATTACAATCATATTCCACAATTTGTTCAGCCATTCCACAACTGATGAACATCCCTTCAGTTTTTAGTTCTTTGTCACAACCAAAAGAGCTCCTACAATTTTTTTTTGTACAAGTAGGTCCTTTCCCCCATCTTTAATCTCTTTGGGATGCAGACCTAATAGCAATATTGATACATCAAAGGGTATACACAGTTTTATGACTCTTTGGGCATGGTTCCAGATTGCTCTTTGGAATGGTTGTATCAGTTCACAGTTTTACCAACAGCATATTAGAGTCCCAATTTTTCCACATTCCCTCCAACATTTATCATAATTTCCTTTTTTTTTTCATGTTAGCCAGTCTGATCAGTGTGAAGTGATACCTCAGAGTTGTTTTAGTTTGAATTTCTCTAATTAATAGTGATTTGGAGCATTTTCTCAAATGACAAAATATAGTTTTAATTTCTCCAAATGAGAATCAACTGTTTGTATTCTTTGGCCATTTATCAATTTAGGAATGCTTGGTGTTCTTATAAATTTGACTTAGTTCTCTAAATATTTGAGAAATGAAAGCTATTTCATTCTTTCTGCAGCTACTTGTAGCTGACCTCAATAGCATATTAGTTACCTTCCAATCTGAGGGGCTCCTCTTCTGGAGTCATTTCTTTTATCATTTTAATACCATCCACAGTATTTTCTTGGTAAAGGTCGCCATTTCTTTTTCCAGCAAATCACCATTTGTCAGAACTCTCCACTATGACCTGTCTTTCTTGGGTAACCCAGTAGGACATAGCTCACAGTTTCATTCAAGCCCTGCTACCCTGACAAGGCAATGCTCTAGGAGAGGAACAACAATAATAGTATTTAGCACGTTAAGGTTTGCTGTGTGTTTCAGACATGCTAACTCATTTGATCTTGGCAATAACCCTGTGGAGGTAAATACCCTTGTAATCACAATTTTACAGATGAGAAAACTGAGGCTAAGAAGTTAAGTGACTTCCCTAGGGTCCCACAGCTAAATAAGTGTCTGAGGGAAGATTTGAAATTAAGCCTCCCTGACTCCAAGGCTAGCACTCCATCTACTGTAGCACCTTAGATAAATCTGGCTAACCCTATCTAAATGCAATTGCTGAAATGGGTGTGGGAAAGCAGTCCTTTCTCAACCTAATCCTCAGGGAAATGGAGGCTGGTATAAAGCTGGTAATGATCACCCGACGCAGTGACCTAAAACCTATAAACCTGAAACAAAGAATAAGTAGACTCTGACCCAAATCCCTGGAAAAGAATGCCACTAAAGTGACATCCGCCACAAAAAATCCCAAAGGTCTTCTGAAGAGCCTCTCTTCATAGGTATGTATTCTATCTGTAACTGCAGAGAAGATTGTCCACAGATGCTGTGTGCCCACATACATATCCACAGATGGGCATATCAGGCAGAAAAAAAGCACTTAATCACACTCAAACCCTAAAGCGTTAACAAGAGAGAATGGTGTCTACAGCCCACGCCTTTGCCCTTTGGCTTTGAGTTGGAAGGACTCATCAGAGCATTTGAAACTGAGAACTGAGCTTCCTGTACTTCCAATCCAACCCTGGTACTTTGCTGAACTTCCAATGCGTCCGAATCACCTCAGGGCTAGTTGGGCAAAGCTATTCAAGGGCCAGTGAAGGAGGGGGCTGTGGGTCCACCCTGAAGATGAGAACAGAAACCAAATTATTCTGAAGTTACAGGCCCCTCTTGAGCAGCACAGACAGGAAAGATGACATCCTCAAGAAGTGACATTTTTATGTAGGAGATTTCAATGAGCATGGGCATTGTACAGATGGAAAAGTTGTGAATTTTCAGCAATTTGTAATTGTGTTTTTTTATTCTTAAGAGACCTGAAATGTGGATCATAGCAAAAAACCTTCCAGAAAAAAAATCTGTTTTTAAATCCTCCATCCACTACACTACACCATTGGGAAATCTGAGCCAGAGACATTTTTCCCATCTGGCAAGGGCTTAGCTTCCCAGCCTCTTGATTAGTGGAAGTGGTAATGTTTCCCTCATCAGAGAAGACTCCAGGAAGGTCACAACCTTACTTCTCTGGAATTGCTGGCTTTCTTTCATTACAATAGAAGAACATGATAAATAATTTTCTCTACTTGAGAATACTTCCTCCTCTTGACAATTTGACCAGCCCATTGTTTAAGCCAAGAAAAAGCAATCTAGAAACTCATTTGCAGGGGCAATTCAGCTCAGGTGGCTTCCATGGTCTCTGTGGGTATCCTGAGAGTAGCTTCTGAAATAATTTGTGTACAAAAACACTAACCAGAATCTAAGTTTCATGTTTCCTTAGTCTGTACATACAGAAACATTTGCCTTATAGGCTTGTCCAGATTTTTTCTTCTTCTGTGATGTTTATTCTTGGGTTCAGACCTGATACACATTCCAATGACTGACCTTGAAAATGCACTTCCCTAAAGCAGGTATGTGGTTCAGTGGATAAAGAGCCAGGCCTGGAGACAGGAGTTCCTGGGCTCAAATCTAAACTCAGACATTTCTGAGTTGCATGACCCTGGACAAGTCACTTAGCCTCAGTTGCCTAGTCCTCAATGCTCTTCTGCTTTGGAACCAATAAATAGAATTAATTCTAAAATAGAAAGAGACAGACAGACAGACAGACAGACAGAGACAGAGAGAGAGAAACAGAGACAGAGAGAGAGAGAGACAGAGAGAGAGACAGAGACAGAGACAGAGAGAGAGAGAGAGAGTGAGGAGGGAGGGAGGGAGGGAGGAAGAAAGGAAATACTCTAGCTGAATAAAAACCACATGCCCTTGGATTCTGTGGTGCAAGCCCATCTAGAGTCATTGGGCATGTGCTTTCCTACATCTCCAGAATAGAATGACTAAAAATATCATACTATGTGGATATCACAATGGAATGAAATTTTGCTAGGTTATATAAAATGATGAAAAACATGAACACAGGGAAGGTTAGGAAAACTTATATGGACTGATACAAATTAAACTAAGCAGAACCTGTAAAATGGTATCAATGGAAAAAACAACAATAAAACAATCAAAACAGAATGCTATGGAACTATCCTGAGTTAGCCTCAAATATTGTGTGTAGTAGTCTCTCGGTAACCGAGGATGCGTTTTTGTGCACAAAGACACTTGTGCATGAAGATTTAAGTGGAAAAGTCGATGCACAGACACAGTCCCACTCTCTCAGCGTGGGAAGCCTGGGTCCAGTGGCACAAAAAGTCATTACACCTGGAGACTTCCTCAGCTGCATTGGGTGGCTGTGTTGTCTTTTGTGCTCCAACACGCCCTAAGCACTCCACAGTGCTTTGCTGTATCGCCATCTCAGCCGTTGAACCTTCTTATTGGTTTCTTCCGTCTGTTCTGCCGAAGCAGTCTTCACATGCTGGGTGAGCAAAGCCCTGGTTCACCAGGGTCAACGACCCGATGGCTACCCTCACAAGGTTTGGCTGGCCTGTCGAAGCCATTGCCCAGGGTGTGGCCGCTGCTGCATGCTAGCAGCTAATGAGAGCCACAAGTGAGAGCTGGGTGTCAGGTGAGGGTCAGAGGCTGGAGAGCTGCCCTAGGAGGGCACAACAAGCCCTCCATACCAAAGATATTACTCCTCCCTGAGCACCCCATACACCCCTAGCCTCAAATAAGAGCCATACAAAATCACCTCCCCACCTTTCTTTGCAAAGATGAGGGACTCTGGCCATAGACTTCTAAATATAATAATATCCTACTTTAATCAAGGCATTGGTTATTTTTACTGTTTTGGAATATGCTTGAATACAGTCTCTTTTGATCCAGTTCAGTTAAATAAGCCTATATTAAATATGTACTATGAGCTTTGTAAAAATTAAATTGATATCTCTAATGATAAGAATATTATTATATTATGAATGTTTATTAAAGACCATTAGAAATCAAGGAATAAAGAGGATACAAAATAAAAACCATGTGCCCATGGCTGGTTAGCCATTTTTAGCCATCCCCACTCACCACCATAACTGCTGATTCTACATCCTGCAAGAAGAGAGGACATGGGAGGTGTAACTGCCAGTTAAATGCCAATAACATGGAGATGCAGGAGAGATTATAGGGAATTTGGGGAACTACTAGGGCTTCTGGGGAGTCCAAAGGTTCAAAATCTCCATTATACATATCCCCACCCCCCCTGAGAATCAAGGAAGACTGGTCTCTCTGAAGGGTCTTGTAAACATACCAACTTTGAAATTACAATTATTTGAGGATAAAAGGAAAAGAGAACAAAACCAATGATTGCTAGGCGCATTGACAAAAAGCCAGTTAGGGGGCAGTCCCCTTCTGCATAAGAGTATACATACAAAACAAATGCATTTAAAACACACACAGTTCAAATCACCACATCTCAAAGTTCACTCAGGATCTTCTGGTGCAGCTTGTGGTCTGTGGAGGCATATCTTTAAACTGATATCACTGGTGATGTCTTTTGACTCTGGCATCAATTGGATTTAAGTGAGGCACAGTTGCACAAAGTCATCAGACTTGTTCTCCCTTCCAGAGTCATCCAAGTGCAGTGGCCAAAGAAAAGTCAGGATGACTGGGGATGGCTTGGGATGCAGTGGATGACCTCGGCTTCTGTGTCTCACCAATCTCTAAGTGCTCCACAGCACTTACTTCTATCACCTTCGTTGCCTTTGGAACAAATTTTTCTCATCTACCCTTCCTCCAGGGGGACATCTTCACATGCCTGATCACCAATAGCTTTGAAACCTGTTGGCTGCCCTCAACCTGGGTTAGCCCTCCTGCTGCTGATTAACCAGAGTGTGTGCTTGTGCCTGCTATAGCTTCTTGGAGACATAGGTAAGGACTAAGGGGCAGGTGGACACCAAAGGAAGAAAACTGCTGTGAAAAGGGTTCAGCAAGTCCTCATATGAGAGGTATTAGTCTTCATTGAACACCCAGAATACTCCAGGCATTGTGCTAAGCATCACACATACATATGAGAAAGAAAAAATCCTCCAGAAGCTTAATCTAATGGGAAAGGACAACATACAAAAGGAAGCTGGGAAATGGAGAAAAAGGAGGGAGGGTAGATACCAGGGGGCATCTGGCAAAGGGACATCTTGTTCTTTGGAATTGAAACCAGGAAGAGCTACAGGTGGAGCATGGGGTGAGTTGGAAATCTAATTTCTGCCATTGATAAAGAAAATAATTGGCAAGAGTTTAGTGCTCTACCCTCCAGCCCTCCAAACAGAGAGTAGAAGAAGCCAAGGGAGATGGTCTCCAAGACCTGAGTTAGGGCATGATAAGGAAACTAAAAAGACACTAAAAGATGACACAGTGGATAGAACCCCAGGTCAGAAGTCAGGAATATTCATCTTCATGAGTTCAAATCTAGCCTCAGACACATATCAGCTATGTGATCCTAGACAAGTCACTTAACTCTGCCTCAGTTTCCTCATATGCCAAATGGGCTAGAGAAGGAAAGGCAAACCACTCCAGTATCTCTGCCAAGAAAACCCCAAGTAAGGTCACAAAGAGTCAAACACAACTGAAAAACATGAACAACAAAAATTGTGTGCCTACAGCTATTATGTGCAAAGGACCACTCTAAGTGTTATAGCTATGACTGACACAAAGAAAAATACTCAAGAACAACAATGTGATTAAAAGTGATTAGTTTACCCCTGTACTTCATGAGAGATACAAAGGAGAGGACACAATGGTCCTTGCCCTTCAGTAGCTTACTGGGGACACAAATTTGGGAGTCTTAAAAACACAGAAGGTTTTTAAGTAATACCATCTACATTTCAGATACAATCATTGTGCCCAGTTGGCTTCATTTTAACCATTTTCCTTTGTTAGCAGGGAAAGCCCAGTATGTGGATAGGTGGGTGGTAGGTATATCTGAAAATGACTGTGATTTGAAAATAAAAGGCAGCAACCCAACTTTTTTCTCAAAGAAAAAGAAAAAAAAGGCCATTATCTTCAACTCATAAGAGCAGTTCAATTTTTTCTCTCCAGAATACAACAATGTTGTATTTTAAAGAGATACTGAGAGAATATCACTCTTGGGCCACTCAGAACTACCTCAATCATGGTATCTTACTAAGATACCTATAATTCTCCAAAGAAAGCCTATTTAGATACATAATGATAATGTCATAGGTCTGTATAAGGCCTCACTAGTTTTCAGAGCACTTTCACATTCATTATCTCCTTAGATCTTCAAATAAGCCTGTGGAGTATGTAGATGCCATAGTTAAGCCCTAGCATCATTCTTTGATGTCCTAACCCTTCATCTCCACCCAGAGGCGTGCTAGAGCCAACTCAAATCAGCCCCCAATTCTTTACATTTTCACTGTAACCATTATAGAATCAGAGTTTGATTTATTGCTCTGTTGATTGTTTAGACTTATGAAAGTGATGGAGAAAATGTTAATAATGCAGATTTAGCTTAAAAGTATGCCAGGAACATATTGGGAAAGAGGGACTGGAGTGGCTTGTAAATATTTACCAGTACACACTTGTCACTGGGGGGTCTAATTCCTTCTCAATTCTTTTTTTAAACCCTTACCTTCTCTCTTAGAATCAATATTGGTTCCAAGGCAAAAGAGCTTTAAGGGCTAGACAATCCCAACCAAGTGACTTGCCCAGGATCACATAGCTAGAAAATATCTAAGACCAGATTTGAACCCAGGACTCCTACTTCAAGGCCCTAGTCTCTATCCCTTGAGGCACCTAGGTACCTCTCCTTCTCAATTTTTAAAAGCTCAGCTCAGATACTAGCCCTTCCATGAAAACTTTTCTGATGGTCCCAACTGGAAATAATGTCTCCCCGCTAGCATTTTGTATCCTTCCCATTTTATTTCCATGATAAACTTTGTGTGATATTTGTCAGTATGCAGATCTTCTTTCCTCTATTAGTCAAGGAGCTATCATGGAAAGCACCCTGGATTTAAAGTCAGAAGACCTTTGCTTTAAATTCCATTCTTGGGAGCAGTTAGGTGGTTTCTTCGCAAAGAACCTGAAGTTGTTCGCCATTTCCTTCTCCAACTCATTTTACAGTTGAGAACACGAGGGCAGACAGGGTTAAGAGATTTGCTTGAGATTACTAGTCAGTCATTGTCTGAGGACAAATTTGAACCCAGGAAGATGAGTCTTCCTACCTCTAGGCCTGGCACTCTATCCACCCAGACAATGGTGTGCACTTATATCTGTACTTAATATCATATTGGTCTGAATGCAAAGTGTGTGTGTGTGTGTGTGTGTGTGTGTGTGTGTGTGTCTGTGTGTCTGTGTGTGTGTGTGTGTAGTGGGGGCAGATCAATAAATACTGAAAAAATTATATTGATTGTAGGCCAGTTAAATTTTTAAAAGTCAATTTGGATGTAGGGTCTTGAAAAAGAGTGATTTTCATTTCTTCAATAATTAATAGACCTTCCATCTCATCGTTGTGACCACTGGGGATTCCCTCTTTCTTTTTTTTTTTTAACCCTTACCTTCTGTCTTAGAATCAATACTGTGTATTGATTGGTTCCAAGGCAGAAGAGTGATAAGGGCTAGGTAATGGGGGGTTTAAGTGACTTGCCCAGGGTCACACAGCTAGAAAGTGTCTGAGATCAGATTTGAACCTTAGGACCTCCCAACTCTTGGCCTGGCTCTC
Organism: Monodelphis domestica; assembly: GCF_027887165.1. Lineage (NCBI taxonomy): Eukaryota > Metazoa > Chordata > Mammalia > Didelphimorphia > Didelphidae > Monodelphis > Monodelphis domestica. Next base: position 209,910,843 of record NC_077227.1, on the reverse strand, counting down.
CATCCACTGAGCTACCCAGCTGCCTCCATTCCCTCTTCATCAATGACTTCTCTTGCTCTGTATTATCCTTTTTTCAGGTTTTTCCAAAAGATTGATCCAGTATATGTGGAGTGCTTTTATTTTGTGGCTACCAGGGCAACAGCTAGACTGTTTCTTTATTCCCTTGGTATGACCACTTTACATTCTTTTCCAGTCATAGGATTCCTAAATGACATCTCTTGGGTCACTTTTTATAATGGAAGGAAGCTGTTTGCTACTTGTACCCCCTTGACATCTCTCTTTAGTGACCTCTGAGTCACCTGGGGTTTGGGTTCTTCTGAGGTTGTGGGCATCAGTTCTCACAAACACACAGCATCCTTCCTCCTATACAATTCTGGGCCAACCTCACTGTCTGCAATGCGTGTCTCAGACACGGGTACCAACTCAATAGATGGGTCCCTAAGCTGCGTGTCAAGGCAAAGACAATAGGTATTTTTTCATCCATTTATTTATTTTTTCCTGTATGGCTTGTTAAGCTGACACACCACCCCCATCTTTTTTTTTTAAGTAGTCATGGATTTAATTGAAGAGCTCTTTTATATTGTTGGCCTTGATGTAACAAGTATCATACAGAAGCAGCTGGAGGGCTTCTTCATCCAGAGAAGATTCCTCTTCTTTTCAGACAGGTAGGCAAGCTACATAGTGCAGTGGCTAGAGTGTCAGACCTGGAGTCAGGAAGACCTGAGTTCAAATAGGATCTTTGATGCTTACTAGCTATGTGACCCTGGGAAAGTCCTTTTAATGCCTGTTTGCCTCAGTTTACTCACTTGTAAAATGGGGATAATAAGGGCTTGTGAGGATCAAATGAGATAATAATTGAAAAGTGCTTAGCCTAGTGCCCAGTAAGAGCTATATAAATGTTAGCTATTATTGTTATTATCATTATCATAGTTCATCTACTAAGCAATTTGTGACCTTGGACTAGGCACTTAACCCTAGATTCCTCATTTGAAAAACTAAAGAATTGGACTAGTTGACTTTGGGGAGCCGGGAGGTATGGTGAAATGAATGCCAGCCTTTTTCTTCACATCTTTATTTTATTTAATAGAATATATTCCCATATATCTTAGCCCCTCCTTCCCCTCCCTGCACCATAGAAAGAGATATCTGGCAAAAAGATATGTGTATATGAGAGAGAGAGACAGAGGCAGACAGAGATTGTGTCTTTCAGTTCGTTCTCTGGAGATGGACATAGCAAGTTATTCTTTAAATATTAATTCTGTGGCTATATATAATGTATATAATTGGTTCTTCTCACTTCATTCTTCATTACTTTATGTTGATCTCTTCCAAGTTTCCAAATAAAATTACCCTGCTAATCATTTCTTACTACGCAGTAATATTGTACCACAATTATATGCCACAATTTGTTTAGCCATTCCCCAGGTGATGGAGGAATTTCCTCCATCAATTTCCAGTTTATTATTACCACAAAGAGAGCTGCTATAACTATCTTGGAACAGTTAAGTTCTTTTCCTTTTCCCCTGATCTCCTTGGAAAACAGACCCATCGCTGAGTCTATGGGTATACACCATCTTATGGCCCTTTGGGCATAATTCTAAATTGCTATCCAAAATGATTAGATCAATTTGCAGTTTCATCAACAGTGTATTATTAATGTCCCCATTTTTCCACATTTCCTTTTGTCATTTTATCCTTTTAGTCAATCCAGTGGCTAAGATGATATCACAAAATTGTTTTGATTTGCAATTCTTTAGTCAATAATGATTTAGAGTTGTTGGTTTTTTCATATACCTCTATATGGCCCTGATTTTTTCACCCAAGAAATTTTTTTGCCCCTTTATCAAGTGGGGAATTGAAGGCTGGCTATTAAGAGAGTGGACCTGAGTTCAAATGTTACTCTTGGGACTTACTACCTCTGTGACTGTAAACAAGTTATTTATTCTGCTTGGGGCCCATTTTCCTCATGTGTAAAATGAAGGACTTGCTTAGATAGTTCCTGAGATCCTTTTCCAGCTCAATTCTAAATCTCCGATTCTAGAAACTAATTTATATGGGGCCTATTAATATTGAAAAGAAGCATTGCATAGCCTAGTGGCTAAAGAGAGAAGAGCAACCCATAGAACCAGGAAGAACAAGGTTCTTGTCCCATCAATGAGACATACTAATCCGCAGCACATCACTTAACATCTTGGTACTCTAGAAGACTGTAAGGACCATAATTTATGGAACTGGCCTGCATTGATAGAAGTAATCTCATCACATGGGAGATCCCTAGCCAAAAGAAATTATTGCTCCCTTTCCCTAAGTTGATATTGACTATCATTTTTCTCCTTTTACAAATGAATAAATTAATAATAACTGCTAACATTTATATAGCACTTAATATGTGCCAAGTATTACATTAAGTACTCTATGGTTATCTCACTTGATTCTCATAATAACCTTGTGAGGTAGTAGGAACCATTACTATCCCTATTTTGCAGATGAGGAAACTAAGACAAATGGAGGTTAAGTGACTTATCTGGGGTCACACAGATAGTAAGTATCTGAGACTGGATCTGAAATCAGGTCTTCGTGACTCCAGCAATCTAAACTAAACAATGATCTAAACTATATAAGAAGCTTGAAAGGAAACCTAACAAATTCAAAACCCAGATCAGTGGTACAGAAAGGAAAATATTTTTTTCAGAAAGTCCTATTCTTGGTCTTGTTCCCAGACTTATCAACTCTAGATACTATTCTCTACAGTAAAAGTCTAGACTGAAGACCTAATGGAACCTAAGAGATCATCCTCTCATTGTCTAGATGGGGAAACTGAGACCCAGAGATAGGAAATAACTTGTCCAAGGTCATGCAAAATCAAGATTTGAATCAGCTTCCTCTTCTCTCTCTCTCTCTCTCTCTCTCCCTTTCTCTTTTCTCTCTCCCTCTGTTTTTCTCTCCTATCTTCTTTCTTCCACCATTTACTCTCTTTCTCCTTCACTCTCTTCATCTCCCTTCCCCCCTCTTCTTTTTTTCCTCCCTCTCTTCTTTCTCCCTCTTATTCTTTCTCTCTTGCTCTCTCTCTCTCTATGTGTGTGTGTGTGTGTGTATGTATATATGTCCTCTCTCTTTCCCTCCCTTTTGTTCTCTCCTTCTAATCTCTCCTTTCTTGTTTTTTTCTCTCCTCTCTCTCTATTTGTAGATAGATAGATAGATACACACAGATGGAGATAATTAGATAGATAGATAGATAGATAGATAGATAGATAGATAGATAGATAGATAGATAAACTCCTCTGTCTCTGTCTCTCACACACATACATTTTCTTTGCACAAGTGTAATACAGCTAATTTTTAGTTATTTAGATGGGTTAAGTCATGGATTAGCCAGGATCTTTACTTCCTTCCTCCCTTCAAGTCTACTTCTTTTTGCCAGTACAGGACTTGTTAAGCAGTACTTGTCTGATTCCATAATAGGAAGGGCATGAAAAAGGAGAAACTCAAATCAGTCAATTTTTCAGCTTAAGAGCAATACCTATGGGTATCGCTTTGATGAAGGAAAAGATTGAAACTGACTACAGTCAGGCTTTCAGATTACTAGTGGATTTCATCTATCCAGATGATCCCTGCCCTCCCCATTCCTGCAGTTGCAGGTAGAAGACTTATAATAGAATCTGTGATGGGGCTGATTTCTAGGCTAGAATTCAAGCAAAGAGAAAGGTTGTTTTGAGGTGTTAAATCAAGTCTGTTTGGAAACAAGACATAAATATTCCCTCTAGCTTTGGGGCAAATTGGAGAAGTGGACAATATCCCAAGATGGTCTGATGAGATTAACCTCCAGATTTCCTGGTGGACTTGTTATGCTTTTGGTGGTGAGAAAATCCCATTTCTAGGGCTCCCAGGAGAGACCCACTGTAGGACAAGACTGCTAATTAAAACACCCACCAAGGCATCACTTTAGGGGCAAACAAATAAAAATTAGGTCACCAGATTACAGTATCAAGTCAGTTTGTATCTGAATCCCCACAGATCAGATCTGTTCTCCCAAATACACACACTACTATCTGTGCCCCCATTCTGTAAACCACAGCCTTTCCCATGGTTACCCAAAAGGGACATAAGGAATCTCTCTCTGTCTCTGTCTCTGTCTGTCTGTCTGTCTGTCTCTCTCCCTCCTTCATTTCCTCCCTCTCTCTTTCTGTTTCTTTGTCTCTCTCTCTCCTCCTCCTCCTCCTCCTCCTTCTTTCTGTCTCTGTCTCCCTGTCTATCTCTTTTTCTTGTCTTTAATGAGTAGTATATAGATTTCCCATCTCAGCAGAATGAGCCTACCCAGTTTTTCCTTTGCAGGATTGACGGGTAGCCTTAGGCACCAGATTTCCAATCCTTTTCCTTTCACTTTAGGGAGGGATTTTGGTGGAATGTTCAAACTCAGAGGTCAAAACCATTAACATCGTCTCGAATGCCTTTTCCAGCCTGAGAGCAGGGGCAGTTATAGCTTAACAGGGTTCAGTAGAGGTTGGCAGGCATGTTTGCCATTGCTTGACCTTTGTTCTCCTAGCTCAGAGACTGAATAGGTCTGATTTAATTAAGCAGAAATATGGTCCAAAAATGGATGCTCAGTGCAGTGATTCAGAAGACTAAAGCCTCAGTAAAAAGGACCAGATCAAAAAAGAATCTTCCAGCCTGAGCCCTCTAGGGTAAGAACGAGAAAAATGTCTCTGCCTTTTTCTTAAAAGAACCGTTGGAAACGTTCACCTATTTTAATGCTGTCAGCTCAGAGCTTTCCTCTTCTCCTTTTCATGCATTTATCATTTGAAAACTTCAATCCAGGTCATAGAATACTGTTTTCTTCTGCAAGTCCAAAGCTACTGTCCTAACTGAACTGTGTTTTCCCTTCAGGGAGATGCCCTCTTGCTAGAGAGAGGAAGGACAGGCTAGTTCAAGGCCTGAGAGTTCCCAGGTCATCAGGAAACCCTGGGGTGTCACACATGAGGTCTCTTTGAAACTTGGTTCCCCCAAAGAGAAAAGTAGCCAAAGGCTGTGACATCACTTGTCTGAGAGCAGTGATTTGTGTCCTTTCCTCAAGATATACTGAAGAAAATTAATCCTCCTCCACGGAACTCATTGTTTATCCCTCCAAATGTCAAATGGACTGTGTGGGCAGGAAATATAAGCTGGGCTTCCGCTGGGGCCAGAGAATAGGAGCTGACGCACTCCACCGTGATTCTAGCTCTATATTTTCATTCACACTTGACCTGGTCTTCCTCTGCTCCTGAGTACTTTCCTTATTGTCTTTTTCTTACATAAACCAGAAGATAGACCCCTGGGGGCTAAGAGGTCAACTCTTAAAAACAAAAAAAGAAGCCTTAGGATTAAGACCCTGAACACTCTCTACTTGTCTACTCTGTAATGAGGGAGTTCGGGGATCAGGGCATGAAGTTTATAAGCAAAAGATGATTCTGCCAAGAATAACAGTAAGACATCACTTCCATCCCTCTTGTTGAAAGGTCCTTCCTGAGATTTCAATCATATATCTAAATATTTAATGTTATTATTTTTAGGAAAGGTGGAGCAGAGAATGAATGGCCTGCTCATACCTTAGTGTCCAAACTTTGAAAACTATGGCATTGTCTGAGACTTTAGATCTAGAGTCCATCAATTAATCAAAAACATTTTCTTGGGCTCCTTCCATGTGCAAGACATTCCACTGCAACTGAAATCTTTGCTTTCAAGATTCAGGGGGTAGACGTTTTAATTTCTGATCCAAAGAAAAGCTTCTAGAAAAATAAAAAAAGTATATAGCCACTAATAAGTTGTCTGTCTAACTGGATTCCTTTTTTTAAAATCCTTACTTTCTCTCTTAGAATCTATACCAAGTATCTCATCTAAGGCAGAAGGGTGGTAAGGGCTCAGCGATTGGGGTTTAGTGCCTTGCCTGGAGTCATAGCACTAGGAAATATCTGAAGTCAAATTTGAATCCAGATCCATATGACTCCAGGTCTGCTGCCCCCCCAAATGGATTTCATTGTAGCTTACATATTTTAGTACCATAATAGCCAAGACTGATTAGCATTAAAAATAGAATTAGTGACAATAACTAATAGCAATCACAATAATCCATACAAATGTAGTTTCTCAAAGTGGAAAGTGGGCCAATTTTGAAGCCAGAAAGACTGGGGTTCAAATTTTCCTACTAAGGAAAAGTCATTTAGCCTCTCTCAATTAACTCTCTAAAGTAGCTCTTGCTAAGACTATAAATTACTGAGGACTCACTGATTTGCATCAATGTAGGTAGTTTTTGAACTGGGAGTCCCTTCTACCCTGAAATCTCCAATTCAGAGGGAAAAAGATTGAATCTAACCTAGCCTAGCATAACACATATGCATGATGCCAGACTACCAGACAGAGAAAGATATAAAGAATACTTGGAAGAGAAAAGAATTTGGGAGAAGGGGAAGGAACTAATTGTAATGGTATTCTTTGAAGCAAATATAATAGAGTTCTGGTTCATGCACAGTGTCTCCTTTCCTCGTGGAGAAACTGAGGAACCTACTCTGGGAGACTAGTGATGAGTTGGAATGAAAGTGTCTTGGGAGAAACTATAGAATACATGTAACTGATTCTACTATGAAGATCATATGACTGAAAGGAGCATTTTTCAGTTAGGGGTCTAACCAGAACTTGTATTGTTGTTCAGTCATTTTCCAGTCATATTCAACTTATCATAACTCCATTCGGGGGTTTCTTTTTTTAAATTTTTAAATTAAATTCATTTTATTTTATTGATTACAATACTCACTTTATTTCCCTCCCCTCCACCCACTCTTTCTGCAGTCGACACGCAATTTCATTGGGTATTACTTGTGTCCTTGATCAGAACCTATTTCCATGTTGTTGTTTGCACTAGGATGTTCATTTAGAGTCTACATCCCCAACCATATCCCTTCGACCCATGTATTCAAGCAGTAGTTTTTCTTCAGTGTTTTTATTCCCACACATTTGGGGTTTTCTTGACAGAGATAGTGGAGTAGTTTGCCATTTCCTTCTCCAGTTCATTATACAGATGAATAAACTGAGGAAAATGGAGTAAAGTGACTTACCCAGGGTCACACAGCTAGTAAGTTATCTGAGACCAGATTTGAACTCAGAAAGATGAGTCTTCTTGATTCCAAGTCCAGTGCTCTATCCATTGAACAACCTCACTGTCCACTAACCAGAACTAGAAGAGTTTAAAAGACAGGAGAATCCCTGCGTGTTGTTTGGTCTTATTCTCTCCAGTTATACTTCTTAGAGGAATCCTACAGATTCCTTCACTCATGGTGTTTGGCAAGAAACAATGGTTTTAAGAGAAGAGACTTTGGATTTTCTCTCCTATGGAGCCATGTGGCCGAGTATAATGGGGCTCCCTCTTTGACCTTTGCATTATTTCTTCTCTTTTCTAGGTAAAGGATGTAGAGCTTTTAATTGTGTGAGTCTCAAAAGATTAGCATCTAAGTGGACTACTGTCTGAGTTGGCAGCCAGTTCCTAATTGGTGACTCAGCCCAGCAGTTGCTGAGACGGACTCATCCAGAGTATTCACATTGAGATGCCAAGTCTACATAGGAACTGAGCTAACTATGAGCCTACCTTTCTCTCCCAGAGATAGCTAGATGGTACCATGGATAGAATGACTGGCCTGGAGCCAGTAAGACTCATCTTCTTGAGTTCAAATCTGGCCTCAGACACTCACTAGCCATGTGACCCTGGATAAGTTATTGAATTCTGTTTGCCTCAGTTTCTTTACCTATAAAATGAGCTGGAGAAGGAAATGGCAAACCGTTCCAGTATTGTTTTGCCAAAAAAAGTGGCATCACAAAGAGTTGGACATGACTAATAACAAATGAACAGCTCCCAGAGACAAGGTAGTATAGGGCTGGCTGTCTCTGAGGTATTGGGAGAAATGTTTATACCCTGTTCTTGGTAAATCTTTGAAGCAAACATCCCTTAGTAAAAATGAATTGAGAAGAAGTGATTTAATGCTCTAGGGTGCTTGTTACAGCTGGAGACCTCATAGACAGTTGATTCTTTAGCTGATTGTGCCAAACCCTCAAGGCATCCTAGAACCCTGAGTAGGAAATGCAACTTTGCCTAGTTCTGGGAGAATAAACCCTGAACACTAATAATAATCAGTAAAAGAAGAATCAATATGCTACGAAAAAGGGCCAGAGTATCCATTCACTTCATTCATTAGAATGAGGCTGCCTAAGACACCACCCAGTTCTCAATAGTGAACAAATGAAAAAAAGCATTTAAATGCTTGCTATGTGCTAAGCTCTGGATAGACAAATAGAAAAAGCAAGACAGTTCTTTGTCTCAAGGAACTCCCACTCCAACTCAGGAAAACAACACATAAAAAAGTTCAAATGTAGGGCAGATGGAAAGATCCCAAAGCTCTATAGGAGCTATGGTGGAACAGATGGCAAGGCCCTAAGATATTGAAGGGTGTAAATGTAAATAAGGCAGAGAGTAATCCTGGTGGTCTGCCATCTCATGGGAAGGAATGGACTTGATGACTTTGATACTATCTAAGCCTGTGATCAATTAAGCAGTCCAGGGAGGAGGAGGGGAATAGGGTTCCCCATTTGTGACAGGTCTGCCCCAACCTGGCCATCTTGATGGGTTCTGGGATGGCTGAGGGCTGGCGGAAGGGAAGAGAACTTTAAGTCACCATTTTAAATAGCAGGTCTCTAGAGCTAGAAGAGATCTTTGAGTAAAGAATGGCTAAACATTGATAGTCTGTGTTAAAGGGATGATTTCTGTTCAGGCACAAGTCAGCTTTAGATGCAACCATGATGCCTTCCAGCTCTGAAATTCTGCTTTCATTTAAACCAGGCCCTTTATTTTATAGAAGGGGAAATTGAGGTCCAAACAGATGGCACAGCTCTTCTGAGGTCACACAGATAGTAGCAGAGATTTAAAACCTGCTCTTTGCAGCTCTCAGCCTAGTACCATTTCTATTACATCAGTCTCCATGGTCCTATGAGATTCACAATTAGGATGAAGGTGTCACCTCAAGGGAGAGACCAGGTAGAACTTCATCAGAACAAATGTATGGTAAACCATGAGGGGGCACATACACCAAATGGACAATAGCACCAGCCATAAAGGGCACTGTGGGGAAATAGAAACTGTTCAAAGCTAAACTTAATGAACGCCCAAGGGTATTCATTATGCACATCACCCAGCAATAAATACTCTAGAAGTAAATCAAATGGAGGATGATGTAGAAAAAGCAAAGGAAAGAAATGCAAAGAGTAATCATGGGAAAGAAAGAGGCATATGTTCTGCTCAGTGCAAAGCCATCTGGACCACACTAGAGGAGAAAGAGGCAGATTACAGAATGAAGTGAATAGAATAGATGATGCATTGGAGACAGCCAGAGAGGTGGCTGGAGACGTTAAGCGGAATAATAAGCAAAGGGAGAGAGATAATAAGAAATATTTCAAGTGCACATGGAGAGAGAGGTCAGGGCAGGAGACAAAGGTCTGGAAGAGAGGAGGAAGGGCTTTTATGAACAACAGAAGTGACACTCGTTAATGGGGTGATTATCACAAGATAACTGCAGTTTCACCGCAGAATGTTAACCATCACTGCCCAAGCTGGGGCTTCGAGTCATTGAACCAGCTCTAGAGATCTTAGCAAAAGTCATTCAAGATGTCTCAGTGGGTCCTGAAGTTCACAGAGGTCACAGGCGAAGACCTACTTTTAAAAAAAGAAAGAAAAAGAAGAACATTTTGTGTTTTATTCTTTCTTTCAGTGATCACAAAGATTGGGGGCCAAGTGCCAGAATCTGACATGGGTCTTTTGGGAGGAGAAATTTTTGATGGAAGTCAAAATTCACCAATGGTTGAGGTCCTTTGACCTCGGGCAATAATCTTCTATCTACTGGACAACAACATTGTTCTGTGAGAGCTTTCATATCATTGATGCTTACTGTAATAATGCTTTTGAGAACTTGTGTATACAGATGGCACTCTGCAAAAAAAAAATGTTTTCCTCACAACCTTATGATTTAGGTATTTAGAGATATTATCCTCTTTTTACAGATGAAACAGATCTGGAGAGGGCCCAGGACCATGGGATCCATTAAGAGCTGGAAGGGATCTTAGAAGTCATCAAATCTCTTCGTTTTACAGATGAGAAAACTGAGGCCAATGGAAATGAAAAAATTTGCCCAGGATCTTAGATGAGATATATGTGCTTAGCACCCCTCTTTGTCAGCATCTGATTTTCAAAAGATCAATTCAAATTATTCCAGAAGAAATTTATTTCCCTTTATATTTACATAATGTCCAAAAGCCATCAGATTTCCTAAACTTGGGTCACAGGTTTATAGAATCAAAACTGGAAGAGATCCAAGACACTATTGAATACAACCCCATCATTTTACAGATAATGAAACTGAGGTCCACACAGGTAAATCTGTGCTCAGGATCAGAGAACTAAGTAGGTGTTTTAGCTGGGAAATGGGCTCAGGTCTTCCTGACTTCCACTCTACAACTCTGCCTCTAGTAACTTCCTTCCTCAGGGTAAAGTGTCTTGGTTACAGAGTAAATAAGGGATACTATTAGTTGTTGTTCAATTGTTTCAGTCATGTTCAACTGAAGTTACTGGAGTGGTTTGCCATTTTCTTCTCCTGTTCATTTGACAAATGAGGAAACTGAAGCAAATTAAGTGAGTTGCCTAAGTGTCTGAGGCCAGATTTGAACTCTGGAAGATAAGCCTTCCTAAGTCTGGGCCAGGAACTCTATCCATTTCACCACCTGGCTTTCCTGACTGACTCAACATATAACATCTTCTCCTTATACCCCATGGCCTTCCACTGACATCCTCAAAGGAAAGATGTAGCATTTTTAGATCCTGTAATGGTTTTCTAGGAACTCCTAATAAGTGAAAATTAATTCATTAAGAGGGAGTTTCCATTCTATTTTCAAAGACAAATGCCTTTACTCCTTAGATGGCATCTTGGAAGAAAGGTATTTGAAATGAGCTCACCCACAAGTTTTGAGATTTTAAAAATCAGTTTCCCAGCCTCCTTTCCCTGACAGCCATCAAAATACCACATAGTACATGAAAAGTAACACTGGAAAGACAATCCAAATCTTACATTTTTGTTGTTCAGTTGTGTCCCACTTCCCAAAACCCCATGTGGCGTTTTCTGGACAAAGATGCTAGAGTGAGTGACCATTTCCTTCTCTAGCTCCTTTTATAGATCAGGAAACTGAGGCAAACACAGTTAAGCAACTTTCTCACTGTCACTTCATTTTCATTTGGGAAACAGACTTAGATTTGGAAGTGACCTCAGAAACCACTACTAGAAATACCTTTAAAGATTACCTTCATTCCTCCCCACTGGTTTTCATTTGGGGGATTATGGATCTAGAGTTAGAAGGGATCTTGGAGATCCTCCTTTCCCTAGACCAATACTCCATTGTACAGATATGAAACCAAGATTCAGAGCATTGTGAATTACCCAAGGGCACACAGGCATTGAGTTTCAAAGAAAAGATTTGAACCTCTCACTCCAGACTCTGCATTCTTTACTTTTCTTTTTTTTTTTTTAGTAGCCATTTCACTCTGGACCTTCTCTCAGTGCCCAGGGCTTCCTCATCCTGTTTCATCCATATTCCCCTTTGATCTTAACACACTAGAACATCCCTCCACAATGCCAGCCCCCTTCACCCATTGGGGAAAGAGCTGGGCAAACAAGTGAACAACCAGGGTAGCCATCAGCACTAAGAGACAGAGTAGACTATGGGGACTTCCAGTCAAGATGGCGGTGTAGAAGCAGCGAAAGTTCAGACCTCCGAAACCCTTCCCTACCGATCGCAAACAAAGTGCTCCTAGGCCACCGAAATTCAAGCTGAACAACAGGATAGACCTGGGGAAATCTCCTCCTGGACCTGGATCAAAAGGTACCGCACCCCAAAAGCCAGAACCCTAGATCACTCAGATCTAAGGGGTAGACAGAAAGAAGGTCCCAGGACCCATCCCCCCCAACCCAGAGTGCTGAGCCCAAGGCAGCAGCGGGAACCTCAGGGCTCTGAGGATTCACCTTGAAAGCAACCCGAGCCAGTCTCCGGAGCACCCAACACAGATGGCAGGGAAGCATAGAGAGAAGGGGGAAGCCTGTGGCCCCCTGGCTGGGTTCTTCCCTCTGGGTCTCGGGGGAGGTCCCAGCTTTGGGGCACCAGCTGAGCCCAATCCCATCGGGAGCCCTCAGAGCTACTGAAAGGACAGAGGGCTCAGGGCTGGCAAAGGGGTGGCTCTGAAGAGCCTACCTTGAAAGTAACCCAGGCCAGTTTCTGGGCACTCAACACAGACTGAGGAAGAGGAGGTTGCTGCTTTTCTCTTTCTTCTTATTTTTTGGCTCCGGGATCATTTGGCCCACACTACCTGAACCTAATCCCATCAGGAGCCATTAGAGTCTAGGCAAGCCACGACCCCTCCCCCCTTAGAGAGCAGGGTCTTCTGAAAGAACCAGCTGAACCTAATCCCATCAGGAGCCCTCAGAGCTACTGAAAGGACAGAAAACTCAGGGCTGGCAAAGGGGTTGCTCCAAAGAGCTTTCCTTGAAAGTAACTCGGCCAGTTTCTGGGCACTCAACACAGACTGTGGAAGAGGAGGTGGCTGCTTTTTTTTTTTCTTTCCTTCCCTTTTTTGGCTCTGGGATCTTTCGGCCCACACCACCTGAACCTAATCTCATCAGGAGCCCTCAGAGTCCAGGCAAGCCACAACCCCTCCCCCCTTAGAGAGCTGGGTCTTCTGAAAAAACAGAAACCTAGAGGCGAAGTCAAGATGGCAGCCTAGAAGGAGCATAGACCTGGCAGCCTGGCCAGAGCTTTAGAGATCCTCCATATCTGCTCCAGCTGTCCAGGAAGTTTAAAACTCAGAATAAACCCATCCCAAATAAGCTGAACTCAATCCCATCAAAAGTCTCCAGAACACAGGGAAGCCCAGGCTCCCCATCCATCCTCACTGACTGCTGAACTTTAAGCCAATCAAAAGCCTCCAGAGGACAGGAAAGCTCAAACCCCCAACAACCCTCCCTCAGAGATAACACCAAGAGATCCTCTGTTAAAGCTCCAAGAGGGGAGACTGATAGAAGTCCCTAAAAAACAAAAAAAATGAGAGGAACAAGAGCACAGACAAATACAGGGAGGAAAGAAGGGGTGAATTTGAACAAACAACAGAAACAGAAGAAAGAAACTACAATAGACAGCTACTACTCACCAAATGGAACAGAGGGGGAGAGATCAGCAAACGATAAACCAGAAATCCCAGCGAATTGGATACAGGCTGTGGAAGAACTCAAAACACAACTAAGAGAGGCTGAAGACAATTGGGAAAAGAACTTAAAAATTAAGATAAGTCATCTGGAAACAGAGGCACTTGAACTAAAACAAGAAAATTGTGTCCTGAAAGCCAAAATCATCCAGCTGGAAAATGAGGCAAAGGAGATGAAAGATGAGGCAAAGGAGATGAAAGACGAGATAAAGAGGATGAAAGGCAATCTTCAAAGAAACTCAGACCAGAAGGAAAAAGACGACCAAAAAGCCAAAGATGAAATCCAATCTTTAAGAACCCGAGTAAAACAACTAGAATCAAGTGACCTCACAAGGCAGCAGGACACTATAAAACAAAACAAAAAGAATGAAAAAATTGAGGAAAATGTGAAGCATCTCATTCACAAAACAGACGATTTAGAAAATCGTTCAAGAAGAGACAATTTAAGAATAATTGGAATACCAGAAGACCACGACAAAAGAAAAAGCCTGGACATAATACTAGAGGAAATTATCCAGGAAAACTGTCCCGAAATCCTAGAACAAGAGGGGAAAGTGGAGATTGAAAGAATCCACAGATCACCCCCTGTTTTTAATCCCCAACTGACAACACCAAGAAATGTTATAGCCAAATTCAAAAACAATCAGATAAAAGAACAGGTATTACAAGCTGCCAAAAAGAAACCATTCAGATACCATGGAAACATGGTGAGGATAACACAGGATCTGTCTGCATCCACACTGAAGGACCGAAAGGCATGGAATATGATATTCCGGAAAGCAAGGGAACTAGGCCTACAGCCAAGAATAAAATACCCATCAAAACTGACTATATTCTTACAGGGGAAAGTATGGTCATTTAACACAACAGAGGAATTCCAAGCATTCATAAATAAAAGACCAGACCTGAACAGAAAATTCGAAGTCCAACCACAGAATTCAAGAGAATCATCAAAAGGTCATTAAAAAAGAGGGGAAAAACAACAACAACAACAAAGGTTTTTTTTTAAGAGACTCAATAAGTTAAAATGATATGTATCCCTATAAGAAAAGAGGTCATTGGCAACTCTTAAAAACTGTTGCTATCACCTAAGCAGCTAGAAGAACTACACTCAGAGGGAACAGTGACAAACTGTATAGGATGAAAGGACAAGACATAAATAGGTATATAGAGATATGCATGCATAAATACATATACATGTGTATGTATATATATATATATATACATGACTAAAGCTAAAAAAGAAAAGAGGTTATGACTAAAAGAAATGGGAAAAGAAACAAATGGGGGTAAATTTATATGTCACAAAGAAGCTCATGGCGGGAGGGGGGAGAACATCGATACACTGGAAGGGTAAAGAGGTCGGAGACAGGGAATATTCAACTCTTATGTACTTTGAAACTGACCCAAAGAGGGAAGAACAATCCAATCCATTGGGGAAGAGAATAGATTTGCGCCCTATAGGGGAGTAGATGGATAAAAAACAGACTGGTGGGGAGGGAAGCAGTACAAGGGAGGGAGAGGGTGGGGTGGGGGGTTTTAAAAAGACTACAGGGGAAAATAAGGGAGGGAATAAGAAGGGAGGGGGTAGAAAGGGAAATACAAGGGGGACTGATTTAAAGTAAATCACTGGACTAAAAGGTAGAGCTGAAGAAGAAAGGTCAGAATTAGGGAAGGATATCAAAATGCCAGGGAGTCCACAAGTGACAGTCATAACATTGAACGTGAATGGGATGAACTCACCCATAAAACGTAAACAAATAGAAGAATGGATTAGAATCCAAAACCCTACCATATGTTGTCTCCAAGAAACACACATGAGGCGGGTAGACACCCACAAGGTCAGAATTAAAGGATGGAGTAAGACCTTCTGGGCCTCAAGTGACAGAAAGAAGGCAGGAGTGGCAATCATGATATCTGATAAAGCCAAAGCAAAAATAGACCTTATCAAAAGGGATAGGGAAGGTTATTATATTTTGTTAAAAGGGTCTTTAGATAATGAGGAAATATCACTAATCAACATATATGCACCAAATAATATAGCACCCAAATTTCTAATGGAGAAACTAGGAGAATTGAAGGAAAAAATAGACAGTAAAACCATATTAGTGGGAGACTTGAACCAACCATTATCAAATTTAGATAAATCAAATCAAAAAATAAATAAGAAAGAGGTAAAAGAAGTGAACGAAACCTTAGAAAAATTAGAATTAATAGACATATGGAGAAAAATAAATAGGGATAAAAAGGAATACACCTTCTTCTCAGCACCACATGGCACATTCACAAAGATTGACCATACATTAGGTCACAGAAACATGGCACACAAATGCAGAAAAGCAGAAATAATAAATGCAGCCTTTTCAGACCACAAGGCAATAAAAATAACGATCAGTAATGGTACATGGAAAACCAAATCAAAAACTAATTGGAAACTAAACAATATGATACTCCAAAATTGTTTAGTTAGAGAAGAAATCATAGAAACAATTAATAATTTCATCGAGGAAAATGACAATGGCGAGACATCCTTTCAAACCTTTTGGGATGCAGCCAAAGCAGTAATCAGAGGTAAATTCATATCCCTGAGTGCATATATTAACAAACTAGGGAGAACAGAGATCAATCAATTGGAAATGCAAATAAAAAAACTCGAAAGTGACCAAATTAAAAACCCCCAGCAGAAAACCAAACTAGAAATCCTAAAAATTAAGGGAGAAATTAATAAAATTGAAAGTGATAGAACTATTGATTTAATAAATAAGACAAGAAGCTGGTACTTTGAAAAAACAAACAAAATAGACAAAGTACTGGTCAATCTAATTTAAAAAAGGAAGGAAGAAAAGCAAATTAACAGCATCAAAGATGAAAAGGGGGACATCACCTCTGAGGAAGAGGAAATTAAGGCAATCATTAGAAATTACTTTGCCCAATTATATGGCAATAAATATACCAATTTAAGTGATATGGATGAATATATACAAAAATACAAACTGCCTAGACTAACAGAAGAGGAAATAGAATTCTTAAATAATCCCATATCAGAAAATGAAATCCACCAAGCCATCAAAGAACTTCCTAAGAAAAAATCCCCAGGGCCTGATGGATTCACCAGTGAATTCTATCAAACATTCAGAGAACAGTTAATCCCAATACTATACAAACTATTTGACATAATAAGCAAAAAGGGAGTTCTACCAAACTCCTTTTATGACACAAACATGGTACTGATTCCAAAACCAGGCAGGTCAAAAACAGAGAAAGAAAACTATAGACCAATCTCCCTAATGAATATAGATGCAAAAATCTTAAATAGGATACTAGCAAAAAGACTTCAGCAAGTGATCAGAAGGGTCATCCACCATGATCAAGTAGGATTTATACCAGGGATGCAGGGCTGGTTCAATATTAGGAAAACCATCCACATAATTGACCACATTAACAAGCAAACCAACAAGAACCACATGATTATCTCAATAGATGCAGAAAAAGCCTTTGATAAAATACAACACCCATTCCTATTAAAAACACTAGAAAGCATAGGAATAGAAGGGTCATTCCTAAAAATAATAAACAGTATATATCTAAAACCATCAGCTAATATCATTTGCAATGGGGATAAACTAGATGCATTCCCAATAAGATCAGGAGTGAA
This sequence comes from Monodelphis domestica, assembly GCF_027887165.1. Taxonomy (NCBI): domain Eukaryota; kingdom Metazoa; phylum Chordata; class Mammalia; order Didelphimorphia; family Didelphidae; genus Monodelphis; species Monodelphis domestica. The sequence continues at coordinate 209,893,876 of NC_077227.1, read as the reverse complement.
ACAAGGATGCCCATTATCACCTCTATTATTTGACATCGTACTAGAAACACTAGCAGTAGCAATTAGAGAAGAAAAAGAAATTGAAGGCATCAAAATAGGCAGGGAGGAGACCAAGTTATCACTTTTTGCAGATGACATGATGGTCTACTTAAAGAATCCTAGAGATTCAACCAAAAAGCTAATTGAAATAATCAACAACTTTAGCAAAGTTGCAGGATACAAAATAAACCCACATAAGTCATCAGCTTTTCTATATATCTCCAACACAGCTCAGCAGCAAAAACTAGAAAGAGAAATCCCATTCAAAATCACCTTAGACAAAATAAAATACCTAGGAATCTACCTCCCAAGACAAACACAGGAACTATATGAACACAACTACAAAACACTCGCCACACAACTAAAACTAGACTTGAGCAATTGGAAAAACATTAACTGCTCATGGGTAGGATGAGCCAACATAATAAAAATGACTATCCTGCCCAAACTTATTTATCTATTTAGTGCCATACCCATGGAACTCCCAAAAAATTTCTTTACTGATTTGGAAAAAACCATAACAAAGTTCATTTGGAATAACAAAAGATCAAGGATATCCAGGGAAATAATGAAAAAAAACACTAATGAGGGGGGCCTTGCAGTCCCAGACCTCAAACTATATTACAAAGCAGCAGTCATCAAAACAATTTGGTACTGGCTAAGAGACAGAAAGGAGGATCAGTGGAATAGACTGGGGGAAAGCGACCTCAGCCAGATAGTATACGATAAACCCAAAGATCCCAGGTCTTGGGACAAAAATTCACTATTTGATAAGAACTGCTGGGAAAATTGGAAGACAGTGTGGGAGAGATTAGGAATTGATCAACACCTCACACCCTACACCAAGATAAACTCAAAATGGGTGAAAGACTTAAACATAAAGAAGGAAACCATAAGTAAATTGGGTAAACACAGAATAGTATACAAGTCAGACCTTTGGGAAGGGAAAGACTTTAAAACCAAGCAAGACATAGAGAGAATCACAAAATGTAAAATAAATAATTTTGACTACATCAAATTAAAAGGCTTTTGTGCAAACAAAAGCAATGTAACTAAAATCAGAAGGAAAACAACAAATTGGGAAAAAATCTTCATAAAAACCTCTGACAAAGGTTTAATTACTCAAATTTATAAAGAGCTAAATCAATTGTACAAAAAATCAAGCCATTCCCCAATTGATAAATGGGCAAGGGACATGAATAGGCAGTTTTCAGATAAAGAAATCAAAACTATTAATAAGCACATGAAGAAGTGCTCCACATCTCTTATAATCAGAGAGATGCAAATCAAAACAACTCTGAGGTATCACCTCACACCTAGCAGATTGGCTAACATGACACGAGTTATGGAAAGTAATGAATGCTGGAGGGGATGTGGCAAAGTAGGGACATTAATTCATTGCTGGTGGAGTTGTGAACTGATCCAGCCATTCTGGAGGGCAATTTGGAACTATGCACAAAGGGCGACAAAAGAATATCTACCCTTTGATCCAGTCATAGGACTGCTGGGTTTGTACCCCAAAGAGATAATGGACAAAAAGACTTGTACAAAAATAATCATAGCTGTGCTCTTTGTTGTGGCCAAAAATTGGAAAATAAGGGGATGCCCATCAATTGGGGAATGGCTGAACAAATTGTGGTATATGTTGGTGATGGAATACTATTGTGCTCAAAGGAACAATAAAGTGGAGGAATTCCATGTGAACTGGAACAACCTCCAGGAAGTGATGCAGAGCGAGAGGAGCAGAACCAGGAGAACATTGTACACAGAGACAAACACACTGTGGTATAATCGAATATAATGGACTTCTCCATTAGTGGCGGTGTAATGTCCCTGCACAATCTGCAGGGATCAAGGAGAAAAAAAACACTATCCAAAAGCAGAGGACAAACTGAGGGAGTAGAAACACCAAGGAAAAGCAACTGCCTGACTACAATGGCTGAGGGGACATGACAGAGGAAAGACTCTGAGCGAACACTCTGATGCAAATACTAACAACATGGCAATGGGTTCAAGTCAAGAACACATATGATACCAGTGGAATCACGCGTCGGCCACAGGGGGGTGGGAGGGAGGAAAAGAAAATGATCTTTGTCTTTAATGAAAAATGCATGGAAATGATCAAATAAAATACTATAAAATTAAAAAAATAAAAAAAAAGAGACAGAGTAGAAAAGAAAGAGATCAAATATCACATTGTCCTAAGTTTAGAGAAGGACCCAAGTTCAAATCTTGTTTCTACAGCTAATTCCCAGTGTAGCATTGGGTTAATTCCTTTACCTCTAGACCCCAGTTTCTTTCTCTATCAAAATGAAGTTGAACTAGTGAACCTGTAGGAGTCCTTCAAGCTCTGAATCTATCTCCCTCTCCATCTCACTTCCCCAACTCTCACACAACATGCTCTTCAATACTGGGGAAGGCAGTATGGCATAACGGAAAGAATGTTGATTATAAGCTCAAAGTCCTGGGTTCAAGTTCTACTTGGAGGAAGCTGGTGGCATATTGGTATAGTAGATACAGTACCAGGCCTATCAGGAAGATCTGAGTTCAAATACAGTCTCAGATACTTCCTAGTTATATAACCCTAGACAAGTCACTTAACCTCTGCCTCAGTTTCCTCAACTATAAATTGGGGACAATAACATCAATTACTTAACAGGGTTGTTTGAAGACCAGATAAAGTCATATTTGTAAAAGGGTAAGTGTTTATTCCCTTCTCCTTTTCTGCTTCTGATATTCACTGCCTGGATGACCTTGAGTAAGTTTCTTAACCATTTAAGATCTGTTTCCTCACCTAAAAATGAGGAATTTGGATTAGGAGGGCTCTGAGATCCCTTACAACTCTTAGACTATGATCTAAAGACCTTCTAACCCCAATAAAAGTCAATCTGCACAGTGCTATATTGACAAATGGAAAGCAAGAGTCAATCTCCATTGAATGAAATGATTAAAAGGTCATGAGTTGACTGGGGCATGAGTAGAGGGTAGAGGAGCACCCATGCTTCCAAGGAAGAAGCATTTTCCAACTCAAAATAAGCCACTGCATTGTGAAATACAATTAGCCCTCTCATAGGAAAACAAGAACACAGAGAGATCTTGTCCCCCATTCTTACCTTCTCATTGGAAGAACAAAAGGAAAGGGTTTATCAACATTCATCAATATCAGGAATCAACAATTTATGGTGCAACTAGGTGACTTAGTAGCTAGAGAGCCAGGTCTGGAGATATAAGGTCCTGGATTCAAATATAGCCTCAGAGACTTCCTAGTTGTGTGACCCTGAGCAAGTCACTTAACCCCACTTGCCATGTCCTTCCCACTCTTCTGCATTGGAACCAATATTTAGTATCAATTCTAAGACAGAAGGTAAGGGTTTAAAACTTTAAAAAAGAATCAGTGGTTTATCAAAGACCATCCAAGACTCCAAAGAACATTGATGAAACATATTGCTTACCTTCTGACTGAGAGGTGATAAATGCTGAGAGCAGAATGAACCTTATTTTTACATATGGCCAATGGGAGAATTTGTTTTCTTTATGATTTTTATGATTATTTTGAATTTACCACCACCACCACCCCCAGGAATTTGATGGAGTGGGATAGAGAGACTTATTTTTTGTTCATTTTTAAAAATACATATGCAGAACACATTTCCATATTGGTCATGTGAAAGAAAACACAGACGAAAAACTCAAAAATAATAAAGTAAAAAATAGTATGCTTCTTTCTGTCTTCAGATCCATCAGTTCTTTCTCTGGGAAGTAGATAGCATTTTTCATCATAAATCCTTCAGGGTGATTTTGGATCATTCTGGATTGCTGAGAAATTGATTATGGTATAATATTACTATGATTATATATTGTGCTCTCATTGTTCTGCTCACTTCACTTTGCATCATCAGTTCATGTAAGTCTTTCCAAGTTTTTCTGAAATCATCCTGCCTGTCTTTTCTTATAGGACAGACATATTCCATTCCAACCATATCTTACAACTTGTTCAACCATTCCCCAAATGATGGGCATCCTCTTAATTTCCAACTCCTTGCCACCACAAATATATATATATATATATATATATATATATATATATATATGAACAAGATATATTTTGGACATGACCAGAATGATAATTCATTGTTTGACTATCCATATTTGTTAATAAAATATTGCCATACATCCCCAACACCCCGAGTGTAAAGTGATTTCCTTGTCACAGTAGGGAGAGAAAAATTAAAGCTTATTAGTTAAACCAAAAAAAAGTTTTTAAAAAGTGACATTTTAAAAAATTCTTGTGAACTCATTTCCAAATGGTGTAAAATGAGACTGCAATAAAGACAACACACTGCCTATTAAGTTTTTTATGTAAAGTGTTTTATGGTTAATTCCACTAAGTCAATACATTAAAAAAAGTTTTTTTGAGAATCAACAGCTTAAAAGGACCAATGGAAAAAATGTCTCAAAAAAGAGTTCTTAAGAACAAGTTTCTCCTTCCTCAGAAGAGTTACATAGGCTTTTCTATCCATATTGAACAGCAAAAACTGGTTAGTACCATCACTGCTTGTCATCATCACTTTTTAGTTTTTAAGTCAATTCTGGGGACAGCTAGGTAGCTCAATGAATTGAGACCCAGACCTAGAGAATGGAGGCTCTTAGTTCAAATATGATCTCAGAGACTTCCTAGCTATGTGACTTTGGCAAGCCAGTTAACCCTGATTGTTTAACCCTTACTGGTACTTAATATTGATTCTGAGATATAAGATAAGTATGAAACTAAATAAATAAATAAATTTGGCCTCAGATACTTCCTACCTGTGTGACTTTGGGCAAAACACTTAACCCCATTACCTAGCCCTGTGATGGTAATCCTATGGCACGCATGACAGAGGGGACATTCAGAGCCCTCCCTATAGGCATGTCTGCTGTCACTCCAGCACAGAGTTCCTTACTGGAAAGCCAGAGGGACAGTGGGACTGGGTTGCTCCCCACCTCCTCTCCATGTACACCTGAGAACATCACCTCCCTGTCTAAAAGATGCGCCATCACTGACCTAGTCCTTACCACTCTTCTGCCTTGGAACCAATACAAAATATTGATTTTGAAGAGAGAAGGTAGGGTTTTTTTTTTTATGTCAATTCCAACTACCTTGGGATTTCCAGGGGAAATTTCTTTCCCTTTTCATTTATATGACGTTCAGGAGCCACTCATCAGATTTCTTGAATTTTTATAGAAATCCAGATATTCCCCAAGTACTTGTACACTAACATGAGCCAATCATTTGTTGTTTTCAGAATCTGTTACATTTCTCCCCCCACAAAAAAATGAACCAGGAGTCTATTTTCAAACCATTTGGCGTGATCCATCCAATCCCCAGAATGAGTTCAGTCGGCTTATTGGAGGGTAACACAGAGGCTTCTCCCTACTGGATAGCCCTGACTAATGACCTGCATACAGAGGAAATACCGCTGAGGGAAAGGGGGACTCAGAGTTTCACTGCTGGGAATTCTGTATGGTACCAATGAGCGTCAGTCACATTAGTCATACTCTCCATAACATCTGAGCCCAGAAGCCCATTCCCTTTGCAATTTTCAACTGTCACTTGTCCAACTACCCTGCAAAGGGCAATTTGCAAAGGAATCTGCTTTTAATAGAAAAGCATATAATCAAAAAATGTAAACCCAGGAACTGATGGAACTTTAAAGAACTCAACATGCTGTCTAATGGCCTCTTTTTTTTAAAAAGTGGATCCATTTCAGTGGCAGCTAGGTGGCTCAATAGATTGAGAGCTAGGCCTAGAAATGGGAGGTCCTGGGTTCAAATTTGGCTTCAGATATTTCCTAGCTGTGTGACTCTGAACAAGTCACGACCCCCATTGCCTAGTTCATACCATTCTTCTGACTTGGAATGGATACCCAGTATTGATCATAAGGCAGAAAGTATAGGTTTTTTATTTTTTTAAGTGGACCCTTTTGGGGAATCCATAAAGAGAAGTAGCTTACTAAGTCTAAACTAGAGGAAATGACTCCTAACACTGACCAAGTGCTACAGGCTACTTCTCCATTAGCTAGTGGTAAATGATAAAAGTAGTATACATAATTAGCACAACCATACTTTTGCATCATGTTTAGCTGTTTTCTGGTAACATGCAAGTGTTTTTGCTTTTTTGTGTTTATGTTTGGAGACATAAGATAAGGAACTAAAGGACTGGCCTTGGGGTAAGGAAAATTCAGATTCAGATCTTGCTTTTGATGTATATTAGCTCTCTGTCTATGAGCAAGACATTTAACTTCTCTTTGCCTCCAGGAAAGTTCTCCTGGCTCAAGTTTCAATTAGAGCAGTTGGTTAAAATTCTGGCAATGCCCCCACATGACCTTCAGCAAATCATTTGCTTTCTCTAGATCTCAATTTCCTTTACTCTCAAACAATCAGCAACAATTTATTGGGTACAGATGACAGGCGTAGCCAAGTACCACAGTAGATAGAGTTCCATGTTTGAAGTTAGGACGACTCATCTATCTCATTTCAAATCTGGCCTCAGATACTTACTAGTGTGTGTGACCCTGAGCAAGTCACTTAACTTTTTGCTTCAGTTTCCTCATCTGTCAAATGAGCTAGATAAGGAAATAGCACCACATTCCAATATCTTTGCCAAGAAAACCATAAAGAGGGTCATAAAGAGTCAGACATGGCTGAGACGACTCAACAACAGTGTACTATGTACAACGCATCATGCTAAGTGGGAGTCACATAAGTGCAAAGCATGGAGCAATTGCTCTTCTTAAGAAGCTTATGGGGAAGATAAGAAATAAACACACAGAGTGTCCCAAAGGTCTTTGTGCAGTTGAAAGGTAAAAATTTTTTTAAATTTTTTAAATGTTTTTAAATTTTTTAAATTTAAAAAAAAAAGGAAAAGCTTTAAAAATAAAAATAAAGCATTTAACAGGTAACACAGTTGTGGTACAGTGCTGGTCCACAACATACCAAGTAACTGGTTCTTTTGACTCACATTTTATACCAAAGGCTCAGGGGCACCAAGCTGCATCTTCTGTTTTCCTATTAAGACCTAATTGTTACTGTCAAGTCAAAAAAAAAGGTAGAAGATTGGTTCCTTGAGTGGCCATAGTATTGGGCACTAACCCAATGGACACTTTGATAACTCTGTGACCATCCCTGTGGACACTCTATCAGTCAGCGAGCTGTAGCACAAACTGTAATCCATCAGATGGGAGGAAGAACAGGTTTTAGGCGAAGGTTTGGATGTGTTGAGAGTCAGGTACCAGTGGATCATGGAGGGAGATACATTAAATAGTTGGAGATAAGGAACAAGAGCTTGGAATAGAGATCAGGATGGGAGATAGAGAATCAAGAGTCCTCTACAAAGAGGTGGTCATTGAAACTGAGAATAGATGGGGTTGCTAAAGGAGAGAATATAGAAACAAAAGACAGTAAGGTCAAGGGAATAGTTTTGGGAAATATTTCCCTTTTAAAGGATCAGGAAGAGGAAGAAAATCTAGTTAAAGCTAAGCAAAAGTAGCAATTAGAGAGAGAAGAGGAAATACTGTAGTATGGTATGTGGGACACAAAATTTTTTTTAATTTTCAGTGGAATAGTTCCTGGTCTCTAGGAACTTAGATTCTATCAGGGGAGATGTGTGTGTGTGTGTGTGTGTGTATTTGTATGAGTATAAATAGACAGATGGACAAATAGACAGAGAGATAATGTGTGTGTCTGTGTTTGCATTTGTAAGTATATATGTATGTATGTATGTATGTATGTATGTATGTATGTAAAGATAAGGACTGGACCTGTGATTTCATTGGTATAGAGTACTCCTGAGTGAAGAAATATCTTCTACCCATTCAAGTTAGCACCTTCTCTTCAATACGTAGTTTTAAAGAGTGGCCAAAAGCAATGAGAGGCATGTGGTATCATATAAGCATTATGTGTCTTTTTTCAGTGGCCAGGCTTGACCCTATATCTTCTTGATTTCAAAGCCAAGACTATACCACCCTGCCTCTGCATATAAATAAATATTATGTAGATATATAAAAAAGACCCTTAGGGAGGGGAGAGCACAAGCAATTAGGGAAAATTGGGCATGGCTTTGTATATAACCATGTTGGAGAACCTATGGCACATGTGCCAGAGGCGGTTGCTCCATGTGTGCCTGTGCACCTGCCTCTCTGCCCAGAAGCCCAATGGGAGCATGTACTTCCTCCCCTATCTGGGGCATGAGGGTTGCAGTTTGGGCACTCTATCTCTAAAAGGTTCACCATCACTGATATAGAAGATGGGGTTGGAACATCATGTTCAAGGAGCAGACAGAGGCAGCTAAGTGGCTCAGTGGATAGAGAACCAGTCCTGAAGATGGTATGTCCGGGGTTCAAATTTGACCTCAGATATTTCCTATCTTTGGGACCTTGGACAAGTCACTTACTCCCAATTGGCTAGCCCTTTCCACTCTTCTGCCTTAGAACCAGAACTTAGTATCAATTCTAAGATAGAATGTAACAGATTTTGTTGGGGGGTGGGGTTAAAAGAGCAGACATGAATGGGGAGAGCATCCTTGGCTGCCACTAGAATGACTAGTCAAAAGGTACAGAAACAGAAGATGGAGTTCAATAAGTGAAAACAGAAAAGGCCAGTTTATTTGCCCTGTGAAGTTTGAGAAGAGGAATAATATATAATTACCATAAGTACCACATTATTTACCGTTTAAATATCATTCCCCAATGCTGGGAATGATGGGCAGGAATTGCACAGGAACTATCTTTTTCTCATGTATATCCCCAGTGCTTAGCACAGAACTGTTACATGGTACAAGATTATTGACTGGCTGACTGAATAAGGATTGAAAGATAGTTTGGAATAATCTGCTAGACTCCCTATACTCTATCAATAAAAGAAGAACAAAATGGCATATCTATGTTTTCATATTAGCTAGATTTTTCTAGGGGGCAGCTAGGTGCCTCAGTGAATAGAGTGCCATTCATGAAATCAGGAAGACTCATCTTCCTGAGTTCAAATGTGGACTCAGACACTTTTGCATGACCCTGGGCAAATCATTTAACCCTGTTTTCCTCGGTTTCCTCACCTGTTAAATGAACCAGAGAAGGAAATGACAAACCACTCCATTATCTTTGCCAAGAAAACCCCAAATAGGGCCATGAAGAGTCAAACACATCTAAAATGACTGAACAATAAGATTTTCCATTCTGGCCAAGCAGTGGGCAGTTTAGCAGCCCTCACTTTTCTAGGGTGGGAACCTTGACCACAGTCAGCTTAATGCATAAACCCAAATGCATCTTGGGAATTTGAATCATGTAGGTTCTTGCTATAATTTGCAATGCCTAATTTCCTTCTTGAATCTTGGCAGATTTCACGACAAGCTCCTAATGCCTACAATCTTTATGAAATGAGTAGAAATAGAGAATCCATAGGTGAGGGGGACAACAGAGAGGACAGAACCCAAAGGACATTTCCTTCTCTGAAATTCCTTCCACTGTAGCCTTGTGTACATACACACAGTTTATCCGAGAATTGATTTCCAAACTGCACTGATCCTTAAAGTACTTATGTTTACTACATTGTTTTTATTCCAAATGCACAGATGCTCCCCATCACAGCCTCCCTGGAGAAAGCAGTAACTCATCTTCTTCTACCAAAGCTGTTCTAACAGGAGGATTAAGGCCAAGAATTTTTAATCTCCTTTAAAAGAATGTCCATTGATTGTACATAGTAAACACTTACTGTCCTGATCCACTCTGGTGCCTGCTCTTACCGAAATTTATTTACTCTCTCCAATCATCAGTCACAGAGTGAGCTTTTCAGAAGAGTTCTGAGGCAATACCAAGAAGCTCCAAGTTCAGAGCTTGAATAATCACAGACATAATACTCAGGGGCAGAAGATGTATTTGTTCAAGGAAAGATTAGGTAGCAAAATCAAGCATAGGGCAGTGCTAGATTTGAATTCAGGGAGGCTTGGGTTTGAATTCTGCCTCTTTCAATAGCTGGGTAGTTATCTAACCCCAAAGCATGCTATATTAGAGGCCCTCAACTCCAGAGAGTAGATGGAATCAGATGGAAACCTAATTGAGGAATACTTAACAAAATAAATAAAAAATACAACAGAACATAGATAATGCTAATATGTGGTTTAGTTAGTCAATATAGAGCCTGCAGGGATCCTTATGTGTGGTTGAGTGGCCCTGTTTCTATTTCAGTTTGATACCACTTATTTAAATAATAAAATAGATAACTATCTAGGGAAACATGGAAGACTTTACCTGTCAGATCTATGGATAAGAAAATAATTTATGACCAAACAAGAGATAAAGAGCATTATGATATGTAAGATGGAGAGTTTTGATTACATTAAATTAAAAAGGGTTTGTACAAACAAAACAAATGCAGCCAAGAAGAGAAGAAAAGCAGAAACTGGGGGAAAGTGTTACAAGTTTCTCTGATACAGGCTTCATTTCTCAAATATATAGAGAACTCAGTCAAATTTATAAGAATACAAGTCATTCTTGCGCAGCTAGTAGTACAGTGAACAGAGGGGCCAGGTCTAGTGTCAGGAAGTCCTAGGTTCAAGTCTAGCCTCATACACTTCCCAGCTGTGTGACCCTGGGCAAGTCATTTAACCCCCATTGCCTACATGTATGTATATTTATGTAAATACATACATACAAACACATACCTATATGAATGCCAGAGAGAGAAAGAGAGAGAGAGAGAGAGAGAGAGAGAGAGAGAACACAGTGATGAGAACTTCAGAGTGGTTTGCTGGAATGGAGAACTTCCCATTCAGTTGGCCAAGTACTGTAGCTTCTTGTTGAAGAATCTGTATATCGAAAGACATAATGAATCACTCAGAGTAGATCTGGATTATTGGAGCTTTCTCCTGGTTATTGATAGCTGAGTCAGGGGAAATGTATTTTGTCCTTCTATAATTTATAAGTTGTCATTGTTCTATTGTTTCAATCTTGCCTGATTCTTCATGGCACTTTTTGGGGGTTTTCTTGGCAAAGTTACTGAATTGGTTTGTTATTTCTTCTTCCCACTCATTTTATAGGTAAGGAAACTGAGTCAAATAAGGTTAAGTGACTTCCCCAGGGTCACACACTAGTAAGTGTCTGAGACCAGATATGAACTCACAAAGATGAGTCTTCCTGACTCCAGGCCAGGCACTCGATCTACTGCATCACCTAACTGCCCTGTAATTTATAAGAGTAAACTACAAAAATCACTTCCTCCATTTCAGTTCACTCTCTTTCTTTTGGAATATCTTCTCTCCTTTAAACTTCTAGAAAAGCAAAAGAAATGGATATTTTCCTCTCCTCACATCTAAGCAGCAATGACTGCTTTCAGAAGAAGCAAATGGGAGTGTGTGTGAATTTATGTGGCATGACCAGGAAGAGAAGGAGAAGGAAAAAGAAAATGAAAATTAAGAAGATACAGCATGTGGCAATGGGAGACATGCTTGCCTGAGCAAGCTAACCTGAGTCTGAGGTCCCTGGATGTCCTAATTTGGGCTGTTTTCTTCTGCCTTTCTATTTCCTTTTCTCAGCATAGGTTAGTGACTAATGAGCCCAAGGAAGGGATATTTCCAAGGATTCAGACTAACCCAGAGTACAAGAATTTCTGGGTTCTAGAATCAAGTGCCAACTTCCCAGGAAAGGATTTCTTTAACAAGAATCTCTCCGAGGAGAAAAAGACTGAAAATCAGCTCACTCTGCAGCTCTAAGACTAAATCTTATGAGGGACCAAGCACTCTGGACCTTGTCAAACTTCCATAATAATTGCGTTGAGTGTTTCAGACAGTTCAGGTCATAGGTGAATGTGAAATATTTTTTTCAGCAGTCTCACAAATGGTCATTACCTTGTAGGGGGTACTATAATGAGTATAATGGGCAATCTGAGTGTTTTATATTTCCTGTGTTTGTTCATAAGAATCTGAGTCAATTGTATCATACTCAGTTTCTGTTGGGTTAAGTAAAAAGCTGTCCCCTGACCAATTCCAATAGTAGACACTGCTATGACCTATATTTGGGGAAGACTCAGAGAAATCCAAATAGGGACATTAATCAGGCAAAAAGTACCTGGTTCCTTTGAGATCAGTCACCCTCCTCCCAGCCAAGAAGAACCAGTTTCATGTGAGCCTAGAGAAATTTTGGTGAGGGTTCTTGGGCATCAGATGAGAGAGAGAGAGAGAGAGAGAGAGAGAGAGAGAGAGAGAGAGAGAGAGAGAGAGAGAGAGAGAGGAGGGGAAGGGAGCAGAGGGGAGGGGAGGGGAAGAATATTATTATCATTAGTTAGGTTTTTTTAAAAGGCCTTTTTTCCCCAGGGAGAGGCTAGGCAATTTGGGTTAAGTGACTTGCCCAGGGTCACACAGCTGGGAAGTGTCTGAGGTCAGATTTGAACCCAGGATCTCCCATTTCTAGACCTGTCTCTCAATCCATGGAGCCCACCCCGCTGCCCCCAGGCTCTGTCTTTTTGAAACACTTAGCACAGTGTCTGATACCTGGTAGGTGCTTAACTGACTAATGACTGTGAGAACCTGGAAAGCAGGAGCTGGGCTTTCTGTGTCTTTTTTTTTCTCTAACTATCTTAAAGTTCTCATGGTTGTTCTTTAAGAGAATAAGTGAAAGAGACTACTGATAAGTTTCTTCCTGAGAACATCGAGTTCTTGGAACAGAGCAATAATAGAAATGTTCTATTTTACATAGGTGTGACAAGAAGAAGTCTGATATGAGGTAGCATTAGTTTCCATTGGGTCAGCAAGATATCTCAGTGGATCTATAAAGAGCCAGACCCGGAGATAACAGGTCCTGAGTTCTAATTTGCCTTAGAACCCGTGTGACCATGGGCAAGTCATTTAACCTCAATTGCCTTGCCCTTGCCACTCTCTTGGAACCAATACTTAGTATCTATTCTAAGACAAAAAGTAAGGATTTGAAAAAAAAATTGTTTCTATTTAGAAAGTACCTAAGTACCTTGTGAGAGAATCGGACAATAATTTTTTCTAGTTAAAATGAACTCCAAAATGACAGAAAACCACCACTCAGGGAAGCAAATTCTGCTGCTCTGGAATGCCTCCATCTTTATACCTGGCCAGAGCAATTCTGGGGCAGAAACTGAAGCTGCTGGGGAAGCTCCACAACAATTGTCATTGCCACGCGTTTTTCTCATGGGAAAACAAGATCAGTCATGAAATCCAGAACCTTTCTTTTCTAGGTCAACGGTGAGACAACCTCCCTCTGCTACCCTCACCCCCACAACCCTACCCACACATACACCCTCATTCACTGAGTCATGGTGGAAAGTCAATCAATAAGGTGACGAGTGTGAAATGAGTGGGTGAGCTCAGCCCATCTCATCCTATTCAAAGATTGCCTCATGACAGCCATCAGTCCAGCTGGCACACAGGGGCTTGATTCAACACAGATCTGCCAAAGGGAGAGGGAGCAGAGGGCATGGTAAGTGGTCCCAAGAAGCTACAATTAAGCCAGTGAGGTGGTTCAGTGGATAGAGAGAGCCAGGCTTGGAGATAGGAGGACCTGGGTTCAAATCTGCCCTCAGACACTTCCTAGCTGTGTGACCCTGGGAAAGTCACTTAACCTCAATTATCTAGCCCTTACCCTTCTGCACTGCAACAGGTACTTGGTGTTGGTTTTAAGACAAAGTTAAGGGTTTGGGGAGGGAGAAAAAAGCCAGACTGAATAAGAGTTGCTAGGAGTCTGGTCTGAGGATGACCAAAGAAATAGATCTGTAAATGGCTTCTCAAATACTCTTCTCCTTTTAGGATTTTAGTGAACTTCAAGTCCCCTCTATGGTGCACTGGAATCAGGAGAAGGCATCAAAGAGTATCCCATCCTGGCTGAGAAACTCTCAAGCCTGGAGTGTTGGAATCCTGTTGCAGCCCATCAAGCTAAAATCTTTCATCTGTTTTTTTTTTTTTAATTCAGAGCTAGCCATTGAACACAGGGCTACTGGCACTCCCTAAGCCTTTGATCTAGCTGTATTTTCAGCTAATGGGTGTTCGTGTGGGTGGGTTGTGAACAGTATCAGGTTACTGACTCTTGGCAGAATCCAGCTACGTGACCTACTGTTTCCCATTAGAATTTATTCTGTCTGGGCCAGATTCCATCACACACACCCCCAAGTATACCACCCACACTAGTCTCCAAAAGAGACAAATATGGAGGCAACTTTGAGAGAGAGAGAGAGGGAAGCAAAGACCAGGCTACTGTCAGGATGTCTATTTGACCAGGCCAAGAGATTCAAAAGAACCCTCCAGAAAGAATCAGTGCAAAGAGAAACAGTGGTTCTCCATGGTAATGGGACAGTAGCAAACAAAATACTAAAGTCATCAATGAACTTTCCCATGACTGTTTAAATAATCATATTAAAGGAAAGAGAGGAGAAACCATGAGATGACTCTGAATCAGGAAGCTAGGTGGCTCAGTAGATAGAAAGTCAGGCCTAGAGACAGTTGGTCCTAGGTTCAAATGTGGCCTCAGACACTTCCTCGCTGTTACTCTGGGCAAGTCACTTATCCCTGTCTCTTCTGTTTTGGAACCAATACTTAGTATCTATTCAAAGACAGAAGGATGTTGGTGATGGAATACTATTGTGCTCAAAGGAATAGTGAACTGGAGGAATTCCATGTGATCTGTAACAACCTCCAGGAATGGATGCTGAGTGAGAGGAGCAGAACCAGGAGAACATTGTACACAGAGACTGATACACTGTGGTACAATCAAATGTAATGGACTTCTCCATTAGTAGCAATGGAGTGATCCAGAACAATTCTGAGGGACTTATGAGAAAAACCACTATCCACATTCAGAGGAAGAACTGTGGGAGTAAAAACACAGAAGAAAAAGAACTGCCTGATCACATGGGTCGAGGGGATATGATTGGAGATGTAGACTCTAAGAGATCACCCTAGTGCAAATATTAATGTGGAAATGGGTCTTGATCAATGACACATGTAAAACCCAGTGGACTAGCATGCCAACTATGGGAGGGGACTAGGGGGAGGGGAGGGAAAGAGCATGAATCTTTAAACCATGGAAAAATCTAAATCAACTAATTAAATAAATTTAAAAAAAAAAACAAAGACATAAGGTAGGGTTTGTTTGTTTGTTTGTTTTTAATGAATATGGGAGAGGAAGTAGCTAATATTGGTTTATATATCATCACTTTTGCTCCTCAAAAGTAAAAAGAAAAAAAAAGAAACCCTCCAAATTGTCAATCATCATATCACATATTCCATTTGCTCAATCCAGTAAAGGAGAGCAAACAGAAGTGTTGGGGAGAATGAGGGAAAGAGAAATGATAGAGAAAGTTGTCCATTGGGACTTCATCTTGTAGGACATGGTGGTGGCCACAGCATCCGCCACTGACATTTTTTTTCCTCAGCCAAATTCCAATTCAACAGAAAAATATCAATTTAAAAAATCAATTAGGATTTGGAGCCAAAATATGTGAGAGCTGAAACTGATCATTGAGATAATCTCTAGAGTGATGTCCTCAAATCTGCAGATGAGAAAATTGAATCCCAGGAAAATGGTGACTTGCCCAGGGCTATGGAATAGAAAAGCAGAGCCAGAACTAGAATCTAGGACTCTGATTTCTAGTCCAATTCTTTGTCCTAATTTCTTTTTTACTGTGCTCAGAAACTAGCAGCATTAACTATCTCTTCATTATCTAATATGACGCTTCTCTTTTTACTTTCTTAATTTTTCAGGAAACGTTGTTGAGTCATTTTTCAGTCATGTCTGGTTTTTGTGAACCCATTTATAATTTTCTGGGCAAAGACACTGGAGTAGTTTGCCATTTCCTTTTCCAGCTTATTTTATACAAGTGAGGATTCTGAGGCAAGCAAGGGTTAGGTGACTTGCCTAGAGTCACCTATGTAGTAAATGTCTGAAGCCGGATTTGAACTCATGAAGATTAGAGTTCTTGGTTCCAAGCCCTGGGCTATATCTACTGTGCCACCTAACTTCTCAGGATCAAATGGCTAATAAATGTGGGAGGCAGAATTTAAATTCAGATCATCTTGACTCTGGGCCCTGTGTTCTATCCATCTGGTGACAAATCAATATCAATTGACAGTATCAATAATACTCAATTACTAAGGGATTTCAGAAAATTAATGGTACCAAAACTCTTTAAGACCTTTGAATATGCTGAGAGGCAAAGGACTAAAGAAAGATTCACAATATGGCATCTATCTTTGGACGTGGCCAATATGGGGATTTGTTTTGCTTGAATCTGTGTATTTATTTCAAGGATATTTTTTTCTTTTTTCTTTTGAATTGGGAGAGGTGGGAAGAAGTGGGAATATGGTGATAGGATTCCTACCCACCCACCCCCCCAGCCCCGAATGAGAAAAGAACAGAAGGAAGGACAGAAGGAATCACAGACAAGTAAGGCAGCTTTGGAAATTCCATGTTAAATTTATTATGTACTTAAAAAGAGGAGCAAGATCCATATAACAGAAGTTCACAATTACATGTACAATTGCCTCATTCTGTTCCACATTGTACATAGAAATGTTCATTTTCTTTGGTGTCAGAAGTAAGTGGTAACATTTTCCCTATTATAAAATATTCTGGCTTGAGCCTCGGATGAAGGAGACTCATTATTTCATTAAGGTTGACTATTAATAACACAGAAAAGCACAGGGCTGGGAATCCAGAGACCTGGGTTCTGGTCCTGGCTCCAGTACTGACTATCCCATTTTACTTCACTGGGCCTGTTTCCTCATCTGCAAAATGGCTAGAAGACCTCCCAATCCAGACTTCTCCTCTTTGGTTCATAAGGCTGTTCCCACCATTTGTCCCAGCACGTTCAACCAGTCCATCAGACACTGTACTGCTGTAGGGCTTAAAATTATGTGTGTTGATGCAGACATATAATATCTTTTGTAATCTGTGCAGGATTCTTCTTCCTGTTTAGCTTTGTTTCAGAAGACACAACTATCACCGAGAAACAGACGAGTCTATTTACTCTCATTTGTGCTCCAGATGGAACCACAGTTTCCCCCTCCTCCTTAAGAGAAAATCCCCAACCCTCAGGTGGGAGCCTGAATAACTCAGGAGATTTGGCAGCATAAATTTGGATCCTTTCCCATTTGGTCCCAGGTGCTTTACTTTGGAAGAGATGCTTTGTAAAGGAGGTGAGGCAGGCTGAGCTAATAGTCAGAATCTATCAATGGTCTTCCAAATTAAACAAAATTCTACATCTGAAAGAAAACCAGCAGAGTGATGCTGTTCTCCTGTATTATTTCTCATGGGCTAAAAAAAAAATCCAAATGTCAATGAAAGCCTGTCAGTGCTGCAGGTAGGTACCTTCTTATCAAAACAGGCCAGAAGAGTGAGCCTAACCACCCAGGAAATCATACATCCACCCCTAATAATAAGTGAGAAAATCTCAGACACAATGGTATCATGGACAATAATAAACATGGGATGCAGATGGGTGATTCACAATAGTCAAACCCAATTGCTTTTTTCAGAAGAATAAGCCCAGGATGGATTTAAACCTGTGGTTCAGTGGCCAGTTGCTGATATTTTATCTAGTATAATCCCACATTCTGATTTCCACTGAGTGAGGGATCTGACTAGATGGCTTCCAAAGGCCTCAGCCTCTAAGTCTATGGTTACCAGGTTCTGCATGAACTGAGTCACTGTCTAGCTATCCTTTTCGTTGTTGTCGTCATTCGATCGTTTTATTCACATCCAGCTTTGCATGACCCCATTTGGGGTTTTCTTGGCAGAGATACTAGTGTGATTTGTCATTTCCTCTTCCAGTTAGGAACCTATATACGCTCTATAATCTATTTCCCCCAATACCATCAAGACTTCAGGTTCTGGGAAAATGATTGTTAAAAGTGTGAGCCCATCCCAGCCTTTACTAAAGCAAGTCAAGAGCTTTCTTGTATGCATTTATAAAAAGGAAACCTAGCTTTAGAGATGGAAGGGAGGCACACTAGAAGTCCCTGATTTGGGTCAAGTAGGTAGCACAGTGGAAAGAGCTCCAGACTTAGAGTCAAAAAGACCTGGGTTCAAATGTGATCTCAGACACTTCCTAGCTATGTGACTCTGGGAAAGTCATTTAACCCCAGCTCTCTAGCCCTTCTCACTCTTCTATCTTAGAATCAATACTAATTATCATAAGATGAAGGGGGTTTTTTTTGTTATTTTTAAAGAAGTCATTGAGTCCAACTGGATCATTATACGTCTGAAGAACCTGAAGCTGAGAGAGGTTAGTTAACTTGCCCAGATTATTGCTGTTGTTCAGCAACATCCGACTCTTCTTGACCCCATTTTGGGGTTTTCTTAGGAAAGATACTGGAGTGGTTTGCCATTTCCTTCTCCTGTTCACTTTAAAGATAAGAAAACTGAGGCAAATAGGGTTAAGTGACTTCCCAGGGTCACATAGTAAGTTTCTGAGGGTGGGTTGTATAATTTGAATGTTACCCTAAAAACTATGATCCCTAGCAAAATTACTGTTCTCAGCACCCCACTCTCTTCCTGTCATTACATGCTGACATAGACAGGATATAAATTCTGTGGAGTTCTGTCTCTTGTTCTTTTTCTTTCCTGTGGCAGCTTTGGCAGAGCGGGTTTTTGAGCAGGTAGAAAAAACTTAGTCATGTGGTTCTATTTTGTCAGATAATAAACTTTATAATAATAATACTTGAAGTATTGGACGTTAATTTAACTCCTACATTTATTTGAACTCATGAAAATGAGTCTTCCTAACTCCAGGACCAACACTCTATCTACTTCAACAACTAGATGCCCTCTAGTTGTTCTTGGTCTAAGAAGCACATATTTCTCCCCCTCTTCTTTCTCCTTATTCCCTCACATACACACACACATACATGAACATCATCCTTAACAAGAGAACTAATGGTCAAACGGAGTTAGTAGGAAAATTTTTCATAGTCTCTGAAATAGTCATGTTCATTTTTGAAGTACAAAAAAAAATTTTTAATCTATAATTTCTTTCATAAGCACAATAATAAAAGGATCATAAATTTGGAGCTAAAGGGGATTTAAAAGACTTTAATTCTACCCCTCCTCATTTTACAGATGAGAAAACTGAAACAGAGAGGCTGAGTGATTTTTCTCAGGGTCACACAGATAGTCAGAGGTAGAATGAAATATAAGGTAAGTAGATGGATTAAATGACTTCTGAGGCCCCTTACAATTGAGCTTTTTATGACTCTGTGTTTTGAAGTGGTTAGATGAATAATTATCATTTTTAAGACAAATACCCTTGAGGATAGACTTAGATCGGAATCTCTTTACAAAACCTTTCATTTCAAACTCTTACTGCCAACTTACTGTGAGTCTGCTTGCCCTGCAAAAATAATATTTTTGTTTTGCTTTAGTATTTTGTTTGTTGTTGCAAAGGAGTATGTTCAAGGTTCCAGAGAACTGGTATATCTAAATAGTACATCTCAATCAAAGCCAGCAAAAGGGCATATTTATCCTTCTTGCCTTGGCTTGGCTCCATCATTTAAGAGAATAATGTGTGACTCACCCATTTTTTCATGCTTTCATGCTCCAATAGCCTGAGTTTCCTCAAAGTGGTCAGCTCATCTCTTAAAATGACACTTCATTCACCCTCACCTACTCTTATTCCACTTCTCAGGCTTTAAAACTTCAAAGCCCTTCATAACAGAGCCCTCTCCTCCCTGTCCAATCTCCTTACACCTTGCTCCCTGGCACCTACTCTTTGATACAGTGACACTGGGCTCCTGGCTGTTCCACATGGAATATCTTGACTCCAGGAATTTTCTATGGCTCTCTACCAAGCCTGGAATGCTCTAAATACTGACCTCTCTGACTGCCTTTAAACCTCAATTAAAACTTTACCTTCTCCAGGAATCCTTCCCCAAACTCTCTTCTTGACTCCGTTAATTATCTCCTATTTATCCTGTCTATAACTTCCTTTGGCTATATTGGTTTACATGCTGTCTCCCCCATTATATTGTAAGCTCCTTGAGGGCAATGTCTGTCTCTTGATTCTTTTTGTATTCCCAATTTAGCAAAATGCCTCAAATATAGTAATTTAATGAATATTGATTGATTGATTTGACATTTAACAGAGGGGTTAAGGTGATTCTCCCAGATGTGAAGATTGGATTTGGCTCTCCCTTGATTGTAACAATGAAGGTACTTAGCTCTTCCCTGATGGTGAAGATTTAAATTGTAACTCATGTCTATTTTTAGATTTTAATCCCCATAAGTGTAAACACCCTACTTAAAAGTTAAGTATGGCGACCTGCCTATTTAGATCTAATCACCAAGAGTGCAAATATCCCACTTAATCATGAAGTGGGAGGTCTGTGACCCACATGTGCAATAGTAGATAACACATTAGAATCGACTAACTGCCTCCTGGGCAGTCCTGGAGCAGAGCATCAGCTGTGATTGATAGACATGGAATTAGGGGAAGTGATGCAAGAAAAAAGGTCTTTAAAAGAAAGAGACAAGGGCATGAATGGACTTCTTCTGGGAGGTCGACTTGGAGACACTTGGAGTGGAACCTCCTATGAGAAGAGTTCTTCATTTTTGGAAGTGGAGACGGGAGGAAATCTTCATGCTTTCAAGTTGAGCCTGATGAAGAGGGGCAGAAGGATATGCTGACTGGACTGACACGTGGTGAGTGAAAAGGCTGACTCCCTTTCCCTTGGCCTTTCTGGAGCACCAGCCTCCAGAAAGGCCCACCATCTTGAGACTCCTTTCCCTTGACAGGGACCTCTGAACTCCTGCCTGGCTTAAGAGGATCACCTTCTTTTGCCTCTCTTTCACTCTTCTTTAATATCTTCCCTCTTTATTGTAAAATAAACTACCATTAGATATGTTCTGACTTTAGTAATTCATTTGGGATTTAGTAATTAAATCTCTGGCGACCAAACTTTTAAATAATCAAGTCCAACCCTTTAAAAAATAACCCCCATTTCTCCCTTACACAGGGTCACAAAGCTAGTAAAACCAGGAGGCAGAATTTGAACCGAGGTCATCCAGACAGCCAGTCCAATGCTTTAACTATTACACAAAGTCTGACCTTGTATGTCATTGACTTGTTACCCATCAGCCAGAGTGCAAAATTCCATTTGTCAATATGGATAGTGGTGGAAGCTGTGGTTGGCAGTGTGCAGAGGTGGGCTGGTAAATGTTTAACAACTAGCACTCCAAGAAAAAAAATGTATTTGGTTCATACATTTAGGTTTAATCTGTATCATTAACATTTTATCCATCACATTCTTAAGTTTAGACAATGAACCAAGCATAAATCTAGCCCCAAACCATAGCATTTACCAATTTTTTAAGCCCTTACCTTCCATCTTGGAATCAATATTGTGTATTGGTTCCAAGGCAGAAGAGTGGTAAGAGCTGGGCAATGGGGGTTAAGTGAGTTTTCCCAGGTTACACAACTAAGAAGTGTCTGAGGTCATATTTGAACCCAGAACCTCCCATCTCTGGGTCTGGTTCTCAATCCACTGAGCTACCCAGCTGCTGCTTTATACAAATTTTCTAAGTGAAAATACTCTCACTGAATATCTAACAATTGCTTAGTTGTTTCAAATTGGCTCCAGTATAGACCTGTCTGTGTGAGATGCCAGGTAATCTCCTTGTCCTATGGCATCAACCCAGCCCTACTCACCTGCTCCAATCTGTTTCTATATTGTTCTCAAATCTACATGTTGAAATGAGCTATCAAGTAATCAACCAAACATTGAACTCAAACTGAGAACGTGGAGGAGGACAGAGCAGTTGCCCATTTCCTGGCTCCAGTCATGGCAAACCAACGTCAGTATTATTATAGTTAATCCCATTCCTTAATTTCCCAAAAGTTGAAACAAAGAACCCAGTTGAGTAAATTGACTATGAACTGATCACATCTAGTTCCCAGAAACTGGAAGGCTGAATCTGAAATCACATTTAAAAAAATTTTTTTAAAAGACAATCACATTTGAAGACTCAGATCCACTTCCACCTATCCTAGCCACTCCTAAATATAGAAATTGAATTTAACTATAAATCCAGTTTCTTTTTTTCTCAAGGACTTAATTTAATAAAATATGGTGACTCCTGGAGATAGCTGGGTGGCTCAGTAGATTGAGAGCCAGGCCTAGTGATGAGAGGTGCTAGGATCAAATCTGACTTTAGATACTTTCAAACTGTGTGACCCTGGACAAGTCACTTAATCCCCATTGCCTACCTCTTACCACTCTTCTGCCTTGCAACCAATACACAGTGTTGATTCTAAGACAGAAGGTAAGGATCAAAAACAAAAATACAATGACCCCTTCAGCCCTAGCAATCAATCACCTCTTAATAATTCAAGTATCAGTGACTGTGGATATCCCTCAGTTCCCAAGCTTGTAAATTTTCATACCATCCCCTCTTTTTTCTCCCTAAAAAGCTATATAAGCACCTTATATTCTATGGTTCATCGGAAGCCTCAAGACTTCGATTCTATGCCTCTTCCCAGATCTTGCCTTGTCTTGTCTGCCTTGATTAAGGACCCTTATTATAACTACTTTGGTAGTTCTGTTGTTTGGGGGGTTTTTTTCAGGTTCACATCAACTATCTCATCAAAGAAGGGAATGAGCAAGCTAATTCACTCACTGGAAATAACTCTACCCAAGGACAGGAGACGGCCAGAAACAAAATGTGTTTTGCTTGTTCCAACGAGAAACATGAGTCAAGGTTACAAGTAGGGAAGTTCAATCCATTCCCAAGTATCGCACTCCCTCTGTCACATATATACAGGCATCTTCTGCTGAAAAATGTTTGGCCATATGTGGCACGTGTTCCAGATGATTGAAATCCATATCGTGAGAATTCATGGCATAATGAGATATAAACATACACTGAGAATTTACAATAAAAATCCAACTCAGCAGGCACTATGTCTCAGTTATGGAGACTTTGATGAAAAGGTATGTGAGTATTCAGGTGTTAAAGTGGCCACTAGAGGCAGGTAAGTTTGAAAGACGAGCTGAGCCCCAGATCTATGGAACCCACCGGAAAAGACTATATACTGAACAAACAGAAAAATCCATAAATGTATAAGTCATCACAACTACTAAGGAAAAGTCCCACTTATATGGGTCTTTCTTAGTACCAGCCTATGAGTCCAGGTTAAAAAAAAATCAAGAATTAGAGAAAGGCATGGATTTTAGAGTGATGACACCATAGCATAAAGGAAATGTAGGCTCCTTGAAGACAGAGACTAGTTGCTTATTATCTTTCCCAAATCTTTTTTATCCCCCAGCTTGAAATCCTATGGAATCTGCCTTTAACCTCAAATTCCTATCATTGCTGTTGTCCATCTCTTCATGACCTCATTTAGGATTTTCTTGGCAAAGAAATCAGAGTGATTTGTCATTTCCTTCTCCAACTTATTTTACAGATGAGGAAACTGAGGCAAAAGGGCATACATGACTTGCTCAAGAGCTTCCTGACCCCAGAACCAGCATTATATTCATTATATGACCTTGCTCCCATCTTTACTTTGAGAATACTGTGTTCACACATTTATTCTTTCATTCTATCATTATTTTTAGGTCATGATCCTTCTCCCCCCCCAAAATCTTAGCACATTAAGCAAAACCAAGGATTGGCACACAAGAACTGGATTTGCAGAAGTTGGGTTTGAAACCTGGCTTTGTTACATATTGATTGTGTGACCTTGAGTAAGTCATTAATCCTCTCTGATTTAGTGATCTCTCCCTCTTAGCTTCCTGATTTGTAAAATGAGGAAATTGGAAGACATCTTTAAAGTATTTCCTGGCTAATAATCCAATGTGATTTGATCTCAGTTTATGTCATTCTTTAGACACAAAAACTAACAATGAATTCTACTGCAAGCTCTCCATAAGACCCCAACACATTCAGAAAAAAAAAAATAGATTTAATTTGTCCCTCCCAAGACAATACAGAAAGATTTGACTATGGAAAAAGGGGACTTTCCTTTGGCTTTGGTTACTGTCCTTTCACAAGAGATTATGAACTAAATGGCTCTCCTTGGGAACATCCAGCTGGGAAAATAAGGCAAAAAATAACTGGCTTCTGAGGAAATTCCAAGGATTCTCCATCAAGTTTGATCCTATGGGGATGGCAACAAAAATGGTATGTGGTTTCTCTTTCATCTTTTTAAAATTAGTCACTTTGCTTGTACCAAACTAAAAATAATGCTCTGTGGGGTAGACAACTGTGAAGCCACAGAATACATTTCCTTCTAAGAAAAAGCTACACACTGCTGATAGGAAGGCATGTCTGGGTCATACAAGCTATTCCCCAAGCGTTTGTGAAGGGATGCATTCTAACAGGAAATTAGAGTGCCAGTAGCCATAAAGGAGGCCCAGCTTGCAAAGTGCAACTTATTGTCAACAATGCAATAGGTTTCAGTCAACAAGCATTTATTAATTTTTTGCTAATTACCAAGCACCAGCCATGCTAAACTCGGGAAGTACAAATATAAGCAGAAAGGCAGTCTCTGCCCTCCAGAACTTAAATTCTAATCAGCAAAGGTGCAGGGGATGGAGAGAGACCAGGGGAGGAGGGAACTTTCTGGCTAAGGAGGCTGCTTTAGGATAGTGGAGAAAGGGGGAAAGTCAGGAGTGCAACTCTGAAAAGAGCCCATGAGGCAAAGAAAACTTGAGCAGGAAGGGTTAGCATTCACAAGGAACCACACCTTTGGGTTTCCCTGTTGTCTCTCATTAGAATGTTGCCAAACTGGAGAGCCAGTGCTTTTCTGTGGATGCTCTGGCATCAAGTAAAACTGCTCATCAATTCATCAAACCTCATCAGTTGTTTCAAATGAGAGGAGCTTTTATTTATAAAACCTTTACTTTTCATCTTAGAATCACTATTGGGTATTTGTTCCAAGGCAGAAGAGTGGTAAGGGCTAGGCATTGGGGGTTAAGTGACTTGCCCAGGGTCACACAGCTGGGAAGTATTTGAGGCCAGATTTGAACTTAGGACCTCTTGTCTCTAGGTTTGGCTCTGAATCCACTGAGCTACCCAGCTGCCCCTTGCCTGACTCTTCATGATGCAATTTGAAGTTCTCTTGGCAATGATACCAGAATGGTTTGCCACATCCTTCTCCGTCTCATTTTACAGATAAAGAAACTGAAGCAAACAAGGTAAAGTGACTTACCCAGGGTCACCCAGTTAGGAAGTGTCTGAGGCCAGATTTGAGCTTAGGAAGATGAGTTTTTCTAACTCCAGACCCAGAACTCTACTAACTTCACCACCTAACTGCCACACTACCACCATCACCACCATCACCACCACCACCACCACCACCACCACCATCAACTACTACTACTACTACTACTACTACTACTACTACTACTACTACTACTACTACTACTACTGTTTCTGTTGCTGCTCTTCCTCCTTCTACTACTACAGCTACTGCTACTTCTGCTGCTGCTCCATTAGTAGCATTGATATAGTGCTTTAAGTCTTTCAAAACACTTTACATGTGTCCTTCGAAATCTGCAGCTTCCTCAGCCCCTTTGGCACAGATAGGTAAAAAGGCCAAGGAAATAAAATGTGTGGATTGGCTATTTCTTGAAAAGCACCTTTCTTTATTCTTGATAACAGCTCCTTCCCCTTAAATATCTTCTTATCTAGGGCACGCTTGTCCCTGAGTATACAGGGAAATGGCAGATATGCAGAAATAAAGCAAACCTTATTCTTTCACTGGAAATTTTTAAACTTTGGAAAAACTGTAGAATGTTTAAATTGCCTTCCAATTTCTGAGAGAAATTGGTTTCCCTTAACACTTAACAAGATAAACTGCAATTCGATTCAAGTCATTTTTCTGCCTCCTCTTGTTGACAATCTGTGCCCTGGTGGGGGTTTTTTTTTTTGGTTGGGTTTTTTTTTTATTTGGTTTCCTCTTGCTTTCTGATTGACTTCAAGATTGCATCTAATCTTTTTATTCTATCCTGCACTGAATGCAACCTGCAATATGTTGTGACAAGGAGACAGACCTCCTATTAGCATATATTTATACCTTGCAGCAGGGAGAGCAGTACACAGGGATTATTAAACCAGATTGGAGCTCCAAAGGCACACAGGAAAAAAGTATCAGATCTCTTGAACACCCCTTTCCCCTTAGCCTACCTGTTTACCTGCTTAAACATGTGGAACTCTAATCATTGGGAAAGAGGGAGAACTGGGGGAGGTGACAGTATGAGAAATTATGGGTAAAGTGCTTGGGTTGAAAGAATCAAAGGCCTACTGCATGAATGCAAAGACTTAAAAGGTGATTGCTGACCTGAGAGGACATCTTGAAATTCTTTTTATACTTCAAATTGAGCTGTGGATGGTGGCACCAGATTCAGGCTAGTCTGGTGAGAAGTTAGTACATGATGAAGGTTGAGCAGTGTTCTGGGACAGAGGTTTGATAAAACTAGAGCTAAGTTTCCATAATGGCTCAGGGATCAGAAGAAAACCCAGGGATAAGACAATGACTAATAATTGGGGGGAACTTTTTTTCTTCAAATCAAATATTGACTTTGGAGTCAGAGGATCTGGGTTTAAATCCCACCCTGAATGATTAACAACTTGTGTGACCTTGGGTAAGTCACCTTAACTTCTTGATCCTCACTTTCCTCAACTGTAGAATGAAGGTGTTGAACTTGATGTCTAGCTTTAAATGTAAAAACCTCTGCACGTGTTCTCTGAGAAAAATCATCATACAGGAAATTAACAAAAATATTCAAGATCAAGAGTCATTCTCCAATAGTTTAAAGGAAGCAAAGAAGTAATTTTCAAATGAACTACAAACCTTCTACAACCATACTAACCTTTTTCTTACAATGAGAAGGAATTAATTAAAGAGACATTCATTCTGCCTGTTACGTGCAATATTAGTGCTGGCTTTTCTCTTATTTAAATGAAACACCCTATCACTCACTCTTCTTCCATTGCTATCATTTTATTCTCTCCTTCATAGAAAATGAATTTTCATAATCACCAAATAGCATCTGTGAGATTAATGCCACCAGGAGTAGCCATTTGGGAGGAGGTTTGGACCTCTGTGAAGGGAAAGCAGACGATAATGACTCAACTCCATTCTGAAGTAGACATGCAATAGAGGCACACTGAAATCACAACCCCAAGCAAGAGTAAGTCCCCATAAATAGGAGAAGATTACTTGGAGCTTCAAAATCCATCACTGGTATGAAACTCTTTCCTCATTGGTTGAGATTGATTACTCAGGGCTCTGCATACCTCCCTGAGGAGCTGGAACTTTGAGAGAGAAGACACAAACGTAGTTCCAACCACTGGAAATCAGAAGACTTGAGATTAATCTCTCCAGCTCCCACAGTCTCTAGTGATCTTCTGTCTCCTCAAGAAATTCCTTTGTATTTATTTGTCAGGGTAGCTAGGTGGCACAGTGGGTAGAATTCCAGACCTAACAGCAAGAAGACTGATCTTTTTGAGTTCAAATAAGTTATAAATCCTTTTGCTTCAGTTTCCTCATCTGTGACTATTTCTCACCACAGACTTAGAAAATTGAGTAATTCACTACCAGTGAGGTTTAATTGTTTCTGACTCTGTATGATCCAACCCCATTTGGGGTTTTTTGGGAGGCAGTTACTGGAGTAGTTTGCCATTTCCTTCTACAGCTCATTTTACAGATGAGGAACTGAGGTATACAAATTTATGTGACTTGCTCAGGGTCACAAGGCTCATAAGTGTCTGAGGCAGGATTTGAACTCAAGAAAATATCTTCCTGACAGGCCAGCACACCATCCACTGCAACACCTAGCTAGGAGAGACTCCTACAACAATGCAATTTGAAGCTTAGGCTACTTATACAGAATTGCCCCTAGACCTAGTAGAGATAAGCCTTGGATAAGATAAATATTTCAAAAGCAAGGCAAGCCAGGAAAATGGAGACCTGTGCTGTTAAACTTGTATTATCAGTTGGGCAAATGAAAATCCGTGGGGCCACCCTAATTAGAGCTATGAGGGGAAATACATTCCTTCTTACAGTTGGACACCCTTGACTAAGCACTATGCAGGGAAGTGTGAAAACCCTGCATGCAAACCCTTCCCATTACCCTTATTGCTATATATGTGGATACTTTCCCTTCCATCTATTTCTTCCCTATGGGAGCCATTTCTGTATAAATGCTGCAAGTGGGAGGTGAACCTTCCTAAATATCTGTGTACTACTATGATCCACCCATGAGAGAAGGCCCATGGGGCACAAAGGGGAATGGGATTCCTTTGTCTGCCCTTGCTTTCCACCAGTAGACTCAACAGAGCCAATCTCATCCATGGTAGGTTCAGATGAACAAAATAGTCCTAGCCTGGGTAACCTAGTTAATGCTTAAGGAAAAGGACCACAAAGGGGTCTCCAGTTGGGTCAGAGCAAACAAGTCTAGTTCTTTGGACACTGGCTGGGAAAGATCATGCTGGTGGCAAGTAGGGAATAATCACACTCTAGTAAATCTCAGAGAATACAGAAGAAGAAGTCATGAAGGGACAGGGAAATAGATAGTTCAGGGCAAGAGATGGGGGAGAAATAGGAGCACAAAGAATCACTTATGTTACTGCAGAAAGGAGTTGGGAACACTACAAAAACACAGATGTGTGATAGGTCAAGGAAGGCTTGAGGGTCAAGATTTAGGGGTCCCACTCTTGTAGAGGGCTCTGGAGAGGGGAAGGGACAGTCTATGCATGCCACATTAGACTTATCTCATCAACATATCAATATCATTTCAAAGTTATCAATGCCAGCATATGACTCCCTAATGAACATAACACTTCTCTGGTTTTTCTGTATATATCTAGTATTTATCTGCAGCATATAGCCTGAGGGGCCATTATTAGAACTGAAGGGCTGTTGTAGTAGGGCCTAGTTAACCTCTCCTAATTTAGCATGAGTCTCTGGATGTGGCCTTAGTTGATTTACAAGTAAGTTTTTTGCAAGAGATTTCTATGCTCCCCTTATTCACTCTTAATTCCTAATTCCTATTTATCAAGATTTTACTCTGATTACTAATATACCTACTTACTATATTATCTGATGGAGTAGTAGAGGGTGGAGAGGAACATAACAAGATACAATTTCAATACAATTCCTTACAATAGCAAAAGGATAGATCCGAATCTAGGGCCTCTCACCCTAAACTTAGGGATATTTCCATTCTGTCTATCATTTAGCTATTTAATGTGCACTACTTAATTCTTTTTTGTCTAATTAAAATGGAGCACAGACTAATGCTATATAATTTAAATATCATCAAAGCAGCAGAGGGCCAGAGTGATATAGTGGACAGATATAGTGGACAGAGAGCCAGCTTCAAGAACTAGGTTCAAATACTGCCTCTGAAATATTATTGACTGTGTACCCAAGTAATATATGGACAAGTAACATAATCTTGGTGCCATGGGAGACTCTCTCAGACTGTAATTTACTAAGAAAGTGTCAACTTTTATGAGTTGAGGGCATTCTCAACTCAAGGAAATCACGGGTCCAGCCTCTCCCCAATCCCCATCTTCATTCAGATGAACTTGGTATAAATAGCTTTGGCAAAATCTTAACTATGAGAGTTTCAAGTAGGAGCCTGCTGAACATCCCAGGATCAATCAAATAAGTTCAAAGAGATTCATCCCAACTTTGACCACAGGGTGATGAATTTTTTTGCTCATAGCAAGTCTTAAAGACCTGAAGAAGTCATAGACAGGTTGTTATCTGTGTTGGTGAAGGGAACACCTGCTCCAGAGAAGCCACAAATCCTTGAAATATTAAAGTGAGTAAACTCTATATCTGCAAGACATAAGACTATAAAATAACAAGATGGATTCCACAAGCTATGTATGTATAAATCATGATTTTATAGTCACGATTCAAATGATCAGTCTTCAGCATCTGTTGCTTACATGGCACAGTTGTCTGCTCAGAAAGCCTACTTGTCAACTTACAGCCTGGAAAGAGAAAGGCAAAGGGGAACATTGGTTTGAGTTATCAGTTGTCAGGAGCAAATCAAAGGTCTTAGAACCAAAAAAATCAAAGCAGAGGCTGACAAGTTCATTGCATCTGTAGTTAGGACATGCCGGTTTTCTTAGAATAAGGGAGTCAAAGCAGAAACAAAGAAATCTAAGATATTGGCATTCCTAAGTAAGCCAAGGAAGTCAAATCATAGGAGACAAGGGTAACATTATAAGAGTTGAGACTCTCAAGGGTTCAATATCCAGAAGGTCAGGCAGAACAAGACAATAGCATCAGTGATTAAGAAACAAAAATGAATTCAATCTTGTGGCCAGCATGCTTTGCATCTAGTTTCTCTCATACTCCTTAGACCCAGAAAATATTTATAGTATCATCATTTTAGAGCTGATCAGTTCACAGTCACCTTTTATGTGTCTGGCACTGTGCCATATACTGGAGTCACAAAAATACAAAAAGGCAAAGACAGGCCCTGCTCTCAGGGATCTCATAGTCTAATGGAGGGAGAAAACACATGAGCAACTATGGCCAAATGAGCTATATACAGGATAAATTGAAGGCAAATAAATCAAAGAAAGGGAAGGCACTAGAGACATCTAGTCCATCATCTCCCCATTTTATAGATGAGGAAACTTAAGCATAGACAGGTTAATTGTCTGGCCCAGGATCACATAGTCAGTATATCCTGTGATTTTTGTCTTCTTGACTCTATATCCAGCTCTTTATCCATTCACTACCTGTCAAACAAATTTTCCATCTTTCCATACCCTACTCTCTACTTTAGCACTGCTGTAATGAACTGGGAAGGTCTCACTTTAGACTCAGCATCTTCAGGGGCACTTAGGCACATTCTGATTAGAACTTGGAGATGATTTAGTGTCTCTGTCCTTGGTACTTACTCTCTGTGCAGTATGGGGAGCACATTCTTGCCTTCTACACCTGAAGTTCAGACATGCTTTCTCACAAAGCTAAAACTCATCCCCTGCCATGTCTTTTCCCACAAACTCATTCCTGGCCAGGCCATCCCTCACCTTCCCCAGTCACTATCAATCTCTTGTCTTCTCTTTCTATTATACCCTCTGGACCTGTCCTCTATTTTAAACAAGCATCCATTCATCTAATAGCTCTGATTTTAACCCATCTTGTTCTTTTTCTCTTCCTTCTTCTGGTGATTTCTGAAAAGCTGTCTTTCTTGGAAAGACATCACATCTCACATCACACACCTTCAAAGTTCCAATCTTTCTTCCTTTTACTAATGGAATTATTTCATCTATAAGATATGAATTAGTGACCAATGTAAGACAATAATCATTACAACCACTGAAATTTTTATCAGAAAGTATATAAACTCTTTCCTGCTGTCTTGGTATCAATACTAAGTGGTGGTTCCAAGGCAGAAGAACAATGGTGGTAAGAACCAGACAACAGAGGTCAAGTGACTTACTCAAGTCACACAGCTAAGAAGTATTTGAGATCACATTTGAAACTAGGATCTCTTATCTGTAGACCTGACTCTCAATCCACTGAGCCACCTAGTTGTCCCCCTTATCTGATTATTTGTAAAAAGGAAAAAAGGGGGAATGATCACAAACTTTGTGTTCTGATTATATTGACCAAGTCAGAATTTGACCATTATGTAAAGGAAATTTTCTTTTTTCCTTTTTTTTCAAAAAAAAAAAACAGAAACTTTTTTATTCCATATATTTTTTAGTTCAACATTCTCTCCATTTCCCATTTAAGGAGGCTATAAGGCAACAAAAAGTTATTATGAATATGTATTGTCATGCAAAATAAATGTCTGCATTATTTATGTCCTCAAATAGAAAAAAATACACTATGACCTATATTCTGAGACCATCAATGCTCTATTTGGGGATACACAGTACTTTGAAATTATTATTCTGTAGATTATTCTCCTGGTTCTGTTCACTTCACTCTGCATCAGTGCAGGTCTTCCCAGGTTTTTCTGAAATCATCCCCTGACTCATTTCTTACAGCATGATAGTATTCCAACACATTCATATTCCACAACTTGTTCAGCCATTCCCCAATAGGCATTCCTTCAGCTACCAATTCTTTGCCACCACTAAAAGAGCTGCTATAAATATTTTTACATATATTAGTACTTTTCCTCTTTCTTTGATATACTTGGGGTATAGCCCAGCAGTGGTATTACTGGGGCAAAATGTAAACACAATTTAATAGCCTTTTGGGCATGGTTCCAAATTGTTCTCCAAAATCATTGGATTAGATCACAGATCCACCAACAAGGTATTAGTGTACCTATTTTGTCATATCTCCCACAATATTTGTCATTTTCCTTTTTTGCCATCTCAGCCAATCTGATAGATGTGAGATGATACCTAACAGTTGCTTCAATTTGCATTTCTCCATTAATGATTAAGAGCATCTAAAAATATGGCTATTGATAGCTTTGATATCATCCTCTGAAAACTGCCTATTCTTATCTTTTGGCTTTTAATCAATTGGAAGATAGTGTTTATTCTTATAAATATGACTCAGCTCCATATGTAGTTTAAAAATGAGACTTTTATCAGACAAATTTATTGCAAAGACTTATTCTCATTTTCCTACTCTTCTAATTTTAGTTACATTGGTTTTATTAATGCAAAAACTTGTAAATTTAAATCAAAATTGTCAATTTTACCCCCCATGAGCTTCATAAAAGGGTAATTTCCAGTGTGAAGGCATTTAAGATGAAGAGTCTTGTATCCAGAGCCCAACTTGTCATTTCTCACTTAATCTATATCTCTGCAGCCCTTATTTTTATCCTAACTCATCCCACCTAAATTATCCACCTTCAGGCAGGTAGGTAGGGAAATCAAGTACTGGTCCTGGAGTCAGGAAGATCCAAGTTTAGATCAAGTCTCCAACACTTAATACTTCTGGTCAAGTCACTTAACTGCTATTTGCCTCAGTTTCCCCAACTATCAAATCCAGATAATAATAGCAACTACCTCCAAAGGATGCTGTGAGAATCAAATGAGATATTGGTAAAACACTTAAAAGCAGAACCTGAAACATAGTAGGTGTTTAATAAATACTTCTTTTCTTATTCCACCCACCCCTTCTACTATTTCAAACTAGTTAAGGGAAGGAAAAAGGAAAAATGGAAGATTATGCTCCTTTTGTCATTCAGTCAGAAGAAACAGAAAGGAAGGAAAGTCTTCTCCCCCTCTTCCCCTGCCAAAATAAAAAAAAAATGGAATGTCATCACTTTTCTATTTTCTACTTGAAACTCTAAAGTTGAGATAATTTACCCAAAAATGTTGGTACCCCTTCTCCCCCCTGTTCCTGCTACAAATTTAGTTCTCCTAGGACATCTCAATAGCATTGGAAAGATTTAGGCCCAGACTGAAGTAAGAAACAGATGTTTCAGGAATAGAATTCATTCATAGGCCACAGTACTATGGTTATTTTATATTATAACAAGCCTCAGGATCAAGCAGCTCTGGGGTGAGAGAAACCACTTTCTCTCAATCAGTAATAGACTACAGAATAACGAGATTCCTTTCCCACTATTCTCCTAGTTCCCTGTGACTATGTCTGTCCTGAGGGTCCCAGGCAGCTCTTTCTCCAATCTGTTCTACTATCAAAATTCTCCTCTGGCCACAATCTTTTACTTTTACTTAAGGGATATATCAATAGGTGAGTGGGAATAATTAATGGGCAGATTCATCCATTCATTCACAGCACTGGAATCATAGATTCCTACAGCTAGAATTTATTTTAGAGACTACCTAGTTCTACACTCATATATGTAAAATCCCAGTAGCAGGCTGAGAAGGGAAAAGCACTCTCTCTACCTAAAGGGCCTTAGCTCTGGGATCACATGGACCAGACTCACTCCTGGGGGACTCTCATCCCTAAGAGGGAAACGAGGTTCTTCCTAAGCACTCCGATTCATTATATTCCAGCCTTGAGTCCCAGGGAAAATCTCTGAAAACTTGGATTTGGCTCATTAGTCCCTAGTAAGTACTAATGATACATTTATTATGTATATATCTTATTTATACATAGTTGTTTACATGTTGTTTCTCCCATTAGATTGTAGATTCCTTGAAGGTCTTCGCCTTTCCTTGTAGCCCTAGTGCTCATAAATGCCTGGCACAAAGTGGGCACTTAATAAATGTTTATTAACTGGCTGTCTGACAAAGTAGATCAGATATAGCCTTGTTGGCGAAGCCATGGCACACGTGTAGAACCAGCACTTAGAGAACTGCTCTGTTTCCCCTCTTCCCAGCTCCTGAGGACATCTTTTCCATGTCCCACCCTTCTGTCCAGCCACCCAAAGCAAGCACTTTCTCCCTCAGCTCTGTCTCCTAATCCTTGGTATTCTCTGAAAGCTTACATTTGCCCTTGGGGCACCTGAACTGGCAAAAGGTTCACCAAACCTGAGATAAAGGAGAGCTATTTCTGTCCTCCAACACAAAAGAAATGTTTAAAACCCAAAAGATTCATAAGCTCATATTGATAAACATTTCAAATATAACACAATAGCCTATCACTCTGTTTATGCTCTCTAGTAGGCTGATACTTGAAACATGAAACTTTTCTGAAATGACTAAATAGTTATTTCACTTTAATCTAGACTTTGCATTACCAGTGCAACTCACCAATGGTTCATCCATCCCTTCTGGAAAGCCATCCTCCTGTAGTGGTCATCTGCTTCTCTGAGAAGTTATTTCAGAGATCTGGACCCAAGTGCTCTTTACCAACTTCTCAAACTAACAAGGTTGCTGCTGGGACTAGAAATGCTGTTATCTGGTGATCATTTGCTCCTGTGTTCACAGAAAGAAGCACCAAGTAGAAACGGTTTGGGACTCTGCTCACCTAGGCAAGCACCTGCACCTGTAGCCAAACGTGAGCAGCTTCCCTTACTGTCAAGGAGTCCATGGGAGAAGTTCAAAGAATCTCATCATAAGGGACAAACAGGAAGAAGAAGAATGATAGGTGAAAATTATTTCTCTTTGAAAAACCTATTGTAGCCGGCAGGTAGGTGACTCTGTGGAATGAGAGCCAGGTGTGGAGACAGAAAGTCAGAAGGTTGTGGATTCAAATCTGGACTCCGACACTTCCTAGCTGCCTGACTCTGGGTAAGTCACTTAATACCCTTTGCCAAACCCTTATTGCTTTTCTGCCTTGGACAATACACAAAATTGATACTAAGAAGAAGGTAAGGGTTTTTATTTTTAAATTTTTTTAAAGAAATATTGCAAGATTTATCAAAATATAAAAGAGGCACAATGTGAGCACATGCTATCAGAAAAATGTTGCCAATAAATTTGCTTAAAATCAGTATCTACAAAGCACAATAAAATGAGCTATGCATATATTTGATAGGAGGTGTGCTAATGCAGATTCTGCCTATGTGATCTTCGGCAAGCAATTAAACCTCTCTGAGCTTCAGTTCATTAGTTCATCATTCAACCCTTCATCTGTAAAATGAGAGGTTTGAACTAAATGACCTCCGAGGTCCTGTTTAAGGGCAACTCGAAATCTACAATCCTGTGTCCCTAACTTACAAAGGGCACTTACACCAAACATGATGACCAATTGTTTTCCATTTCCCCAAAAAGCAAAATGAAAGGACATGAAGCCTGAAGAATTTAGCTTAGTTCTTGAGAAGAATTTATGGATAATGGTTCATCCAGGTAAACTTTAGAACGTTCTTCTAGGAAGGCTATAAAGGAAAATAAACTCATCAATCTGGACTAGCTTAGACATAGCCTCCCTAACGACAGAGGAATGAGTTAAATAACTTTCTTGAGGGTCTTTTCATCTATAGAATTCTACAATTTCCACGACTTGGGGCCATTATCAGATACTGCTATGTGACAATTATAAAAACTTGCTTTTCTGGCTCATCTTTTTTTTTTTTAAAGGCATTCTGAGATTCATAAAACACTAGTCTCATAATTGAAGGAGTTAACAAGTAAGAAAAAATGAACATCTTGTCAAGATGATTTCAGAATCATGAACAAAAATATCATCCACCTTATAGTTCTAGAGAATAGTGGAAAGAACATCGGAGTTGGGACTAGAAGACCTGGGTTTCAGTCCTGGCTCTGATAATTTCTACCTTTCTGACCATGGAAAATATAACTAATTTACCCAAGTCCCAGTTTTCTCATCTATAAACAGGGAAATAGTATTACGTACAATACTTCAGCCTAAATAAAACACTATATATATAAGTACACATTATCAGTGGGAATGAAGAGATGAAAAATGAAAAAAAAAAACCTATGCTTGTTTTTTCAGTTGTTTCAGTCATGCCCTACTCTTCATGACCCCATTTGAGGTTTTCTTGGCAGAAATACTAAGGTGGTTTGCCATTTCCTTCACCAGCTCATTTTACAGATGAAAAAACTGAGGCAAACAAGGTTAAATGACTTGCCCAGGGTCACATAGCTACTAAGTGTTTGAGGCTAGATTTGAACATGGCAAGATGAGTCTTCCTGACTCCAGGCTAGACACTCTAGTCACTGTGCCACCTAGCTATCCCCAAATAGGAGGCACTATGCTATTGGAGCTATAAATGCAAAAACCAAAAACAGCCTTTGACTTTGAGCGATTCTACATTCCAATAGAGGAGATAGCATCCATAAAGAAGTGGTAGCAGGAAGAAGCCATTTTGGCCCCAAATGTTACTGGGAAGAACAATAACAGAATTAATTTGATCATCAATCACTGTTTCAGAATCAGAGGAAGGGGTCAAGGGGAGGAAGGATAGGAGAGGGAGGCAGTTACACTTCAAGGCAAGGCAGCAAGGTTATGGAAGAGATGTTAAGGAAGTCGGGAATGAAATGAAGTGTCTGGAGCTTTGTGTGAAGTGGTAGTCTGAAAGCAACAGCTATCAATAGGGAGAGAATGGAGCTGGGGTGTTGGGGGAAGAGAGAGGAAGGAAATTCCTTCAGAGTGATCCCTCACCTCTCAGGGGAGTTACGTTCCAGAGATCCTGGCAAAAGGTGAAAATCTCAAGTAGCAGGGTTATATTTATTGTATTATATGTGTGTATATATATAAAGGCTTTTATAAGCCCTTCCCACTCTCCTATAAACCTTTTCCACACTCTTATTAACCTTTCCCACACTCTTATAAACTCTTCATATACTCTTAAACACAGCATGGGAGAGCAAAGAGACTGATGCTATAGTCACAGAGCCAATCAGTACCCAGGATACAGAACAAGTGCTATGGTTGGTCACCTTTCATTCCATCAGCCAATAGTGTGCATGTACAATCTCAGGTTGGTAAACTTGTGCAAGTGGTTCTGGCACTGCATTTCAATTATGTACAGTACAGTAGTCATCTGCAAAATTCCACCATATAGCAAAACTTCAGGATGAAGAATTAGATTTTTTTTAAAAACCCACAATACAGTGAAGCCCAGATAAGTGAACCAAGAAATAGAAGAAATAGTGAGGGATGACTGTAGTTGACTAGGCTATCGAGGAGATGTCCAGAGAGTGAGGAGTAAGATAGAGACAGACAGGCAGGCAGATAGAGACAGACAGACAGACAGACAGACAGACAGACAGACAGACAGACAGACAGATAGATAGATAAATGAGGGAGACATAAATATGTAGTTGTATAATTATCATGATTGCATTACAGAAACCATGAGTCCTATGAATTCCCTTATAGAAATGTGGGCATATATTTAATACATAATTATGTATAAACAATGTCTGTGAGAAGTGAAAACTCCTCTTCATTATTGATTAGCTCCTCATATTTCAGGTGCCAGTCATCTGTCTTCTATAATATGCCATGTTCTGTGTACTCAGTCCCTATGGAAATTTTAAAATGAGGCCTTTTCCAGTAATAATTGTCTCTGACCTTGGGTTCTCATGTTCATCATCTGATCCCTTCTAAGAAACTCTTCCTCACTTTGTTTTTTTTTTTGTGGGGGGGGGGTCGGTTTAAGCTTTTACCTTCTGTCTTAGAATCAATATTATGTATTGGGACCAAGGCAGAAGCGCAGTAAGGGTTAGGCAATGGGGGTTAAGTGACTTGCCCAGGGTCACACAGCTAGGAATTATGATGTCAGATTTGACCCCAGGACCTCTCATATCTGGACCTGGCTCTCAATCCACTGAGCCACCCAGCTGCCTCCTCCCTACCTCACTTTGAAGGCAATTTCTGAAATGCAACTTCAAGGGAGTCCAATGAACTGCGTCCTAATTCCAAGATTCCTGGAAAATAATCACTTCACTGACAACTGTAGGCTTCCCTTAGTCAAGGGATGGAAATACATTGATGACTAGAGCCATTGAGAGTTCTCTGTCCACATCCCCACGTCCATCTAACTGACTTCATATTTGTAGTTTATAAGAATCTAGAATTTTACTTCCTAGGCAAAGAGAATCTTAAAAACATGTTTTGTTTTGTTTAAAAAAAAACATGCCCTGAAAGTCCTTCTTAAATGCAAAAGCTATGAGTTGCTGGCAGGGTTTGCCTATCGCTTTCTCTGGAGAAGATTATTAATTAGATGGAACTATCTGGAATGATTTTGCTGGGAAGGCAAATCAGTATCCTAGCCACTGATCCCCAGACTAGCACTAGTCCAAAGCAAATTTTTACCAATTCATGAAAAAAATTCCTGCCAAAAGCCTTTTAAAAAAAAAAAATCTTTACCTTTTGTCTCAGAATTAATACTTTGTATGGGTTCCAAAACAGAAGAGTGGTAAAGGCTAGCCGATGGGGGTTAAGTGATTTGCCCAGGGTCACACAGGTAGGAAGTATCTGAGGCCAGCTTTGAACCCTAGACCACCCATCTCTAGGTCTGGCTCTCAATCCACTGAGCCACCCAGCTGTCCCAAAAGCTCTTAGTTTTTTAGGATCTTTTCTGTTGTTCAGTCATTTCACTCATGTCCAATTCTTTTTTTTTTTTTTAACTCTTACCTTCTGTCTTAGAATCATTATTGTGTGTTGGTTCTAAGGCAGAAGAGCAGTGAGGGGTAGACAATGAGGGTCAAGTGACTTGCCCAGGGTCACACAACTAGGAAGTGTCTGAGGCCAGATTTGAACCTAGGACCTCTATCCAGCTGCCCTCTCATGTCCAATTCTTGATGATGCCCTTTCGAGTTTTCTTGGCAAAGATCCTGGAGTTGTTTGCCATTTCCTTCTCACTTTACAGATGAAAAACTGAGGCAAACATTTTGTAGATTAAAAAAAAAAACTGAGGTGAACAGGGTCAAGTGAGTTGCCCAGAGTCACCTAGCTAATAAGTGTCTGAGACTGGATTTGAACTCAGAAAGATGCGTCTTCCTCACTCTATCCACCATACCACCTAACTGTCCTTTTAGATTTTACCAATTTGGCAAATTAAATAAAATAAAAGATTCTTGTTTCTCCCTGAGTTGGGCGAGTTGAGGCTATGGAGGGCAGAGCAGTCCACAGTAGAGAAGCTGAATATTTTAGCAAGCTGTATTACAGGGTTGAGAAACCAGGGGCTGGATGACCTCTAGGGAATCCTTCTAACTGTTATATTACCTTCTCAGAGAGAATTTTAAGTGAGTTTAAAGCTCTTTCCCCAGTGCATGTCTTCTGCCAATTTATTTTCCCTTTCAACAACTTGGTGTGTCTACTAGGAGCAAATAACATGAAATACATTCTTAATGAGCAATAATTATAGCTTTAAGAAGCTGTACAATCAGTGTTCAATGATTTCATTATTAGATGGCACCATAAATTATGCTAATACTGAAAGCAGTTCTGGATGAGAGAGGTCCAGCTCCAGAAGATTGCACAGAAATTATTTACACCCTATATTTCTGGAACAATAGACCCAGCAATTTGAAAATCAAATGATCCCATTTATTCTGGAAGGAAACACATGTAACAAGTTGTATCAACCATAAAATTAAATAGGCTTAATTTTTACTTTTTGTTTTCCTCCTTTAAGTTTCTCTTCTCACTCTCCTCTCCCCGTAATGCTTCCATTCAGCAATAATGAACCCTCTCCCCACTTTCCTCCTAATTATTGCAAATCTTGTTTCTCAGTAGTTGGCTGGGTTGTAATAGCAAGTGTCAGCATCATGCAGCAAAGATGGAGTCAGCAAGGCGAGCTCTAAAATCCAGGTCATTCTGTGCTAGGAGCAGAGGTTTATCTAGAAACAGGGAGGGCCTGGGGATATGGAGATGGCAAAAATGAGCCAGTTGTTACCATATAGTCTGAGCACCAGCACCTTCTGGCCAACATACAATAACCACTAGATGTTAAGGATGATGATAGAAAGGGTTTTCAGGTGTTCTTGCCTCCAGAAGACAGAAAAACACAGGATCCTACATGTGGCCCTGAAAGGAACACATGAGACCATTTAGTCAAATGCTTTTATTTTTCAGATGTAGATAGAAACAGAGGTGTAGGGGCAGTTAGTAGTTGACAGTCAGGCCTGGTATTGGGAGGACTGGGTTCAAATCATACTTTCTGACTTTATGATCCTGGGTAAGTCACTTAACCCTGATTGTCTAGCCCTTGCCCCTCTTTTGTCTTAGAATTGATACTAAAACAGAAGTTGGGGGGGGGGGGGAGAAAGACAGACAGAGACAGGGAAAGGAAAGGAAAGGAAAGGAAAGGAAAGGAAAGGAAAGGAAAGGAAAGGAAAGGAAAGGAAAGGAAAGGAAAGGAAAGGAAAGGAAAGGAAAGGAAAGGAAAGGAAAGGAAAGGAAAGGAAAGGAAAGGAAAGGAAAGGAAAGGAAAGGAAAGGAAAGGAAAGGAAAGGGAAAGGGAAAGGGAAAGGGAAAGGGAAAGGGAAAGGGAAAGGGAAAGGGAAAGGGAAAGGGAAAGGGAAAGGAAAGGAAAGGAAAGGAAAGGAAAGGAAAGGAAAGGAAAGGAAAGGAAAGGAAAGGAAAGGAAAGGAAAGGAAAGGAAAGGAAAGGAAAGGAAAGGAAAGGAAAGGAAAGGAAAGGAAAGGAAAGGAAAGGAAAGGAAAGGAAACCCATAGAGGTGGAATTACTTGCTTTCAGTGACACCTAGGGTAAGCTGAAGAGATGAATTCAAGTCTTTTGACTTCCTGGAGTAGGTAGGTGCTATAGTGGTTAGTGTGCAGGGTCTAAAGTTAGAAGGACTCGTCTTCATGAGTTCAAATCTGATCTCTGACACTTACAAGCTGTGTGACCTTGGGCAAATCGCTTGACCCTGTTTGCTTCAATTTCCTCATCTGTACAATGAGCTGGAGAAGGAAATGGCAAAGCACTCCAGTATCTTTGCCAAGAAAACACCAAATGGGGTCATAAAGAGTTGGATATGACTGAAATGACTGAACAACAAGTTTTCACTCCATTTCTTTTTCAATCATACTACGCATATCAATTCTAACTTTTTTGTCTGTTTACCATTTCTCAACCCTTTGGGAAAGGAATAAGCATTTATAAGTCACTAGCTATGTATCAAGAACCATAGGAGTAGGAGGATGAATTAGCATTTCTTCTTTGTTTTAATTTTTGCTATATTTTTCTTTTCCAGATTATATGTTGATACAATTTTTAATAATGGTTTTATACCATTCAGGAACTAACATTCTCTCTCTCCCTCCCTCGCCACCCCCCTCCCCAAGGAAGATGATATGATATAGATTATTCATGTACTATCATGTAATAGATATTTCCACATTCATCATGTTATGAAAGAAGACACATATCACTTATATAAGCAAAAACTTATGACAGAGATAATGAAAACTGGTAGCTTCAGTCTATGAATATACATTTCTCTACAACCTGCCAGGCAGAATGCAAAGAACTTTTTCAGATATTATCTCCTTTGATCCTCACAACCTTGACAGGTAGGTGCTGATATTTATTATCTCCATTTTATAATGGAAGAAATGAAGCAAAAGGAGGGTAAGTGACTTGTCCAAGGTCACACAACTACACAATGTCTAAGGCTGGATTTAAACTCTTTGGATGCCACCACTCTCTCCACTGCATCATTCAGCTGTCCCTTTAAGTCATGTAAATGGCAGAGTTGCTATGATTCCAATAGAGAAATGAGTTTAGTTAGTTCTCCTGGTCTAAGGAGTAGACTGTAGTCCTATCTATGGTTATAACTAGTGCCTGGTTTATTACTATTTTTTTATAATCATAAATCTAGAGCAAGAGCTTGGCTTAGTAATCAGGGCACACTCAGTTCAAACATCGCCTTTCTGGATCCTCCTCTGCCCAACTTCCCCTGATGTTCTCCCTGTGGAATTACCTTTAATTTATCCTGCATATTTCTTAAAGGTACATAAATATTGCATGATGGCTTCCCCATTAGAATGTGAGCTCCTTGAG
The DNA here is from genome assembly GCF_027887165.1 of Monodelphis domestica. Classification (NCBI taxonomy): domain Eukaryota; kingdom Metazoa; phylum Chordata; class Mammalia; order Didelphimorphia; family Didelphidae; genus Monodelphis; species Monodelphis domestica. The sequence goes on along the minus strand of NC_077227.1, from coordinate 209,851,516 downwards.
GGGAGAGTCTGTACTTTGCCCTTTCTTTGTATCCCTGGAGTACCTGGTTCACTTATGGTTCTTCAATCATTTTCAGTCATGTCTGGCTCCTCATAACCTCATTTTTTCTTACCAAAGATATTGGCATGGTTTGTCATTTTCTTCTCCAACTCATGTTAAAAATAAGGAAACTGAGGCAAACAGTGACTTGCCTAGGGTCACATAGTTAGTATGTGTCTGAGGCCCCCTTTGAATTCAAAACAAAGTGTCTTCTAACTTCAGGCTCCCTGCACTCTATCCACTACACCACCTACATGCCCCATGAAGCAAAAAGTATCTGAGGTCAGATTTGAACTCAGGTCTTCCTGACTCCAGCTCCCGTGCTCTAGCCATGGTGTCATCTATCAGCCTGAGGACTCTACTTCTGCCTTGTATCCCTGGATCTTATTCACACAGTATCTGACACATAGTGGGTACTTAAATTCTGGAGTCAAACATCATGACCTAATGGAAAGAGCATTTGCTTTGACATCAGAATTCTTAGGGTCAAGTCCTGACGTGGCCACTGTCCACCTATGTGACCGTCTACAAGCCTTTTTATCTCTCTAACTTTCTTATTTCTTTATTTTTCTAAATGATGCTGTTCGGATTTGATAGTCTCTAAGGTTCCTTCCCATTTTAGATCCTATGAGCATAAGACCTGGTTCAAATCCTATGCCTAACATAAGCTCTGCTACTCAAAACAAACCACTTAACCTCTGGACTAAGGGAGTCAACAATGGTGAAGGCAGTTTCCATACTGGAAGTTCTCTAACCTGCAAAATCAAAGAATGCAAAACTTCCTCTCCTCAGCACAGAATTCTGAAATATGTAGAATCCCCCCAAATCTATCTCCTATCACCCATTCCAGAGGCCTTCCTGCTCTTGGAGCTGCTGTTGCTCCTGGCCTTCACTCCATTGTGACTCTAGGTTGGAAATATCTTGGACCATATCCAGATGTGTGGAAATGTTTTATTGGTCCAGATAGCTCTGGGGTTCAGGCTTACAGAACATATACAACTAAAATCCTTCCTCCTCCCAGAACTATAGAGCTTTATGGTCACCGAGGCTCATTTCTCCCTCCTCCCAAGCCCATGACACTTACAGGCTTGCTCCTCCTTCTACCATCCCCAAATACCACTCAAACACACATCCAGAGGTGCTACTTTTATGACTACTGAGAGCAATGCAAAGATGATAGATAATAAACAAGGATACTTGCAGCCAGGAACATAAAGCCATATTTCAGAGGTGGTTTGCCTGGAAATTGCAAGCAAAGCATAGGATTGCAGGCTTTAATTATAAAGGGTTGCTTTTTATTGCTTCTAATCTTCTCCTGTGCTCCCTGTCATATTATCTTTTACTAACCAGTAGAAACGAGGCGATTCAGTGGTCAGAAGGGACTCGAAGAAAGGAGCAATAAGCTCCAGATTAAATTTGAAATTTGGTTGGAATAAAGAGTCAATGGTGATGAGATTCTGCTTTTCTTGCAGAGGTGGAAGAATATGGTACAATGTGTGTGATGTCAGACTTTTCCAATATGTTGATTAGTTTTTTGTTTTTGTTTGTTTTTTTAATCTTTACCTTCCGTCTGAGAATCAATACTGTGTATTGGTTCCAAGGCATAATAAGGGCTAGGCAATGGGAGTCAAGTGACTTGTCTAGGGTCACACAGCTGGGAAGTGTGTGAGGCCAGATTTGAATGTAGGACCTTCTATCTCTAGATCTGGCTCTCAGTCCACTGATCCATCTAGCTGCCCCACTCAGTTACTTTTGACCAACTAGTTTTTGTTTGACTTGGTTGTTTTTTTAATTTTCAAAAATTCTCTGTTATAAAGAATGGTTCTCTGAGAAGCAATGGGAGCAGAGGTATATTGGAAAATGTAGACTATGTAAAAATAAAAAGTGGTCATTTAAAAAAAATTTACCTTCTTAGTATGAATTCTAATACAAGGAATGGAAAGGGCTAATTAATGGGGGTTAAATGACTTGAAAGGGTCACACAGCTAGGAAGTGTCTGAGGTTAGACTTGAACCCATATCATCCCAACTCTAGGTCTAGCACTCTATCCACTGTACTATCTAGTTGTCTCAGCCATTTTTTCTAAGTCAATGAAGAATGTTCACAGTAGCATGGCCCATGGTTCTTGAAGGCTATTCAGCAGACCACAAGCTGTGGCATCTGGTCAATGGGTAAAACACTGATTCTGGAGTCAGACACCTGAGTTTAAATTCCAAAAATGGGATTACCATCTCTATGACTTTGGAAAAACCGCTTTAAACTTCTTGGGACTCAGTTTCCTTATCTGTAAAATGAGGGAGCTGGATGAGATAGCCTCCAACATTGCTTCCAACCCTGAATCTCTGAGATCCTACTAAGAGAGAAAAGGCCTCCAGTCTTGACTCACTAATACATCACATGTCCATAGAGAACCAGCCTACCTAAATTTGTAAAGATTCAATGATCCAACTTGGCAAGCTTTTATTATGCATCCCTTCTATGCTGGACATTGTACTAGGTCCTCATTGCCAAAGACATGGCACCGGTGCAGAGCCAGCACTCGGGGAGCTGCTCCATTCTGCCTCCTTCCAGCACCCCAGGACATTTTTTTTGCATGACCTGCCCCTCTGTCCAGTGGCCCAAAGCAAGCACTTTCTCCCTCAGCTCTCTCTGGTAATGGGAGGGCTTGCAGACAGCTTGAATTTGTCCTTTGGGCACTCAAACTCATTAAAGGTTCACCAATGCTGTACTAGGTGCTGGGGATAGGTAGGACTGTCCTGGAGTCAGTCCAAATTAGAAAGCTGATTGTAAAATTTTCAATGTAAGCCTTTACACCTTGGAAATCAGCAGATTCTCTAAATCAAGACTTGATTTATTGTTTTGTTGATTGTCTAGATTTAAAAGAGTGACGGGAAAAATGGCAATGCTATTCATTAAAATTAAAGGTGTTTTGTTTTGTTTTGTTTTATCAACACATCCTTGTGTCAGTTTCCAACTTCACAGTGGGGAGAACCAAAGAAAAACAAAAACAGTGACTTCCTGTGTTCATCTTTCACATGATCAGTGAGGTGGAAGGGGCCTTAAGAGATCATTTAGGCCAAAACCAAGGAGATTGAAGCTTGACAAATGAAGTGACTTTCTTAAGGTCAAATATAAATAAAAATGCAACAAATATGAAGCACTTACTGTGGGCAGAGGGTTCTATTAATCCACCAAGGTAGGTGCAATGTTTAGGTAAGTCTCGGGGCCTTCCCTTAAGTAGCTTAAGTCACTTGTTTTTCAGTAACTTCAATCATGTCTGACTCTTCATGGCTCCATTAGGGGTTTTCCTGGCAGAGACACTAGAGTGGTTTGCCATTTCCTTCTTCAGTTCATTCTACAGATGAGGAAACTGAGGCAAATAAGGTTAAATGACTTATCCAGGTTCACACAGCTGGTAAGCATCTGAGGTTGGCTTTGAATTCAGGGAGTCTTCCTGACTCTGTCCACTGCACCACCTAGCTGAGCTGCCAGGATAAAACATCTTAATCAAAAGTGACTCAGAAAAAAGAATTCAACTCAGGTTCCAGTTGGCTTTCAAGTCAATATTAATAGTAGGCGGATGGATAAATATCTAGATATATAGATATGTGGCAAAAAAAAAAAACAAACAAACAGTGCATTTGTAGCCAGAACTTTGGGTTTAATACTATCTTTGCTATTTACTCTTTGGTGGTTTTTGGAATGTCACTTGTATGATCTGATGAATTAGTACCTATCATTCATTCAATCAATCAATTAATCAATCAATCATTTATTCAACAATCATATATTAAGAACTTGCTATGAAGATATAGAGATAATGTTATATCTATAGATCTATTTATAGATTCCAAGGCAGAAGAGCAATAAGGGCTAGGCAATGGGGGTTAAGTGACTTGCCCAGGGTCACACAGCTAAAAAGTGTCTGAGGCTAGATTTGAACCTGGGATCTCTCATCTCTAAACCTTGTTCTCTATCCACTGAGCCATCCAGTTGCCCTTATCTATATATGGCCTGAAAAGCATTTTGTGTTTTCTTGTTTGATCTCTGCAACAACCCAAGGAGATAGATGCTACTATTCTTAACATTTTACTGATTATTATAATTTATTATTATCATTTTACATTTGCTATTATTACCATTTTACAGATGAGGGCACTGAGAAAGGCTAAGTGACTTGACTAGGGTCATGAGGCTACGTCCAATTTAAATTCAGGTCTTCTCAACACCAGGAGCTCTAAGCCTGATTGACTACCCAAGTCAATCAGAATTCATTAGAAACCCACTGGGTGCCAGACACTTTGCTTTAGGGAAAAACAAATACCTTGTTCAAACCCCTTCTTTAAAAAAAAGAGAAAAAAACATGTTAATGAAATAAAAATCTAAGGTTTATCTCCCTAAAAATTCTGTTAGGTGGTGATTGTCAAAAAATATTTTGAGGGGCAGCTAGGTAGCCCAGTAGTTTGCCATTTCCTTCTCATTCTATAAATGAGGAAACTGAGTCAAACAAGGTTAAATGACTTTTCTAGGGTCATATAGCTAGTAAGCAGGTCAGATTTAAACTCAGGAAGATGAGTCTTCTGGGCAAGTCACTTAATCCCCATTGCCTAGCCCTTACATCTTTTCGGACTTAGAACCAGTACACACTATCTGCATTCAGAGGAAGAACCGTGGGAGTCGAAACACCAAAGAAAAACAACTGCTCAATGACATGGGTTGAGGGGGATATGGCTGGGGATGCAGACTCTAAATGAACATCCTAGTGCAAATACCAACAACATGGAAATAGGTTCTGATCAAGGACACATGTAATACCCAGTGGAATTGCACATGGGCTATGGGAAGGGGTGGGGGGAGGGAAGGAGGGAAAGAATATGATTCTTGTAACCAAGGAATAATGTTCTAAAATTATTAAATAAAATTTTCTTCAAAAATAAAAATAAAAAAAACTTTTTAAAAAAGAACCAGTATACAGTATTGATTCTAAGACAAAAAGTAAGGGTTTTAAAAAAGAAAGGAAAAAGAAAAAGGAAGATGAGTCTTCTTGACTTCAAGCCTAGTGCTCTAACCATTGTACCATCTAGCTCAGCTGCCAGTATAAAACACCTTTATCATTACTGACTCACAGTGCCAGGCTAGGAATTGGGAGGACTTTGGTTCAAATCTGGCTTCAGACACTTCCTAGCTGTGTGACCCTGGGTAAGTCATTTAACCCCCTTTGCCTAGCCTATGCTGCTCTTCTGTCTTAAGACTGCTACTAAGACACAAGGTAAGGATTTTTTTTCCAATTCATTTTGAAACGTAAGCCATTGTTTCCAAGTATCGATACCCTCGGCATTTATACAGCAGCACATCCTGCAAAACATTTCCATCTTTAGAAAGAGAATGTTCCACTCCCTGGACAGCTGCTGTCCTTGGAAGACTATTGTATGCATAGAAATGATGAGGCCTCTGAGATATCCCCTCACTTCATAGGAAAGTATTCCTCTGTTTACCTTCTGGTGGTTCTGGACCCGCTAGACATAAAACACACCTCCTCGGCAACATGCAGAGGTTTATTTTTGTCATTCATAAAGTAAACAGTAGCCCAGCCAAAGGAAATGACTCTTGGAGGCAGCCCCGTCATGGAGCTGTCATGGAAGTTACAAATGGCTTTGTAGCCCAGGCCATAAACAGTCTTTAGAAAGGCTGGTGCTGAGCTGTTGATATTAAAAATCACCTCATTAATTATGTTTGTAAACAATGCAGCTGTCGGTGCTTGCAAGCTGGCTTCCCCAGCATAATAATATTTGTAACAATAATAACCATCATTGGAGGCAGAGCAGTAAATAGTCAACCCAGGAATGAGGGAGCAAAGTTGCATCTGGGAGCAGCCACCTGGTCATTCCAGATACTTGCTGGAAGTTGAGCAAGGTTGAGTTCGTTTCCACGTTTAGGGGATGCCCAATCTGTAGGAAGAGATTCGGTGAGGTGCCCACGGAGTTTGTTAAAGCGATGGCCAATAGCTGGTTAGCACAGAGGAAGGAACTTTGGGGAAATGGAGAAGGAAAGGCTGAAACGTTGGGAAGAGATGACAATAGTAGCTCTGATTATTCTTTTCCTGGGTCTAAATTGCATATGTCCCAGTGGAGAGACGAGGCTGGGATGAAGGAGGGGAGATGTGACACTACAGATAAATGGGGTGTGATACAGGGAAGAGTTGCATTTTTTAAACCTTTCCCTTCTGTCTTAAATATTGGTTCCAAAGTAGAAGAGCTGTAAGGGCTAAGCAACTGGGGGTAAGTGACTTTCCCAGGACCCCACGGCTAGGAAGTATCTGAAGCCAGATTTGAACCAAGGATGTCTTATCACCAGACCTTATGGTCTATCCACTGAGCCACCCAGCTGCCACTTTGGGTTTAAAGTGTGTCCAAAATAGTAGAATTGCTTGTTGAGAGTTACATTTATTTTATAACAGGAGAAATTGAGTACACAGAGACATCACACAATTTTCCTCTGAGGTGCTACAAATTATCCAGTATATACTTATTTGTTTAGCTGATTCCTCCCAGGAGAATGTAAACACTTTGAGGACAAGAGCTGTTATTTTGTTTTGTTTCATCTTGTATCCCCAGCCGTGAGCTTGGTGCCTCCTATAATTTTTCTTCTTTCTTTGTCAGGTCTGAAGGAGGTCCTTGAGTGAATTCATGGACCAACAAGTTATAACAATAGGTTAGCTGATTTGTCCAAGGACCCACAGACTCTGCTTGTAGAAAGTGAAATTTGAACCCAGGTCTTCTAGACACCAAGATTTCCCCTCTTTCCATTATAACACACTTCCTTTCAAAGGCATAGATTATAAACACTTAAGAGGGCAGCCAGGTGACTCAGTGGATAAAGAGCCAGATCCAGAGACAGGAGGTCCTGGGTTCAAATTTGGCCTCAGACACTTCCTACCTGTGTGACCCTGAACAAATCACTTATCCCCCCTATTGCTTAGCCCTTACCACTCTTCTGCCTTGGAACCAATACCCAGTATTGATTCTAAGATGGATAGTAAGCATATTTATTTAAAACAAAACATTTAATAAAGACTTATTTAATTGGGTTTGATCGAACGAGATCTCGGAGCACCTCCCAAATGATCTGCCTTCTCTCTCTGTGGAGCATCAACAGCTATAGTTCCACAGTAAATTTCCAGCTATGATTTATTATAGAAGCCAGAGATACAGTGAACCAGATAACTAAAACAAAACCAAACCATCCTGCAGGTGGTCTTATTTCCTTTAATGTAATGATTTAGAGCATATATTATCCCAACAATAATATCTTATTAAAAATTAAATATCAGGTGAAAACAGGTATCGCTACATACTAGAGCTGACTTGTTTCTCCCTACATCAGGAGGCAACACCTTCCTACCTCATTTATGGCTCGACCACATGTAAATTTTGATTCTTAACCTCACCAGAGAGAGATAAATGTGGCATCAGATTCCAAATATTACCCATTCTCGGTCTCTCTGTCCCTTTCCTCCCTCCCTCACTCTGTGTATATATTAATTTTATAGATCTTTTTATTGTCTGAACTGCACTGGTTGCGTGAGAGGCAAAACAATAGGCCAAGAAGTTCCATTTCACACATGCCATCCCTATAATTCAAATAAGACAATAAAAAAAGAGAGAGATCTATAAACTGGCAATAAATCAGTGTCCTAAACCAAATTAACCATCGAAATAGATTATCATAAAAATAACGTCATGAAAAATATTCTTCACCTTCGTGGTTCAACTGCTTGGGCATGCATGAGTTCCAGTCTGTGTGCATGCGTGTATGTGTGTGTGTGTGCTTTCGTGCTTGCCTGGACCCCAGTGAATATCCAGGACAAAACATCTCTAATGCTGCTGCTTCTGAAATGGGAGCGGGAGAAAGGTCCGAAGTTTGGGTTTGAACTAACCAGTTTTCACTTCATCCAGTCTGGAAAAATAATTCAGAATCACGTCCATGAAAACACAATTCTATTTATATCATTAACTGCCCAGATGTTACATCTGCCACAAGCTTTGGATTCAAATTCCATCTCTGGCACGTTCTAGCTTGGTGATCATAGACAAGTCCTTTCTTTTTTTTTTTTACCCGTATCTTCCATCTTATACCAAGGATTGGTTCCAAGGAAGAAGAATGGTAAGGGCTAGGCAATGGGGGTTAAATGGCTTACCTAGCTGAGAAGTGTCTGAAGCCGAAACTCAGATCTTCCTGGTCTATCCACTACACTATCTAACTTCCTGGTTACCAGCATTAGGATCAGAGATTTCAAAGTGGAAAGACCCTTAGAAGCAATCAAGTCCAATTTCTTCTTTTGACAGAATTGTGAAACCAAGGCAGAAAGAGAGTAAGAATCACTGAGTTAGCAAGTGCCTGAGGCTGGATTGTGGACCTGGTCTTCTTGATTTCAAGTGCAGATGACACACTGCCTCTCAATGGAAGATGCCTGAGCTCACAGGAGGCTTTCTCTTATTAGCATTGCCAGCAATCGCCAGACTGTGTGGAGCATCCTTGGAGGAAACGACCAAAACTATGAGATTGCAGGTTTATTTAAACATGAGAATACGGAGGATCCTGTAATTTAGTGTGTGTGTGTGTGGGGGGGGGGATAGTTGTGAAAAATAGAAGAGCACCTGAGATCTAGAACTGGAAAGGATTTCTGAGGTCATTTCGTCCAACTCTCATACTTTGTAGATGCAGATAAATAGATTCGTTTTAAAGATGAATAAAAATTAGCAGCTCATCCTTTGCTCCAAAAGATTTACACACAGAAATTAAAATAAACAAGAGTAATCGCCATTATAAATTATCCACACACTCTTAGTTGGCCTCACTCCACAATGTCCCACCCCGAAAATATTTGTATGATTTTCTTAAATATCTGATTTTAGACAGTCATGGATTAGTGGATAGAGAACTGGCTCTTTAATTCCACCTCAGACAGAAACTGCCTGTATTACCTGGGGCAAGTCACTTAACCTGTCACTCAATGCTCAGACTGACCAATGATAAGACTATAAATTGCAGAGAAGAGACTGATCTGAATTGGTAGAGGGAATTTTCTCATCTGAGAATTTCTAAAACCAACTAAATTCTCAGATCCAATCCTTCTCCCTAAGTAATTTCCCTGTGGTTATCTAGTTAGTGCAATGGAGGGAGTACTGAACTTGGAATCAGGAAGATCTGAGTTCAAATCAAATCTCAGGTGCTTACCAGCTACATGATTTGGGGTAACTCCCTTAGTCTTGCCTGTCTCAGTTTCCTTATCTTAATGTGGGAGTTTGGTCAGGATTTGAATCCAAAGCTTCCCCCTATCCCTTACCTCATGGTAAGTATCTTGGCAGTTAATAAGGTACGTAGTATAACCGCGTTTTCATGGACCTGTTTATGAATTACTTTTCCAGACTGGATGAAGTGAAAACTGGTTAGTTCAAACCCAATCTTTGGACCTTTCTCCCTCTCCCCTGTCAGAAGTAGGAGCATTAGTGACATTTTGTCCTGGATATTCACTGGGGTAGTAAACACACATGCACACACACACACACGCGCGCGCACACACACACATAAGAATTCATGCAAGCAATCCCAGAGTAGTTGTGAGAATCAAATGAAATAATAATTACAAAGCACTTAGCAGAGCCTGTCACATAGTAAGCACTCTATAAACGTTCGTCGTTGTTATTATTAGGCTGTTATAGTCATCTAAGCATTACATGATGGTAGCCTAGACTAGAGTGATGGAAGCAGGAATAGGACAAGAAGATTGGGATGTCATCCCAATCCATCATCCATAAAATGGACATAATAATAGTACCTATACCTTCCACATTTGTGAGGATCGAATGAGATCATCTTAAAAGCTTTGCAAACTTTAAAGCATTAAATAAATGCTACCTATTACTAATAAGAATTTATCAACACTATTATTTTGTTAATGTTTTATTATTTATTAATCATTTGTGGTTTAATTATGAATCATTGACATTTTAATGATCTATAATAATAATGGGGCCTCTAGATGGCACAATGGATAGAGCATTGAACCTGGAGTCAGGAAGACCTGAGTTCAAACCTGCCTTCAGACATTTCCTAGCTGTGTGACTCTGGGCAAGTCACTTAACCCCATTTGCCTCAGTTTCCTTATCTATCAAATGAGCTAGAGAAGGAAATGGCAAACCTCTCCAGTATCTTTGCCACCCTCATGGCCAACAGCCTGCCTCTGAATCACAGCAGCTAGGTGGCTCAGTGCATATAGCTGAGAGCCAGAGGTCAGGAAAACTTTAGTCCAATTCTGAGTTCAGACACTTCCTTGCTGTGTGACCTTGGGCAAGTCACTTCACCCTATTTTTCTCAGTTTCCTCATCAGTCAAATGAGCTGGAGAAAGCAAACCACTCCAGTTTCTCTGTCAAGAAAGCCCCAAAAGGGTTCACCAAGAATCGAACATGACTGAAAGTGACTGAACACCAAGATTCTTAATAAATAGAAATGAAAAGAAAAATGCCAGTCTTGCTACTAACATCAGACTCAAGGAGAGAGGTGAGATTTCCTTAACTAAATCAAACAAACTCAATGTTGATCTTGGAAAGAGGGAAGCGGAATGCGAGTGATCCTAAAATGAAACGCCCAGCCAAAGGTTGGACCAGAGACCCCAGATTCCCATCCTGAAGAGAAATAAAAGCAGACAAGCCCACTAGAGAAGCCAGAGCTGGTTTTCAACAGATGATCAATGAGGGCCTCCACTTTTAAACATGTCAGTTTCCTGTATGAGATAAAAATCATGCGGCGGTATGGATTAGCTATCACGCCATTCTAGCAGGCACAGCTGTCTGTTACAGGTAAATTGCAAGCAATGTAATAACAAGGCAGCTTATTTACTGTGTGGGGTGCTTATCTATGGAAATGTTCCCTGCAAACAAAGAAAGGAATAGCAAAAAGCTGCCTCTGTAGAATAACTGAAGCTATGCCAACACCTTCGGAGAATAAAAATGCTAAATAATCTCTAGTTAAGCAGGGCTCTGAAAACCCCACCTTCCCACTCTGAGGAGGCTCGAGGGAAAGGCAGGGATGCTAAACTTGGGGTTCTGCCCCACAGCCTCCAGTCCTCCTTCAGACCCCCTAGTCCTGTCCTATAGGTGGATGAGAGGCCTCTAACAATCAGTCCAGGGAGAATTCCCCAGCACGGCTTGGATGCTCATCAGATTGTCCTTTGCAAAGGACAACAAGGGGGTTTTCTACTGTCTAGCTCTTCTTGATCCCATTTGGGGTTTTCTTGGCAAAGATACTGGAGTGGTTTTCCACTTCTTCTCCAGTTCATTTTACAGATGAGGAAACTGAGGCAAACAGGGTGAAGTGACTTACCCAGGGTCACACAGGTAGTTTCTAAGGTCACAATTAGACTCAGCTCTTCCTGTCTCTAGGCTCTCAGCATCATACGCTGAATCACCTAGCCACCCTGACACGAAGGAAGACTGTCTGCAATGACGACAGCAAAGATTCTAGAGTGGTCTGTCATTTCCTTCTCTAGCTCATTTTACAGTTGAGGGAACTGAGGCAAATAAGGTTAAGTGACTTGCTCAAGTTCTCACAGCTGGTATCTGAGGTCAGATTTGAACTTTTCTTCCTGACTCCAGGCTCTAAGCTCTATGCCTTGAGCCACCTACCTGCTCTCACTGCTGGCAATGAGACAAAATTAGAATCAAGGGAGGGAGAATGGGGGATTTTATAGTAGATGAATATTCTTTGTAGGCCTATTGGGAGAATCTGAGCAAGAATCACAGATCATAGGTTTAGAATAGAAGGGACCTTAAAATCGTCAAGTCCAACCCCTCGTTTTACAGATGAGGAAAGTGAGGCACAAAAAGGTTGTGACTTACTCAGATCCTAGAGCTAGTACCTGAGCCAGGTTTTCAATTGTTTCAGCATACCAGGAGTTCTTTGTCTCGACTTCTTGGATGTGGTCCAGTGGATACTCAGAAAGTCCATGAACTTGGATAGGAAAAAAAATGACATCTTTATTTTCACTGACCTCTCGTTGAAATTTACCATTTCTTTCAAATAAAACAAAACCCGTGATCCTGAGAAGAGTGCCACAGGCTTCACCAGGTTACCAGAGAGGCCCATGGCCCAATAAGAATGAAGAAGTCCTGCACTGTGCCACGTTCCCTCTCTGGATGGTTCCTGGTCTGTGCCCATGGAGGCACGATTCACATCAATCAATGCAATCACACACCCCGTGAAGTGAATTTTGAAGTCTGAAAATGCAAATTACAAAAAAAAAAATCAGCTTCACAAATACAAGATGGAGGAAATATGACTAAAGCACAGTTCATATGAGGAAAAATCTATAAAAGAGAGGCAGCTAGGTCACACAATGGATAGAACTCCAGACCTGGAGCTGGGATGACCTGGATTCAAATGTGACTTCAGTAGTTGTATGACCTTGGGCAAGTCACTTAATCTCAACTGTCTAGTCCTTGTCACTCTCCTGTCTTAGAATTGATACTAAGGGGAGCAGCTAGGAAGCACAGTAGATTAAGAGTAAGGCCTAGAGACAGGAGGTCCTGGGTTCATATCTGGTTTCAGATACTTCCTAGCTATGTGACCTTGGGCAAGTCACTTAACCCCCATTGCCTAGCTCTATAACTCTTCTCTGCCTTGGAACCAATAAGCAAATTAATTTTAAACTGAAAGGTGAGAGTTTAAAAAGAACTGAAACAAAGGCTTCCAATGAGAATCCAGTGCTAAGAGATCACTTTGAAGGTAAGAAGTTGTTTGTTTGTTTTTCAATCTATGAGAGAGTATAGTTTTATAAGTATCAACAGAGCAGTATGGTAACCCCAAAAGAGGCTAATACATACATAGGGACCAGAGGGCTGTTGGCTCAAGGCAGATGGGAAAAAAGACAGCCTTGGTTAAGTGAAGGGTATAGAGGAAAATATCAATATTTGAAAAAGTGAAAATATTAAACAATTGCTGCATGATGCTTAGTATAAGGCTTGGCACACAGTAGGTGCTGAATTTTGTTCTTTCCCTGTCTTCCCAGAAGGAATTCTCAACATAAAAACTGTTTTATGACTTTCTTTTTACATGTTCCTTTTCCTTTTTCATGCTGTCACCCCTAAATTAATAGAATGCTCTCCAACCCCTGCCCCCAGTACCTCTGCTGAATAATGCCCAGGGTGTAAATCAACAGGAGCCAATAGAGCAGGTCTTAAACATTTTTACATCATCAACCCTTTCATAAGTCTGATGAATCAGTGATTTCTTGCCTAGATTCATAATTGAAGGAAATGCTAAATTTCAGGTAGGGGTTAGGGAAAATAAAGATATATTTTTCCTGTCCAAAGTCACGGACACCCTCACCGCCCTCTCCAGTATCTTTGCCAAGAAAGCACTAAATGGGGTCACAAAGAGGCAGAAATGACTGAAATGAGTGAATAACAAGCAACAGCATGGAGGGAAATAAGAAAAGCAACGATAATGAAATTTCTTAAAAAGAGATGTATGTATGTCTTCGGTCCATGCTGGGATTCTTAATATATGGCTAGATTTCAGGAGGTCCATTTTTTACATCACTGTGATCTCCCAGAGCCTAGACTCTATGTGCATATTATTGTTTTCTTTCTTTAAACTGGGAAAAATACCAGTTCAACTTTTTTTCAACATTGAGTCAAACGGCTCAACCAGGCACATTCCAGTTGAGTTTTAGCACCACCTAGAGGCCTCTGCCTCTCCATACCCAGGGCGAAGCAGCTTTGTTCAGTGAATGCTGGCATCTGGAAGTTAATTATGAGATTAAAATGGGCCCTGCCATTAGACTTTGAGGATGAGTGTCCAAGACAAAGGAGTTGGTGAATGCCTGAGACAGAGGAGTCCCATTAGTCTGGGAGCTCTGTTTCCTGGGAATGGATTGCAAAAAACCATCATAAAATGGGAAAGGGGAAAAAATAAAAGATGTATGCTTAAGGCTGGATTTTTGCTTCGAAATGTGTTTTGGACACCAGGGATGCAGACCACCTTTATTGTTCAGGCTATCCAGCGGTCTGGCTTTAGTTGTATATGGGGGTGGAGAGGAGGCAGTATTTTTACCGGCCGGTTCTTTGTCTGAAGGCTGGAGTAATAAGGCACTGCTAACCCACCAGAGGCCTCCATTGGGATGGAGAGGATGAAAAACAGCTTGGCCGTGGCAACGAAACAAGCTTAAAATGGAGCTTGTTTTGCACTGTGAATCTGGGAAACAGCGGTGGCATTAGTGACAGAGGGTCCATTAGCTCTCATTACATTTTTCTTAGGCAGGCAGATAAGTACTGGCATCAACCATCCAGGCCCTTTTATGACACATAAATCACGGGTCAGAGACTCCTACCGAACCTCGTGTTTGCTAAATGACTTGTTAGACCGGGAGAAAGGGAGAAACATTCCAGCGGGTTTAAAGACCTAAGGTTATGAGCTGGTTGTCCAGAGCAAGACTGAGCATTGCTCCCCATAATTTGGCTATTAAAGCCTTTTCCCCACTCTGAGTCTTGACAGATTAGGAATATCACACCTCGGGCCTTCAAAGTGATCTCTTAGCACTGGATTCCCACTGGAAATCATCATTGAACATTGTTGCATGGGTCTTCGGGCCAGATGGGGTGCTCAATCAATCACTTTACGATCAGAGCATGAGAAATATAAGGCTGGAAGGAGCCTTAGGCACCATCTACTGGAAGTTCGTAACTTCTTTTGATCTCATGGCAGTCTGGAAGCCTCTTCTCATCTTATTTTTAAATGCATAAGATAAAATGAGGAGTATTACAAAGAAACCTAAGGTTAATAAGAATTGATGTGATTTTTCTCCCAGCCAACATTACAGATCCCCTGGTCCATGAAGGCTGAATCAAGAACTGAGGGACGATATTCTGGTCCAACTTCCTTATTTCACAGATAGGGAAACAGAGTCCTAGAATGATTCAATATCTTGCCCAAGGTCAGTAACCAATCAATAGAAAATGGTCATGATCTGGCTACTATGTGCCAAGCACAGGGCTAGTTGCTAGGAAAACAAATACAAAAAAAAAGAAACATTCTCTACTCACAAGGAGCCTACATTCTAATGGGGGAGGTAATGGGGACACATATAAGTATATTCAATAAAAGGAAGAGAGTCAGTTTCGACTCCCTCTGACTCTAAGACTAATGCTCTTTCCACTACACTCCATTGATAATAGCTAATATTTATGGACCACTTTCAAGTTTGCCAAGCATCTTCCATATATTATCTCATTCAGTTTTAATTCTCATAATAACCTTGTGAGGTAGACACTATTATCATGCCCATTTTACAGATGAAGACTAAAGCTGAGCAAAAATGGCTTGGCCAAGACTACAGATAGAGTAGGTATCTGAGGTTGAATAGAAACTCAGAACTTGGCCTGTCTATCACTCCAGTCAAAGGAAGGGCAGCAGTGGGGCTCCAGGGGTCACCACAAGACATCCTGAAAATAAATACCCTCTGCTGAGGTCTCTATGGATGCCAAAGAAGCCTATTCTACCTCTCTCTTTCCCAGTACGTGCCTTATTGTCATCCATCTCCTTAGCGACTCAATCAAAGATTTCTTAATTAGAATTAATAGGGATAGTTTAGAACTACATCTTTAGAACTACATCTTCAGAACCAGAGGAAAGATGGACAGAATTAACATGTAGAAGAATCAAACTTGCTTCTTAATGAAGATTATCAATGTGAAGAATCTAGACCTTTAATAGACTAGTCTGAGGCAAGGCAAGGTCTTTTTTTTTTTTAAACCCTTACCTTCTATCTTGGAGTCAATACTGTGTATTGGCTCCAAGGCAGAAGAGTGGTAAGGGCTAGGCAATGGGGGTCAAGTGACTTGCCCAGGGTCACACAGCTAGGAAGTGGCTGAGGCCAGATTTGAACCTAGGACCTCCCGTCTCCAGGTCTGGTTCTCAATCCACTGAGCTACCCAGCTGCCCCTGCAAGGCAAGGTCTTAAGTGGAACCACTCAAGTTCCTCCAAATAGGGAGGATGTCTCAAGATCCCACAATTCCTGGAGTTAGGCAGTCTTCTCCAAGAAGCTTGCGAAATTGGTAGTCATAGCATATAAGGTTGGGCTCAAGGTAAAATTATGAGGTAGAACAGTTTTATCTTTGAACATAGCTAATACTTCCTTTCAATACTCTAGCTCATCTTGCCATATTCCTGGGCTTCTGGGAACTTTAAACTCTGCCTCATGGATCACTTAGTTTGGTCCCCCACAACTCCTAGCACCCTTCATGAGAAGCAGCACATAGTCAATAAATATTTATTAAGTGCCTACTATGTGCCCAACACTATGCCAAGTGCTGAAGTAGAAAGGCAAAAAACAAGCTCTGTGCTCCAAGAACTTGAAATCTAATAGTATGAAATGAGATATTCTATGTAAAGTTTATTTTTTCGTGCTTGCTTTTTTGATATTTTATTTCTCCCCAATTACATGTAAAAACAGTTTCCAATATTTTAAAAAATTTGTGTCTTGAATTCTCTCCCTCCTTCCCTCTGGTAAGTAACTACTATGATTAAAATTATCTCGAGAAACAGATTTTTTGGTAAGAATATAAGTTTGTTGATTATATCAGGTTTATTGGTTGGCCAGCATCATAACCAAGAAAGTACTATAGGTCTCCATGCTTGTCTCTCAAAAACCAGGAACAACCTGAGCTGGGGCAGGCAATCTAATAAATAGACTTTTTAGGAGCTTGTTATTCAGTGCCTCCTTTGATCATTCCAAGACATCTTTAATTGGTGATAGCTAATTAAGAGGTGGTCCATCAACCTGTCTTCCCCTCTCTCTCCTTACATTATGGGAAACACATACACAGGAAACAACAACAAAAAAAGCACTTGTCCCCCTCAATTATTAACAAATTCTGCTTAAAAAAGAAGACATGCCTTAGGATACTGTGGGGAGTTAAAAAAAAAAAAACTAATGTGCTCTTCTCAGGGTGGACATCCATCCTACACCGCATTAAGAATGAAAGTCTATTTAGGCTTACAGAATAAGACCTCAAGGACAGTTTGTTATTGCCACAGACCCAGTGAGTTGGGAGACCTTTTATCTCACTTCAAGGATGAAAACCATCAGGCTATCCTACCTCACTATCTCCTCATAGCTTTAGGAGCTGAAGAAGTCACTCCTGCAGACATGGTTACCTTCCCATCACCTTACCACTCCCTAGTAGGAGCTCATGATGAGCTCATTCTTTGTATCCTGCCGTTTTCAGATTGGAGTAGACCCCTCACCTAGATTGTAAATCCTGGTCCTAGGTGTGAAGAGTTGGAAGGAGCGGGGGTCTTCTGTGAAGAGCCAATAAAATGTTTGTATCTGCACCCATGCATGGCATTTGCCCTACTTGGGCATTGGCCCTTTCTCAAGAGAAAGAATAAAGACTACTTCTACTCTCTGACTCCAGGTTTGTAATTGTAATTTGAGTGGGTGGCCATTTTTATCCCATTCAATACCAAAGGACAAAGAAAATTCAAAAAACAGCAGACTGGATGGTATTTCTGCCCCAGATCCCAGGCACTGGAGCACACAGTAATGGTCCCTAATAAATCTGGAAATTAACACTACATATGAAAAATAAATTCTCACACAATCTGATATAGATGTCACATGTGCAATCACCTAAATATTTTTTCATATTTATCTTTTTGTGGAAGGAAACTCAGATTTTAAAAAAAGGAAAATGAAAAACATTTCCTTTGGTTCATATTCACACTCCATCAGTTCTTTCTTTGGAAGCAGATGGTATTTTTTAGCATGAGTCTTTTGGGCTTGTATTGTTGAGAACAGCTAGGTTATTTACAATTGTTCATCATAGGATATTGCTGTCACTATGTACAACATTTCCTGGTTCTGCTTACTTCACTCTGCATCAGTTCATGTAAGTCTTTCCAAGTTTTTCTGCCTTTTTCCTGTTCATCGTTTCTTAGACCATTTCTTACATTTCATTATACTCATATACCATAACTTACTTAGGCATTCCCCTCACTTTCCAATTCTTTGCCATCACAAAAAGAACTGTTTTAAATATTTGTGTACATATTGGCCCCTTTCCTTCTTGTTCTTTTTTTCTTTGGGATACAAAACTAGTCATTGTATTGCTGGCTCAAAGAGAATATATTGCTTTATAACCCCTTAGGCATAGATCCAAACTGCTCTCTAGAATGATTGAATCAGTTCACAATTCCCCCAACAGTGCATTTGGGTCTCACTTTTCCCACTTTCCCTTCAAGTTTTATTATTTTTCTTTTCTGTCATAACTGCCAACCTGATAGGTGTGAGGTGGTACCTCAGAGTTATTTTAATTTGCATTTTCTAATTAATAGTGATTTAGAACATTTTCACATGATTATAGAAAACTTTAATTGCTTTGTCTGAGAGCTGCCTATTCAGATACTTTGACCATTTATCAATTGGAGAATGACTTGTATTCCTATGAATTTGACTCATTTCTCTATGTATTTGAGAAATTAGGCCTTAATTAAAATTGTAAAAAGAATTTTCACCATTATAATTACTGTGTCCTACTCTCATACTGTCCCCCAATTTATCCTTTTCTCTCTCTTTTCATTCTGTCCATCCCCAAAAATGTTTAGCTTCTGACTCCTGCATTCCCCAATTTATCCTCTTTTCTATCAACTCCTCCCTCTTCTCTTATCTCCTTCCCCTCCTACCTTCCTGTAGGATGAGATAGATTTCTATTACCAATTTGATTGTATATATTTCTTCCCTCTTTGAGCCAATTCTGATGAGAGTAAGGTTCAAGCACTCCCCTCCCCATCTCCCTCATCTTCCCCTCTTTCATGCCTCTTTTATATTTATATAGGGAATATTGCACATTTTAAAACACCATTGTGTGAGTGATTTCTTTTTTAAAAGATAATTTTGTTAACTTTTATTTTTATATCATTCTCATTTCCCAATATGTCCTTCTTCCTCAAAGATTAACAATGGTGGGGAGGGGCAACTATGTAGCAGAGTGGATAGTGCCATGTCTAGAGTCAGAAAGACCTTGGTTCAAATCTAGCTTCAGATGCTTCCTAGTTGTGTGACCATAGGAAAGTTACTTAACCTCAACTGCCTAGCCCTTACCGCTCTTCTGCCTTGAAAATGATAACTTGGTATTGGTGAGAGTTTAAAATTAAAAAGAAAAAAAAAAGATCATGTCATAGAATGATTGCTTGAAGGAAATGGGGACGATTTAGCCTGGAGAAAAGAAAACTTGGGTGGGACAAAATAGATCTCTTCAAGTATCTGAAGAATAATCATTCTGAAGAGAAATTCTGGTTGGCTCTGGACAACAGTGGCAGGATCAGTTGTTATAGTTAAGGAGAATCAGATTGAAGTTCAATGCAAGGGAAAACATCTTAACAATTAGAGCAAGGATTCCTAACCTGTTTTATATATACCCTGATATGAGTTCAAAATGCTTGGAAATGTGCTCATGTGAGAGAAGACACATGTCTCTTACATTAGAGAAAAAGTCATGGAGGAAATAAAATGAAGAATCATAGGAAAAAATGCTTGGAAAAGGGATAACAAGAACATATGGTAAATAACTACATTATCCTATGACAGATTCAGAAAGTAGCAATGCCAGTGAAATATATGGACTGCAAGAGAGTATTAATTATAGTGCATCCAAAAAAAAATATGAAAAGAGACAATTGAGGGGCAGCTGGATGGCTCAGTGGATTGAGAGCCAGTTCTAGAGACAGGAGGTCCTGGGCTCAAATCTGGCCTCAGACACTTCCCAGCTGTGTGACCCTAGACAAGTCACTTAACTCCCATTGCCTAGCCCTTATTGCTTTCTGCCTTGGAACCAATACATAGTACTGATTCTAAGATAGAAGGTAAGAGTTTTATTTGTTTGTTTGTTTGTTTAAGAGAGAAAGAGAAGTAACTGAAAGAATAATTCTCATTAGCCTAAAACAAATAGTTTTGATACTAAAGGATTTTTTGCATTGAACTAGAAAAGACCAATGATAACAATCCAGTGAAAGACAAATTTACAGATCTCCACATTAATCAGAAACTCCACATTCATTTCTAGTCAATGAAATTACAAAATTTTTTATGTACCCTTGGAAAAGCCTATCCCATTCTTACTAAACATGATCAAAGATTTGAATTCTAAGGTGTATGGGTAAATGTTTAACCACCTGCTCTCCAGAGGGAAATAAATATATGCACACTTTAAAGCTTAATCTGTATTATTAACATTTTCTTCATCATTTTCTTAAGTCTAGACAATCAACAAAACAATACACCAAGCGCTGATTTTCTGAGGTGTAAATGCTCACAAGGAAAATTTAACAATCAACAAGATGGAGTTGGTTCCCCCACACACTCCTGCTTTGATTTCATTTAGCACATCTTATCTCTTTGAATCAGTCCAAAGCAAGAAACAAACTAGAGGCTGAATATAAGTATCTAGCTCTTTCAAAAAACTGTACTGAGGATAAAACTTTTGGTCAACAAGAAATAGAATCAATCAAATCACTATGTTTTTGACTATGTTCTGGAAATTGTTAATAACTTTATGATACTAAATACGATATGAACCAAATAAGTTTTAATCGTGAAAAGTAATGTTTTATTTCTAATGTTCATATAGATGCATGGTATTCTCTAGAATTTATTTCTGTTCAAGTTGATTGGGGGATGTGGGAAGGTTTTATTGAGAGCCAAAGGGTAAAAGGACCCCCCAAAAAAGTGAGAAACCTATAAATTAGAGTGATCTAAAAGTAAAATCGTAGACTGCCTCAAGAAGTGGGTTCTCTTCTTCAAAAAGAAAAAAGCTTCAAGAAAAAAGTAGACAGATGGGGGAAGCTGGGTAGCTCAGTGGATTGAGAGCCAGACCTAGAGATGGGAGGTCCTAGATTCAAATCTGGCCTCAGACACTTCCCAGCATACAGCTCATACAGACCCTGGGCAAGTCACTTGACCCCCATTTCCTAGCCCTTACCATTCTTCTGCCTTGGAGTCAATACACAAAAGACAGAAGGTAAGGGTTAAAAAAAAAAAGAAAAAAAGGAGGGAAGGAGGGAAGAAACAAAGAAACAAAAAAAAGGAAAGAGGAAAGGAAGACATGAAGAACAAAGTGTGAAAACTTAAGCCAACTAGCTAATTTTAAAACTACTATGATTTCTCTTTCCCAAGCTTTTTCTTTCTCTCTTTTCTTGCCCCCATCCCACCAAAGTACACTCTCATAGCTCTAGGGTCCTGTTGCCCCACCAGCTCTCCTTTAAGTCCTTGAGGCAGGACAAACAACTGTGAAGCAGGCATCTTGCTCGTGTATAGGAATAGATGCAGTCAGTCATTGACGGCAGACTAATTTCTAACATTAAGCAAGATTTACTGTTTTCTTTTCTCTCCTATATTTCTATTACAAAAAAAAAAACTCATTTTGTATGCAGGGAATAGTAATTTATTTCATTTGAAACAATTCCCAAACAGGATACTGAGTCTCAAACAAGTCCGTGGGCTGTGCCAATTGTTCTGTGCAGGTGTTTCATTCGAGTGCTCTGCTGCACGTAGGGAACAGAAATTCTGTAAATATTGGGCGGAGGCTAAAGGCTGGAGATGTTCCCATTTTGCATGGGACTGATTCCTATAAACCTTCCAAAATCTCATCTCCTCTAGGGATTACAAGCTTCTCCATAACCATTTCCCTTTTCCAATATACATTCACATACAACCTCAGGTCTCCGGGTGCCTGGTGGATTTTCTCTAGTTCATAAGGACAAACACAAATCAACCAAAAGACTGGGGCTTACGATAACACCTAAAAGAGGAAATAAAAAGTCGCTGGCCTCCAAAGTATTGCCTTATAAGTTCAGTCTTTAGGCAAAGGCACACTTATTTGATACATTCAACAACAAATGTCTTGCAGGCTTCAATGAATTTTAATAGATATTTGGTGGGTAAAAACTTCATTATAAATTATCAATGAAAAAAGAAAAAGACCAAAATCAGCTTCAGAGAGAAAATGAGGATGGAATATAGGCAGTGTGGTATAATGGGAAGAGCACTGGCTGTATGGAAGAGCACATTCAAATTCTATCTCTGACACTTATAAGCTGTATGACTTTGGTCATTGGGTCTAAGGGTCCTCATCTGTGAAATAAGAGCCTTTGAGGTGCATTTTAGATGTGGTCCTTTGATCATCTCTCACCCAGAAACCTCCAAATCATTCTTACTACTACACTGTAGATAACATACAGGAGTTTTGTTGTAAAGGAAATTTCTGATAATTCTAATTGGCCTCTAACTAAAGTTAGAGATATGTTCTTATGGAGGGAGATGGTGGAGAGATTGTGACTGTTTTGAGGTCTGTTGGCCTGGAAAGGATCAGGATAACTCATCCCCAGGGTATTGTGGGGGATCGATACTCTGATGGTGCTCTAATAGCTTGGCAATACTTCCATGATGCCTTTTCTTTTCAACATGACTGCCCTGCCACTGTCCTTCCCTGAGTCATAAGGATTTCTCTCCTGCTTGGGAATCCCTGGGCTCCATACTCTTAACTTGATGATCCATGGATCCTCTGGGATCCAAATGGCTCTGAGTGTAATAAGATAGCATACAAATTGTCAGTTGTAGATGTTATTTAATGGAGAAGCAATGTGGTACAGGCAGCTAGGTAGCACCCTGGATAGAGTGCTGGGTCTGGAGTCAAGAAGATCTGAATTCAAAACCAGCCTCAAACAATTACTAGCTGGGTGATCCTGGGCAAGTCCCTTAAACCCTGATTGCCTCAGTTTCTTCATCTGTAAAAATAAGCCGGAGAAAGATATGGCAAACCACTCCAGTATCATTGCCAAGAAAACCCCAAATGGAGTCACGGAGTCAGACACTATTGAAATGACTGGACAACAACAAAAACAGTGTGATATAACGGATAGAGAACTGACCTTAGAGTCAGGATAGATCTATGCTGAAGTCCTGCTTTCACCACATATTTGCTATATGAACCTGGGAAAGTCACTTAATTTCTCATTGCTCCAGGCAACTCTCAAGACTATAAATTGCAGAACAGGTAGCTGTCTGCCTTAGTTAAAAGGGAATTTCCTCATTCTGGTTGCCAATTCCAATGAAGTCATAGGTTGAATCGCCCCCAAATTATAATTTAACCACAGTAATTCTCCAAGATCAATCATTAATCAAATTGAATAAGGGGTGGGATTTGTTTCAGTGGAGGAATGTACCCACAATGACACAATAATGGATCCTTGAAGTATTTAAGGAGCATAAAATGAGTGAGCTAAATTAATTTCCTACAATGTTGTTTTAGGCCAAGGTGAAAAGGTAAAGGAGATACTATGGGGGCCGGGCAACCTTTTCTGTGTCACTGAAATCATCTCACCTTGGCCATCACTTATCATAACTACGAGCAGAAGGCAGGCCTTATTCCCAATGTCTGTTCCTGTGCCCTGTCCCAGATCCCACATTGATCATTTCAGGCTTCAGCCAGAAAACCTCCAATGTCTCCCTATTGCCTACTGAATAAAGTCCAAACTCCTTAGCCTGGCATTCATGACCCAGTGATTTCCTGCCTTTCCAGCTTTATTTTACACTCTCTATCTCCACGTGGTATATAATCCAGCCAAATTGGACTGCTCGACGTCCCTTATACAAATCCATCTCAGTGCCTCTGTTCATACCGTTCCTAAGACCTGGAAATGCTATCCCTCTTTCATCAGTCCAGTCCAAATGCCACCTCTTCCAAGAGGGTTTTCTTAACATTTTCCATCTTATCTTGTTTTATTCTGTACTCAGGTAACAACAACAATAATAAGAGCTAGCATTTCTTTTACTAGCTGCGGAGTACGTTAGATAGAGCACTGCCTTCCTGAGTTCCTATCCAGTCTTAGATACTAATGGTGTGACCTTGGGGAAGTCATTTCACCCTGTTTACCTCTGATTCATCATCTGTCAAATGAGCTGGAAAAAGAAATAGCAAACAGCTCTAGGATCTTTGCCATTAAAACCCTTAAGGGGAGCATGAAGAGTTAAACACCACTGAAATGACTGAACAACAACCATAAAAGCATTTATTTGGTGCCTTAAGGTTTGCAAAGTGCTTTATAAATATGATCTCATAATCTCATAACAACCTTGGCAGATAACTGCTATTGTTATTCCCATTTTACAGATGAGGAAATTGAGGCTTAAAGAGATTAAGTAGCTTGATTCAAGTCACACAACTAGTTAAATGTCTGAGGGAGGATTTAAATTCAGATCTTCCTGATGGTGGGGCAGCTAGGTGTTGCAGTGGATAGAGTCCAGTGCCTGAAGGCAGAAAGACTCATCTTCCTTAGTTCAAATCCAGCCCCAGAGACTTACTAGCTGTGTGACCCAGGAAAAGTCACTCAACCCTATTTGCCTCAATTTCCTCCTTGGTAAAATGAGTTGGAGAAGGAAATGTTGAGTTACTCCAGTATCTTTACCAAGAAAACCCCAATATGGTCACAGAGAATTGGATGTAAGATGACTGAACAACAACATCCTCTCCCAGCTGCCTCATATCCCAGGTTAACCATATGCCTCATGGGACAACGAACTTAGCTGGAGTGTGACAATCAGAATTTTGTTCCAGGCTGCCAAAAGAACTTACAGTCCTTCAGTAATGTAGAAATAATTGAGCTTAGTACCCAGTTAAAAAGAATAAAGGATTGAAATGAAAAGCTGCCAGAGAGAAGTATTTTCTTTCCGCCCCCAATACTCACTGCCCTTTAGCCAGGTGAATTTCCCCGGCCCAATTTATAACACTTAACCCAGGGGCAAAAATGGATATTGAAGTTCTTCAGGTACATTTAGCTTCCCACTGAGGTTTTCCAAGGCAATCCTACTGCAAAATCAGTGACCCTGCCTGGTATCAAAGTAACTGGAAGAAAGCATAAAGGAAAACCCTATCTCCCCCATCATCACACCACTCCAAAGCTAGAGCTATACCGTGGTGGTGTTCAGTCTTGTTCAACTCAGTAATTTTCTTGGCAAAGATACTGGGGCAGGGGAGTTAGGTAGCACAGGGGATAAAGTGCCAGGACCTAGGATCAGACACTTCCTAACTATGTGACCCTGGGAAAGTCATTTCACCCCAATTGTCTAGCCCTTACCATTTCTCTCTCTTACAACTGAAAATAAGATAGAAGGTAAAGATTTTTTTTAATGCTGGAATAGTTTGCCATTTCCTTCTGGAGCTCATTTTATAGATGAGGAAACTGAGGCAAACAGGATTAAGTGATTTACTCAATGTCACATAGCTTATACATTCTAAGGTCAGATTTCAACTCAGACCTGGCATTCTATCCACTGCATCATCTAACTCTCCCTAAAGTACCTTCCACAAAAGTCCTAATGTTTGGAGATGGCCCCAAGTTCTTGAAGATTATGTATGTGCATGATCTCATAGCCATGTGTCAGAGGATGGACATAGCCCAGGCCTCTATCCACCATGATATACTATCTCACATAAAATTAAATTTCCCCATAAAAATTACCCTAGTGTTTCTTTGCCCATAAAACATACATAGAAAGTTTTCACATTTTGTGTACTAAAAAACTTTATTCTGGGGGCAGCTAAGTGTCTCAGGGGATTGAGAGTCAAACCTAGAGACGGAAGGTCCTGGGTTCAAATGTGACCTCAGACACTTCCTAGTTGTGTGACCCTGGACAAGTCACTTAGCCCCTGTCAAGGTGGATTCTAGAAGTCCCCAAGATCTAGGAAGATTTAGTGATTCCAGTTTTATTCAGCTCAGAAGTGAAAGCCTCACGCTTGAGCCTGTTCCTGTGAGAATCCACAATCCACTTCAGGTGGGGGATAAGCCCAAGATGAAGTCCAGTGGCTCTTCTAGTCTCCAGAAGCCTCTCCCAGTATATCACACCCTCCTTCCAGGGATAGAACCCAGGACCTTCAGCTTTCAAGACTGATGCACTGCCTAATGCGCCAAGGAGCCACTGGACTTCATCTTGGGCTTATCCCCCATCTGAAGTGGATTGTGGATTCTCACAGGAACAAGTTCAAACCTGAGGCTTTTACCTCCGAGCTGAATAAAACTGGGGAATCACTAAATCTTCCTAGGCCACAAGCTTGGGGACTTCTAGATTATTCCACATTGACACCCCCATTGCCTAATCTTCAGTGTTCTTCTGCCTTGGAACCAGTACACAGTATTGATTCTAAGATGGAAGGTGAGGGCTTAAAAAGAAAAAACTTCCTTTTACCCATCCTTTCCCTCCCATCCCAAACCAGTCATACTCCTCCTACTTTTCCACTAGAGCCATCAGCACAGGAAACTACTTTGTTCCTGGCATGGCCAGATTTCACCAAAAATAAAAGCATTTCCAATGAACACAGCATTCTGGTTTTTCCACAACCTCCTTGTTTCACGTTGGCTAGGCGGTAGGAGAAGAGAACAACCCTGTAGTCTAGCCAGTAAGAGGCGAATACCTATAGGGTTCTTTATAGAAGAGATATACTAAGATTAATAGCCAATCCACATACTATGGGAATAAATAAGTGGAAGAGAATCTGGTATCAATCTTATTCTAACTTTTCCTCTTACCCCAGGGAAGCATAATTCAAATCCTTCATTGCAGAGTCATTATGCACAGTGCTGAGATGAGCTTGCCCCTCTCTCCCTGCCCCCCACACCCCCACTAAGGAATATTTGGCATCCTCACTGGGAAATCCTGAGAGTCGTAAATTTAATGACTATTTATTTCTAATTTTTATTATTTATTTTTAACATTCTTTTATTTTTAGTTCCATATTCTTTCCCTCCCTCCAGCTTCTCTCTCACCCACTGAGATGGCAAGCAATGTGATATCAGTGATGCACTGTAACTATATTTTAAGCTCCTACTGTGTTCAAAACACTGAGATAAGTGAAGTCTACCTTCTTTTAAAAAAAAACTCTTAGAATCTTAGAATCAATACTAAGTATTAGTTCTAATATAGAAAAGCAGCAAGGGCTAGGCAGTAGTGGTTAATTGACTTTCTCAGGGTCACATAGCTAAGAAGTGCCTAAGGTCACATTTGAACCCAGGACCCCCATCTCTAGGCTTGGCTCTCCATCTATCAAGCCTCCTAGCTGTCCCAAGTCTACCATTCTTTTTCTACTTTTTTTTTAACTCTTACCTTCCATCTTAGAATCGATACTATATATTGGTTCCAAAGCAGAAGATCCATAAGAGCTAGGCAATGGGGGTTAAAAGTGATTTGCCCAGAGTTACACAGCTAGGAAGTATCTGAGGCCAGATTTGAACCCAGGATCTCCTGTCTCTCAATTCACTGAGTCATGTTAAATTTTTTATGTGGTTGGACTTAATTATTAAATTGATACTAAAATCCCAAAATGAATTACTAAAATGGAATGGAATTTATGGTAGTTTTATACTTTAATAGAGGGAAGATATTAAGGAATGAGAGAAAAGGGGAAAGAAAACTCCAGCTTCCTCTGAGCCAGGTAGAAATTCTAATGCCCTAATCAGGGGAAAGAGTCTCAAGACGATGGGCCTTTCTCAGAGGTTCACACCTCCAGAAAGGCAGGGAAATTAAGTCAGCCTTTCACTCACCACGGTGACCATCTAAAAGGAAAGCAATCTGAGATCTCCTGCAGGAGTTCCTCTAGGGTCAAGTTCCACAGCCAAGTCTGACTGTCTGTCTTCTAGTCTCTCCTTCAAGTGACTCTTTTTCATTCCAAGCTCAAGAGACTGATCCTCCAGTCCAACTCCAAGTCAGAGTTCTTCGAATCCATATTTTTGTGCCTCTGTTTCCTCTATTTAAGGATGTTTTTCTCTTGTGTCACCTCCCCTAAATTTTACACCTACCAATCACAGCAGACGCCCTCTCCAGGACTGCCCACTCTTTAATTCACACCTTTTTGGGTTAGATTATACCTTTTTTGGTTATATCACACCTTTAGTAGTTAGTTCGCATCTTTACTGGTTAATTACTTTTTTGTAGATTAAAATGGGTAGATCTACTTCAAGTACTGAAATAACACTTTTGGGGATTAAAATCTAAAAATAGACTGGGGATTACAATTCTATCTTCCCAATAAAGGAAGAGTTAAGTATCTTTATTATTACAATCAGGAGATAGTTAAATCCAATCTTCACAGCCACCTCACTGTCCCATAAGTCTACCATTCTTAACTGTAACTTATGCAATTATATATATATATATATATGTATGTATTTGCATGTATACATATATATAAACCCCCAATTTTGGAGTTAGTTTGTAAGCTGGAGACCCCAAGTTCATCCCTGTTCCCAAAAATTATGGTTGATCTAAAATTGTTTCTTCTCCAAAAGAAAAGAAAAACTAAAACAGGGGCAACTGGGATTAGAAGACTGCTGGAGGAATAATAAGTCCCTAAGGACAATAAGACAGCTGGGAGGCACAGTAGATAAAGCACTGGACCTGTGGTCAAGAAGACCTGAGATCCAACTTCAACCATTTATTAACTGTGTGACCATGGGCAAGATATTTGACTTCTACTTGCCTCAATTTCCTTATCTATAAAATAAAGATAATAACAGTATCTACCTTCCTGGGTTGCTGTGAGGATTAAATGAAATCATAATTATAAAATTCTTTGCACAGTGCCTGACCCATAGTAAACACTATATAAATGTGAGTTATTATTTACTAGAGGAATGGTTATGAAAAACTTTTTATTGCTGTTGTTGCTAACCACAGGGGCAACAGCAGAGAGAATGGGACCTTATTCCTTGGGAGGCTGAAATACTTAGAACCTGGAGAACTACATGTCTTCAAAGGGAGAAGGCGCCAAAGTCTCTCCCTTTACAACAATGCCTCTCAGCAGATGCTGTTAATGAAAGAGATGTACCACCAGAGCACAGCCAAGGCAAGAATGGATATTAAGCCATCCCTAATTCTGACTACAAGGCCAATCCAAATGGCTTCTCCTAACTATCTGATTAGCATTTTAAAAACCAGTTACAGAATGTCTATATGCACTCCAAAATCTCTCCACATGCTTCTTCTACTTAATCATAGTTTCTCCCACTAGATTTCTTAGCTTCTTCATGTAGGGAGATTATATCAGTCAAGCAAGTTGACTTGCTCTACACATGTTCCATATTCCTGTCAGGTCAGGGACTACTAGGTGGTTCAAAGGATTGAGAGTCAGGCCTAGAAATGAGAGGTCCTGGGTTCCAATATGGCCCTAGATACTTCCTAGATGTGAATCCACTTAACCCCCATTGCCTAGCCCTTACCATTCTTCTGCCTTGGAACCAATATATAGTATTGATTCTAAGATGGAAGGCAAAGGTTGCATTTTTTTTAATTTAGTTACAAAAAAAGAATGAAATAATCCCTACTTGAAATGAGATTAGATAATTTTTATTTGATTTGATTAATTAAGAGAATTTTTCCATAGTTACATGATTCACCTTCCTTCCCTCCCCATCTCCTGCCCCTCTCTCATAGCCAATGAGCAACTCCACTAGGTTTTATATGTGCCATTGATGAAGACCTATTTCTATATTATTAATATTTGCACTGGGGTTATTGTTTAGAGTCATATCCCCATAGACCCTTGTGATGGAGCAGTTGTTTTTCTTCTGTGTTTCTACTCCCACAGTTCTTAATGAGATTAGATTCTAATGGAGAAGGTAACAAAGACATTAAATAAATAGAGAAGATTGCCAGTGAGTTTACCCCTAAAATGGTACATTACTGGTCTCTCACTTATGCCCAGAAAATGAACCAAAGTCAAAAGAAGAGAGTTAAGAACTAGAAATCCAGAAATCATTCCTCAGGTTCTCCTAGGCAAAACTGTACCACTTGCCAAAAGCTTCCCCTGCAAGTTGACATTTTATAATTCTGGAAAGAATAGAGAAATTCTTTCTTCCCTATCCCCTCCACCATATGCCTACTATCTAATATGAAAGACCAAGAGATAGATAGTTGTGTGACTCTGAGCAAGTCACCTGACCCTCATTGCCTAGCCCTTACCACTCTTCTGCCTTAGAACCAATACATAGTATTGATCAATACATAGTATTGATAGTATTGATGGAAGGTAAGGGTTAAAAAAAAAAGACCAAGAGAAATAAAATGATGGGAGGGAAGGGGAAAACAAATAAAGGCCATTTCACAGCTAGCTCTTTTGGATCTCAGACAGAGTTCCTCCAGTAAGGGTTCATTTTCCTGAATTTCAGTAAATCAGTCACCATGAGGCCTCCTCAACCACTGGAGACCAATCAGATCAGTTTGTCATGCTCTCTCAAAAACTAGCTGAGGCCTCTATCTAGGCCCATAGGAGTTACTGCCTTTCATTGAAGGTCTATACCCTATAATCTTAGGTTGATGAAGGATGTTCATATTCAGTCCTTTTTCAGTCATATCTGACTCTATGTATCCCTGGGATTTTCTTTGGCAGAGATACTAGATCTAGAGATACTAGAGTGGTTTGCCATTTCCCTCTCCAGCTCATTTTACAGATGAGAAAACTGAGGCAAACAAGGTCAAATGACTTATCTAGGGTCACATAGCTAAGTGTCTGAGGGCAGATTTGAACTCATGAAAAATTAGCCTTCCTGACTCTAGGCCTGGTACTCTATCCACTGTACCACCTAGCCAATGGGGTCTAGGGCTTATCAAATAGATCAGGAGCTCTACTGATCACTCCCACTAAATTCATTGGTTTTTCCCCAAATGGCATATCCAAAAGTTCAGTGCCAGCTTTCTAGAATAAACTTGGAAGGACAAAATAGATATATGCACTACCATTCATTCAAAAATTAATTATGGTGATGATGATATCTGTCTCAGTAACAGGTGGAGGTAGGAATAGATGCCTCACCACTTAGGAGAGCCCTTTATGTAGGAAAGAGAAGCACCCTGGTCCCCACTCTACCACATGATTTCATCCCCAGATATATAATGAATTCAACACACAAATTTTTCTGCCCTAGGCAGAAAAGTATTCTCAGTGTTCCTTTTGATTCCTACTCCCTTCATAATTACAGGTTGGCAGGGGAGATTACTTATTTCAGATTCTAATTATAAACTACCCAGTAAAAGCTTCAGCTTTAGCTAAGACCCTGGAGGAACTCACATGGTATTCAGGCTCAACTCAAAGCTCATGCAGGTAAACAGATGCTTCATCTCTAGCTCCAAGGCTTCCCTTCTTTTCCCTTAACTCTGTTGTAGAGTCTCATCCCTAATAACGCAGAGGATATACTCTAATTAGAAAACATGCTGTTGTCAAAGGGATACAAACTTGTCCTTTAAGCTTAGTTTTTTGTAGTAAGAGTTTACAGGTGTGATCTTGGTTCTTCCTAGATAGTAATTTTTTCCTACTTCCCACCCAGTTATATATATTATTGCCAAAAATACAACTAAAAAAAACACTTAATTCTCTTCATTTTGTAATGCAATCTAGTTGTTATAAGGAATTCCATTACTGGAATTATACTCTCATATGACTCTTGGATGCAGAAAAACTTTATTCATTCATGGTTGGCTCTCCATGACCCCATTTGGGATTTTCTTGGCAAAGATACTAGAGTAGTTTTCCATTTCCCTCTCCAGTTCATTTTACAGATGAAGAACTGGGGGAAATAGGTTTAAATGACTTATCCAGGGTCACATAGCTAGTCCGTATCAGAGGCCAAATTTGAACTCAGATCTTTCTAAATCCAGGCCTGGTACTCTATTCACACAGTGCCACCTAGCTGCCCCAAAGGGACCTTAGAGACCACTGAATACTAAGTCACAAAATCATAGAATCTTAAGACTAGAAAGGACCTGACAAGCCATCTAGTACTTGCATTGAGATAGCTCGTAGAACTTCCCAATAGATACCATTTTTGCTTGAAAACTACAAGTGAAGTGGGATCCTTTGAGAATAGTTGGAAGATATCAGAAGATTGTTAGGTTCTACTATGTGGCACAGAGGATAGAGCACCAGGCCTGAAGTCAGGAAGAAGAGGGTTAAAATCTAACCTTACACACTTCCTAGCTGTGTCACCCTGGGCAAGTCACTTAATCCTGCTAGCCTCCTGTCCCTCATCTGTAAAATGAGCTGGAGAAGGAAATGGCAAACCACTCCAGTATCTTTGCCAAGAAAGCCCCAAATGGGATCAGGAAGAATCTGAAATGACTGAACAAGACAAACAAGTGAGGAAGGACCCTTTGAGAATAGTTGCATTGTTGGGAGGTGAATAGCATAATTATAATACTTAAGCTATATTGTCTTATCTTGGCTTCACCCACACACACACTTTTTTTAACCCTCCAAGGCAGAAGAGAGGTAAGGGCTAAGCAATGGGGGTTAAGTGACTTGCCTAGCTAGGAAGGATCTAAGGCCAGATTTGAACTCAGGATCTTCCACCTCTAGGCCTGGTTCTCAATCCATTGAGCACCTACTTGCCCCAGTTTCCGCTTTTGAATGACTGTAATTGTTGGGAAGTTTTTATATTTAGTTGATATCTGCCTCTCACTATACTCTCCATGCATTGCTCTACAGTATGGGGACAAGCAGAACAAGCCTAAAACCACTTCCTCATAACAGACTTTCAAATACTTGAATATAACTCTATGTTCCCCTAATTTTGCTCTTCTCTGGGTTAAATATTCCCATTTCCTTCAAATGATTGTGACAAGGAAATCACTTTAAAAGACTGATATATATTAATTTAAGGTCGCCAAGGAATTCAGCTATGTAATTCCTAAATGAAAACTCAAGTCAGCAGTCAATCTTTTATGGAGTTTAATTACAACAGGAGGAAGAAAGGAATTAGAGAGAGAGAGAGAAAAGGGAGAGAAGGGAATAGGGCTTAAATACCCCTTCTGTTTAGGCTGGGCCAAAAGGCCCAAGCCCTTAGATAGCTGGGGCAAAGAAAAGAGATCAGTCCCTATTACTCACGTGACCAAAATGGAGAAACAGTCTCAGAGGCCCCCACCTTCAGCTTCCTTCAGAGCAAGCTTCTCAGAGCAAACTCCAACCACTCAGCAAACTCCTCAACCACCACCTCCTATTTCTTCAGACCCCTCTCTCTTTAAGGAAACCATCCAAGTTCCCTCCCCTCAGTTCTCATATCTACCAATCACTGTCCATCAATTTCCCTGTGCCAATGGAGGCTCTAGCTTAACCCAAGACCACCCAGAGGTCTCTGGCTTTGCACATGTCTGTTGAAGGTCATATTTTCAAATAATTAAATCTTTGATCCTTTGCTACAGCCCTTCCTAAATCCTGTTAACCTGAGTAGGGTAGAGATTGGAATAATTAAATTTTGATCTATGCTGCAGCCCTTCCTCAATCCTGTTAGGACTGAGTAGGGTGGAGATTGATTCCAAGTATCTCCATTGTATCAATTCTAAAATCAATCATGACTCAAAGAAATTCCTGTTCTATGCTTAAGCATAGTCAAAGTCCTTTCCATTGTTCAGCAAAAGGTTTCTGTCCTAAAGTAATCTTAAGAAGGGAGGAGGAGGAAACTCTCATGCCAATGGGGTTCACATTCCAATAGCCAAGACCCACTATCAATAGGAAATTTTTCAAGTATGAAATTTCCCAATGGTGAAATTTTCCAACATTTATAAGTCTAAGAAATTTTGAGGTTTACATGATCCTCAGATGACATGATACCAAGTCACTTCACTGTCCAATGCTACCTTCCTCTGCATCTTTTTCAAATTACCAATGCCTTTACTTAAATATGGTACCCAAGATTGAACACGATACTCCAGCTGTGGACAGAGTATGTATAATTGGATTCTCTTCCTTAGCTCTGGGTACTATTCCTCTCTTAATGTAGCCAGTATCTGCATTAGTTGTTTTGGCTATCATATCACCAACTTGCTGGCACACGTTGGGCTTTCAGTCCTTTAAAAACCCTCAGGTCTTTTAATTTCTTTAGAGGAACTACTGTCTAGGCTTGGTGCCCCAGGATTGCACTTGGGAAGTTATTGTTTTTCTGTCCTGGAATAAGACTTTACTTTTATCATCATTTAATTTCATCTTATTAGATTTGTCCCAATGGTCTAACCTAATGAGATCTCTTTGGATACTGATTCTGCCATCTAACATTTTAGGTACATTTCTGAGATTTGCTTTATCTGCAGATTTGATGATCATAACATCTATTTATTTATCAAAATCACTGATGAACATCTTAAATGGCATAGGAGTGAGCACAGATGCCTGAAGTAATCAGCCAGAATCTGCCCTCCAAGTAGGCACTGAGTCATTAACTCTTTGGATCTAGCTGTTCAATCAACCATTCCAAATCCCCTTTATTATTTTTTTTCCTTTTTGTCTTTCATTTTATTTTTTGAAAATTTTTTTGCAAATCCCCTTTATTATTATTCACTCCCCCCCCTCTCTCTCAATCTCTCTCTCTTTTTCTCTCTCTCTCTAGTACCAATTCAATGATTCTAAGACAGAAGAGTGCTATTTGGGATTAGGTGACTTTACTGGGCTCATAGTCACATAGCTAGGAAATATGTAATGTGAGAATTGAACCCAGGTTCTCTCAACTCCAGGCCTGGCACTCTATCTACTGTGATAACTAGCTGGCCTTTATCTCTCTCTCTCTCTCTCTCTTTCTCTCTCTCTCTCTCTCTCTCTCATATCATAAGAGATTTTGTCAAATGCTTTGCTAAGATGTAGGTAAACTGAATCTATATCACTTTCTTCATCTATCCATCTAATAACACAGTGAAATTAATTTAGTTTTTGATGAAAGTATGTTGGTACTTTGTGCTCACTACTTTCTAATCTAGGCATTCACTAACTATCCCTTTGATCATATACCAATGTAAGTAAGGTAATAATATAGCACTTTCCCCATATACACAATCCTTAAGCAAACTCTTCCATGAAAACATACTCAATAAGAACTATTTGTGGGGTATCCTTTTATAGAGAACATGAAATTATCCATATGTGAGAGGAAACATATAAATAATAATAATATAGTCATAGCTAGCATTTCTATAGCACTTTAAGGTTTGCAAAGGGCTTTACAAATATCTCATTTCAAGATGACTCTGACCTCTTTGACTTGGACAATAAAGATAGGGATGTGACCTAGATAATAAAGATAGAGAGGTGTACTGCATTGACACCTGATACTTTGGCAACATCAGCCATTTTATCAATCATTTGTGTGACCCCAACATCATCCCCATTCAAGTCTTTATACTACACCAAGACCTCAGGTTCCCTCAAATCATTTTCTGTGGTTCTTGAGACATAATGGTGGACAAGGAGCTAGGATTTGATGATGGTGACTGGTTCTGGGACATTAAGAGCAAGTATTTCCCCTGTCAATGTGGCTTTGAAAAATGCAACCATTCGGTGAAGTCTATCCTCTGAAGCAGAATTGTCTGGCCCACATGGACCCTTATCCAGAACTGATTTCTTAAGATCCCTCAGTTCATCTGGGAGCCTCCACACAAAGCTTATTCTCATGGGAATTGTTCTCATACCTTGGTTAGCTGTTTTTTCTTTTTTTTTTTCCCCACTCACAAATTGTTCCAAGTCATTCCTGTTTCCTTGTGTCAACTGTTTTGAAGCTGGGATTCTCTCCCCACCACCAAAACTTGGATTTGGAGAGATGAAGTTCTGTTTTGCATTACTAATTGATTCCAAGACCCATTTCCCTATCTTGGGGGCAAATAGGAACCTGAACACCCAGCAAGGATATGTACTGAGCCACAACCTGACCCTCCAGAAAGCCCAAGACCATTTATGCTCCCCCACCCTAAACATTGCCTCCTCCCCCTTATCACCTGGCAACATCCCACCCTTACCCCAAGTCCAGTCCTCCCTGTGATTTTTTTCCTCAATAAATGTTTTAGTTGGGTCATAATGATGATGATGATGATGATGATGATGATAAAACCAAATATCTCATTTCATCCTCATATCCCTGAAAGGTTGAGGGAAAGATAATGGAATAAGCATTTTTATAGAACCTAGTATATGACAGACACTGTGCTAAGTACTTTACAAATATTATATCATTTGATCATTTCCAGGCAGGTGCTTTTTTTCAAATTTTACAGATGAGAAAACTGAGGATCAAAAAGTTTACAAGACTGGTCCAGGGTCACCCAATGAGGAACTGGTTGGAGGCTGGACTTGAACTCAGCTCTTGCTGACTCCAGCCTGAGTGTTCTATCTAGTGTGCCACTTAACTGTCCCATATATATATATATATGCATACACACACACACACACACATACACATAGAGACTATATGTGGCCAGGGTACATATATAAATGTATCTGACACTGCAAAGATATGAATGTCTTCCTCTGGTGTCATCATCTGGCATTGTCCTCAATCTGCTTGGGCAAGCATTTCATTCCAGTATTTTGCCAAGTTTTGAAGTCAAGCTCACTAACCTATAATTTGCAAATTCCATTCTCTTCCCTCTTAAAAAAAAAATAATCAGGAAAACTTTTGTCCTTCTATTATTCTATGTTATGCCTCCCATTCTCCATGATCTTTCAAAAATCATTGCCAGTGACTCCAATTATCTGTCAGTTCTTTCAAATTCCTAGGATGAACTCATTGATTTGAATTCATTGGTGACAGCTAGGTCATCCCTTACTGCCTTCCAATTTATTTGGGGCCCCATTGGACTACTCCTAGCTTTTCTTTCCTTCTCTACTACAAACCCTAAGAATAAATGGTCACTTCCCCTCAAGGTACACATCATTTTCACCAAAATAATGAGTTCTCCCTATTGGTAAGAATCAGATCCAGAATAAAATTCCCCTGTGTTGGTTCCTCTACTTTTTGAATGAAAAAAAAACAGTCATGAAATTATTAGCTACTCTCCTTTTGGCAGAGAAAGAGTTTCAGCAGATGTCTAGATAATTGAAGTCTCCCATAATGACTATATCATAACTCTGTTCCAGGACTGTAAGGTTCCCTAAACTCGGTGTCTGTTTCTAGGTGGTCTGTAGTATGCTCTAATGACATTGCAGCTTTTGTTTCTGCCTCTGTTGACCCCTTTTAAACACTCTTTTGCCATGCTTCTCCCCTCTGGTTCCTGGATTTCCTCTTGTGAGTATATCACCTTAATGAACAATACCTCTGCAGAGTTTTTATTTATTATTATTATTTTGTTTTTTCATTGAAGCCCTCCTGCTTTTGAAAGGAACACTTAATTTTTCCTGAAACCAGAAAGCAGAGAAGAATTCTTCAATTCTGTTTACTTTCTTTTACAAAAGGAAGACTACCTGCCCTGAGATTATAAATGATAATTACTTGGCCCTAGGGGGAAAAAACCCCTTCCACTTTATGCAGGTTATCATGAAATATTACCTCTTCACCATACTTTTTGCAAGTAAGGATTTTTTTATAGTGGTTTATTCATTTTTTCAGTCATTTCTTACCCTTCATGACCCCTTTTGGGGTTTTCTTAACAGAGATACTGGAGTGTTTTGCCATTTCCTTCTCCAGATCATTTTATAAATGAGTAAACTGAGGCAAACAGGGTTAAACGATTTGTCAAGGGTCACAAATATAGTAAGTGTCTGAGTTCAGATTTGAACTAAGGGAGATGAGTTTCCCTAACTTGAGGCACAGCATTCTCTCTACTAGCTTTTTGGAAGTTAGGTTTTTATTCCTAATTTTTCTTACTAATAACTCTTAGAGACCAATGCAAAGGTCCCTACGTTTGTTCTCCCCACACACACCTTCCAATTCTCTTCATCTTATTAGAACCTTAATAGCCACACCTAGCTTCCCTTTTATCTTAAATATTTCTCCCCTTTCAATTTGAATTCTACTCCTTCATCTTGATTCCTTTTCCCTCAATTTCTCAAACCTTCTCAAATTTGCCCTCTCAAAGACAGTCTCTGACTCTCTTTATAAGTCATTTAGACTTAGAAGAAAGAAAACTTTCTTCACAATGCATCTTCTTCAGTTCAAGGCCTTTTCTTGCTCTTCCTCTCATTCAACCTTCTTCCACTAATGCCAAGATATAGCAAGATATAGTTGTTTTATATAGATACCTAAAGCCATTGGTTTACTGATAATCTTGTTCTTAGATTTTGTCTCCTATGAATTGTTGGGCATCTCTATTACTTTTCCTGTGTTATAGTTGCCCAGTGGATAAAGCATCCAGCTTGGAATTAGGAATGCTAAATTCAAATCTAACCTCAGAAATTTACTAATGGTATGATTCTCCATGAGTCACTTAACCATGTTTGCTTCAATTCTTCATCTGTAGAATGAGGTGGAAACGGAAAAGGCAAATCACTCCAGTAGCTTTGCCAAGAAAATGCCAAATGAGGTCACGGAGAATCAGACACAACTGAAAACACTGAACAACAACAATGACAATACTATCTAGCTTGGTAGATAAACTTAAGAAATTTCCTCTGGCCCATTCCTTTTAGATTTAAATCTCTCTTAGTCAAGTATCTGGACCTGTGTGCCTGCACACTTTAAGCAGCCCTCATCAGATATACTCTAATCCTGGCCAAGAGATAGCTTCCTATATTTTAAATCTGAAATCCAAATCCTATTCTCTTAACATGACCCCAAATTTGCCTGTCCTTCCTGAAGTGCTTACGTTCAAAGAAATGGAATTGAAATCACCATCTGCGTTCCTCAAATCTTTGGTTTCTCACCCACGGCCCTAAGGACATTTTCTAGGTTCTTTTTTGTTTTTAAATCTTTACCTCAGAAGTATTGGTTCCCAAGATCAAAGGGCCACAAAACTATACATACCCTTTGACCCAGGAATATCACTACTGGTCCATATGCCAAAGAGATCAGAGAAAAGACAAAAGGATCTACCTGTACCAGAATAGTTTTAGCAGCTCTTTTTTGTAGTGGCAAAGAATACAAAACTGTGGGTTGTCCATCAGTAGTGGAATGGATAAACAAGTTGGGGTATATGGTTGTAATGGAATACTATTGTGCCAAACAAGGAACAATGAACAGGATGAGTTCAGTATTGGTTAGACAATTGAGGTTAAGTGACTTGCTCAGGGTCACATGCATGGCTAAGAAGGATCTGATCCCAGATCTGAACCCAGATTCTTCTAGCTCCAGGTCTGTCTCTCCATCCACTAAGCCATCTAGCAGCCTCCTTGGTTCCTTTTAATGGTGTTATTTTTCCTTACATCAGTCTCTAAAAGTATATAGTGCTCATACGCCACATCATTCTCTCTTCCCAACTCAATAAACTGCAGTGGCTCCCTCTTACACTTCTTGAGTCAAATAGGTTATTTTATTTGACATCCAAAGCTCTTTATAACTTGGTCCTTTCATTCTTTTCCAGCTTTCTTACACATTATGCCCTTCCTTGCATTATATGGAACAACCATATCGTCTCATCTGCTCTTCTTCATACACAGACTTCTATTTCTGTGCCTTCCCAATGACTATCCCCTGCACCTAGAATGCTTCACCTCCTCACTCCTCTTAGAATCCCTGGCTTCTTCCAAGACCTAGCTCCCATTCTCTCTTCTGTAGGAAAATTTTCTTGATGCTTCCATCCCAAACCTCACTCTTGACATCATACTAATGTCTTCCCCTCCAGGTGATTATTCAGGTATTTCAATCATTTTTATAGATGAGGAAACTGAAGCAAACAGAGTTAAATGGCTCACTCAAGGTCACATACCTAAAAAGTATCTGAGACCAGATTTGAATTCGGATCTTCCTGACTCCAGACCCAGCACACTATCCACCAAACCACCTAGCTATCCTCTCCTGTAAGGTTACGTTATATCAATGTGTACCTTATGTGTGTGTGTTTTGTTATTTATATGCATGTTTTCTCTCCTATTTCCCTTGAGGGCTAGTACTACTTTTGCTTTTTCTTTGTATCTATGGTTCTTGTCACCTGTCATTGCTTTAAAAATATTGATTGTGGGGCATCTTGGTAGGTAGCTTAGTAAATAGAGAGCCAGACTTGAGACAGGAAGTCCTGGGTTCAAATTTGACCTCAAACATTTCCTAGCTCTGTGATCCTAGACAAGTCACCTAATTCCCATTGCCTAGCCCTTACCACTCTTCTGCCTTGGAACCAATACACAGTATTGGTTCTAAAATGGAAGTTAGGGTTTTAAAAACAAATGTTGATTGATTGATTTCTCTGCATTTCAGTCTCTTCATCTGAAGTGAATGGACTAGTTTATCCCTTAAGGTTTCTTGCAACTCTAATAGCTTTTGATTTTTTGATGGAAATTTCCAGTTCATCTGTGTCAATTATCTTTGAAATATTGTTGAGATGAGGAGAGACAAATTTAGAAATTAAAGTGTTTAAGTGTCAAAATATATCAGTTAAAGAAAAGGGGGAAAAAAGAAAGATTGTGGAGAACAAGTGCAGTACCTCAGAACTACAGAAGGAAAAAGTGTCCTGATTTTCTAAAATGAGAAAGACTGGACTCTTCAAACTATAAGCCTGACTTGCCTTCAAACTCCTTTAAATTTTTAAAAATATTATTGAAGGAGTGGTTAATGAGAATATAAAAAAGGAAACATTATTTACAAAGTATTATTTTTATTCTTTTAGGAAAAGGCAATGACCTTTATCCTAATATTAGTGAAAGCATCTCTAACTCTACTCCTTTGACAGAACTCCTTTTCTCCATCACCCAGAAATAACAGGTGCAGAGAGAAAATTATGTCTTTCCTTAAATAGCTCTGAAATCTGTTCTTTTAACCTCATAATCTGTTCAATTCAGTAGTTGGATATTCTCTCTGAAGGATCTTACATAGTCTTTGGTTAGTGACCAAATTTTCATTTTCTGTCACTGAATCATAATTGGAGAAAGTACATTTGTCCCATAATCATAAAAGTTCTGATTTCTATTCCCCCACCCAGTTATCGATTTTAAAGGTCTTTAATTCATAAGTAATTGGACTTTGAGCCCCAAAATACTGAAGTAGGCTTTATTTTATATTCACTCCAAAGTTCTACAGCCTTCCATACATAAAAGATCAATTGCTGTTTCAAAACACTGACCAGATTGAACTGGTTTTAGTTCAACAACTAGTTTCAGAAAACTGATATACACTTATGTCCCAGATAAACTGTCAAGAGTAAATCTCCCTATATATTATTAAAGGAAAGGTTAGTGGGCATGTAGAAAATAAACTGTTGTTCACAAAGAACTAGACCAGATTCATCAGGGACAAGTAATGTCATATTAATATCATTTCCTATATTTCAAGACTTACTAAAGTGGTAGATAAAAGAAATGCTATAAAAGTAGTTTACCTAGACTTTTCTATTTCTATTGATGAATTAATGAATAAATAAATGAATTTTTAAAAATTATTAAATGCTTACTATTTGCCAGGGTCTATGCTATATACAGTACAATAATTATAGTACAACAAAAAAATGAAGACAATTCATTTCCTCATGAAGTTTAAATTTTAATAGAGAGCCATAACATAAGAAGGATAATCATGGCTGGGTAGGAGTACTTTGGTGTAAAAAGTTGGAGTCAAAGAGGAATAGACTGACACATGTTTTATAATACAAATGGCCTAGTAGCTGGATGACCCTGGGCAAGTTAAATTAACCCAGTTTGCCTCAGTTCCTCATCTAGAAAATGAGCTGGAGAAGGAAATGGCAAACTGTTCCAGCATCTTTGCCAAGAAAACCCCAAATGGTAAAGCAAAGAGTCCAACTAAACTCAGAAACAAAGAAACAATATGGCCTTAGATCTCAAAGGAACTTTGAAGATTCTATAGCTCCTTCTCACATTTTACAGATGTCAAAACTGAGGAGAAGTGATTTGTCCAAGATAAGTAGTAACAATTTACAATAAGTGGCTTGAGGTGTGTGTGTATGTGTGTGTGTGTGTGTGTGTGTGTGTGTGTGTGTGTTGTTTGTTTGCTTTGGGTCTCCTTTCCTTTTCTACCAACCCCCTGACCTTTCTCTGCAACCTCAGGGCTTAACTTACAATGAATGTTCCAACACAAGTTTCTAACTAATTTAAGAATCTACTGTGGGGATGAATGGGAAGTGCAGGTTTTTGAGCCAGTTATGGGAAGTTCTCCAGATGGGAATTGCTTCTCTTAGCAAGAGAATTATGCTGCTGGGTAAGCAGCCAGTAACTGGAGGTCTCCTCAGGCTATTCCATCTGCAATCAGTGCTGAACTCGCACGTTCACACCAAGGACTTGGCAGAATCAAAAACAATACCTTCATCCTGCCCTCAGTCTGCACCGTGACTCTTGGCAATTCTCAGCAACAGGTCCATTCTAACATAGAACAGAGACCTTAAAAGTCAGTTCAGTCAGGATTTTCCCATATTCATCCCTCTGTTCAATCCCTACTCCAAATCAAAACAATGTAATGTAACAAACATTTGACAAGCATCTTCTTTGAGAAAGTAGAAGGACATATGTATAGTGGGTGACATTTCTGCCCTCGAAGAGTTTATGAATTAGATAGATATATAGACAGACAGACAGACAGACAGACAGACAGACAGACAGATAGATAGATAGATAGATAGATAGATAGATGAATAGATAGATAGGTAGACAGACAGACACATACATATATACAGAGACAGACATACAGGTAGGTAGAAAGAGATAAATACATAGATGCATACATACATATATATACATACATACATAGAGAGACAAACGGGTAGATAGACAGACGGATAGATAGATAGATAGATAGATAGATAGATAGATAGATAGATAGGTAGATAGATAGACAGACAGATACATACATAAATACACATATAAACAGAGAGACAGAAAGACAGGTAGGCAGATAGAGAGATAGATAAGTAGATACGTACATAAATAGATACATACATAGATAGAGAGATAGACAGATAGGTAGGCAGGTAGGCAGATAGACTGACAAAGAGAGAGAGATACAGAGAGGAGTATTATGGAAGGATCATAGATTTTGGCCTGGAAGAGGCCTTAGAAATTATCTAGACCAATTCCTTCATTATATAGAAGAGAAAACTGAGACCTAAAGAACTTGAGTTCTTTGCCCACGGTCACACAAGTTACAGCAAGCAGACTAGGAATTAAGACTCAGAGTCTCCTATTTCAAATGCAATGTTTTCGCCTTTAGATCATACTGCTTCCTCAAAGTGATTTTGAAAATTTTGAGGAAGAAAAGGATGCTTTTGACTGTGGAAATCAGGGAAGACCTCACAGCAAAACTAGGACTTGAACTGATCCTTGAAAAAATAAGGATTTTAACAGTTCAAGAAATAAGGAAGTAATGGGTTCCACACCTAAGAAAATGAATTATTTAAATACACAAAGGCAAGAGAATGTAGTACCAAAGTGTGTGGAGGGCTAATATGAAATATTGACAGAGAAACAAGATGGAACAAGACTACAGAGGAAATCCAATATCAATCTAATCTGACTATATTTTACCCTACATGCAATAGAGAACCATTTAATGGTTTGGGTGGTGAGGGGGGTTAAACCCTTATCTTCCATCTTAGAATCATTACTGTATATTGGTTCCAAGGCAGAAGAGTAGCTAGGCAATGGGAGTTAAGTGATGAGAGGACCTAAGTTCAAAAACTAGCATCAGATTACTAACTGCATGACCCTTGGCAAGTCACTTAACCCTGTTGGCCTCTGTTTTCTCATCTGTAAAATGAGCTGGAGAAGTAAATGGCAAACCACTCCAGTGTCTTGGCCAAGAAAACACCAAATGACTTAATGAAGAGTCAGGCACTAAGCAACCAAAACAACAGCAGGCTAAGCAAAATCAGTGAGGGTCTGAACTACGGTGAAGAACGTATGAATGAAAAAGCAGGGACAGATGCAAGAGAGATCGTTTTTCGATACAGAACT
The DNA here is from genome assembly GCF_027887165.1 of Monodelphis domestica. Lineage (NCBI taxonomy): Eukaryota > Metazoa > Chordata > Mammalia > Didelphimorphia > Didelphidae > Monodelphis > Monodelphis domestica. The sequence continues at coordinate 209,807,580 of NC_077227.1, read as the reverse complement.
ATTTTTAGCTCTTCATATAACTTGTTTTCTTTTCAAATGTATAAAAAATAGTCTGCCCTTGCTATCAAAGGTATCCCTGGCTGCTGAGGAGCTCCAGATATCATTTTATTGGTAATTGCTAGCCTTGCTAATAAATTGATCAAAGGTAAAATTGACAGGGAGTGAGAAAGAGGCAAGAGGAGGAGGATTCAAGATTGAATGATTGGGAAGATTCTGGTGCTGAGAATAATAAGGGGAGTCAGAAGGAAAAGCAGGTTTTGTGAGGAAGGTGAGGAATTGAATCTTAGGCGTGCTCATTTGGAGGGCTTGTTTGAACTTCCAATTAGAAACATTCAGCAGCCAGGTAAGGATATAGAGATGAAGGTCAAAGAAAAGATCCTAGGGATGGATATTGACAGTTAGGAGTTATTTGTATAGAGATGAATCCAATTGTGCAGATAGAATTGGAGAGAGAGAAAAGATTGCATGCATAAACACATCACATGATTACATACCAATGTAAAAACAATTAAATGTCTTTGTCATGCCATGGCATACCTATATCATATAATTCTACACTGTGTCCTCATGCAATTACATGCCTGCATCACACAAAGCTACACTAATATCACAATGCCACAAAATATGCAACATCACACAAGATGCCTGTGTCATGTGATACCACACAACTTGTCAGTGTTGTGCAATGCCGTGTCCCCATCATGTGAGGACATGGCTATGTCATACAGTAGCCTGTTTGGGCCATGCAACAATGGGTCTGCATCACACAAGGATACACCAGAGACACAGAACAACACACTACATCACACAACAACACATTTGCATCACTCAGTGAAGATTAAAAGGAAAAAAAGTTGAGGAAAACTTTTATAGATGGTTTCTTGGATGAAGGCCTCATTTCTCAAATATATTGAGAACTTTGTCAAATTTATAAAAATATGAATCATTTACCAACTGATAAATGGTCAAAGGCATTTTGAACAGGCAGTTTGGGGAAGAAGAAATCACATCTTGATTAGAGAAATGCTCACTAAAACAACTTTAAGGTGCCATCTCATTCTTTTCAGATTACTAAAATGATAGAAGAGGAAAAAGACAAATATTGGAGGAGAGGTGGGAAAACTTGGAGAATAATAGAATTGGTAGAATTGGGAACCTATCCAACCATTCTGAAGCAAAACATGTGCTATTGTGCAACATGTGTATGATATACATCTGTGACATAGCATGATATACTTATCACATGGCACACATCTGCATGATGTGACAATCTTTCTACTTATGGTGACCAATGGCTTCACAAATGGATGGTGTGCTGCTGGCTGCTGGCCACTGGCTGCTGGAGGCCCTCTGTTTTTTTGGTGTTGATTGTCAGGCCAAAATTAACACAAGTTGCATCTCATTTCTTTGAGTGAGCTATAACCAGGGCTCAACTATCTCACACAGGAAAAGAGGAAGAAGGATGAGTCAATGTGTTCATAAAATAATCTGCCCAGTTATAAGCCTGGACCTCCCTGGTGTAGGGAGTTTTCTAACATAGGACTTTCCAGCTCTGTGTTTTCTCTGTGGCTACAGGTCCTGGAGATCCCCTTGTGTGAACCAAGTCAAATGCAAGACCACTCTTACCTCTGATATAAGCCAATTACTGTCAATTTAGAGGATTTATTTTTATCAACTCATATAACTTGTTATCTTTTCAGATTTATAAAAATAGTCTGCTCTGGCTGTCAAAGGTATCCCTGGCTTTTGAGGAGCTCCAGATCTCATTTTATTGGCAATTGCTAGCCTTGCTAATAAATTAACCACACTCAGAACCTTGTGTCTCGGTTTCTCTTTATTATAGATTTTTATCTCAGCAGCTAGGAGATATCTGAGATCATCTACTCCATCATTCATTTTACTTATGAAGAAACTGAGGACTATCAAAGTCTTGTCCAAAGTTACACAATAGTAGATGGTAATAATAATAATCATCATAGCTAACATTTATATAGCTCCCAGTACTATGTTGGCAAACCTATGGCAAGTGTGCTGAGGGGTGCCAGAGTGTGCTGGAGGGGGCTGCTCCCTTTTTCCTTTCCATGTGCACCTGAGGACATTTCTCTTATCTCCTGTCCCTCTGCCCAGCAGCCCAATAGGAGCACTTCCTCCCTCCCCTGTCTGGGTTAAGGGGAGTGGCTCACATATGGCATTAGGGTGCAGTTTGGGCACTCTGTCTCTAAAAGGTTCACCATTACTACCCTAGTATGTACCAGATTCTATGCTAAGCACTTTACAATTATCTCAAATCTCCTAACAAGTCTGGGAGATAGGTGTTGTTACTATCATCCCTATTTTACATATGAGCAAACTGAAGCAAACAGGTGCTAAGTGACTTGTCTAGGCTCACACAATCTGAGGCAGAATTTGAACCCCAGGTATTGCTGTCTCTAGATCTGGCACTCTATTTAATGTACCATCTAGCTGCCTTAGCAAGTAAGCAGAACTGGGATTTGAACTCAGGTCTTCTGACTAGCTTTCAATTTTTTCATTTTATTTGTCTTAGTATCAATTCAAAGACAGAAGAGCAGCAAGGGCTAGGCAATTGGAGTTAAATGACTTGCCCAGAGTCACACAGCTAGGAAGTGTTTGAGGCCATATCTGATCCTAGGTCCTCCCAAATCTAGCCCTGGTACACCTAGCTGCCCCAAGAACAGCTTTCTTAACTAGGCTTCAACTTTCTCCCTGGCAGTGATTATTTCCCTTGTGTTTCTGTTTCCTGAAAAGAAATGAAGTTTAAATAAGTTAAAAATGATTTAGGCGGGTCTTATTGGGAGACCTATCAAACCACGGACATTTTGCTGAGATGGGTCTGGGGTCTTTTTTATTATTCTGACATTTGCTGTTCCTAATCTGTGAGCCAGGAAAAGAGGACCGATCCCCACCCCACCCGCCTTCTATCCACGCATAACCATTCAGCACTGGTCAGAGAACTGAACCTTGAAAATAACAGGCTAGAAAACAGGTGTCTTCCGGAGAGCCTGGCACTCCCCAGATGGGAGAAGCGATTAAGGAGAACAGGAAGTATAGTCCTGCTCCTCAGTAAAGCCCAGTGACAGATTGATAATTGTGCTGTTCTCATGAAAGCGCCAAGGTCATTATTAAATGGATGGAAACTCTTGTTCATAAAAAGGCATTTGTAAAAACTCAAACCTCTCTTTATGGCCCCGTTTAAATTTATCACAAAAACAAAGGGCTGTCAGGGAAGAGTTGGACGGCTTCCCCTCTCGTGGCTCGAACCACACACAATCGCCACGCAAGCCTCCCAGGACTTATTTCAGGGCTTTCCCTGGACATAGACCGACATATTCTCACCCCACCCAACCCACTATGCTCCCCAAAACCCACAGGGAAATGGATTAAAAAATACCCAAAGAGAAAGAAGCTTGGGAACAGTCCTTCTCAAACTCTAGAATTTCCTGGGATTTTAGGGAGGGACGGGGCAAGGAGAGCGTTAAATCGCTTTAAAACAACTCGACTTCCTTTCCCCTTAAGATCCCTGTGAAATGAGATTCCCAAGCAGTCTCAGCAATTCACTTTTTTTTTTTTAAATCACTTCCCTCCACCTTGTCTTCTAGAGGGGATATTTCAGAGCCCTGACCTCACCAACTAATGCTGGCAAGAAAGTAGTTTCTATTCCCCAGGGCGGGGCAGGGCTGGCTGGGAAGGAAGAAACACAAGGTCTTGACTGAATAAATCTTGGCCAGCTGGGAACTGCTCACACTCCCTCTCGGATAGGCTGCACGTTACACGCACTTTGTCCGGTTTGTCAACAGTAGAACACCCCACCCAGAAGCACCTGGGAAGGGGTGTTGTTCTTTACAGTGCACGCTTGGAAGAACTGGCACAGAGAGTCTGATGAGTTAAACCAATAAGCCATCAGCATCAGCATCAGCATCAGCATCCCTGTTGTATTGAAGATGCTTTACTTAGCTAATCTGCATCAGTTTACATCCTAATGCTTTATTCATACACAGGCACAGTTGTTTTATTTACCTGTGCAATAGTCCAGGGAACATTCCAGAATAATAGCAGGATAGTGATGGTTCCAAGACAATTTCTAGCTGTTAAGATGAGAATGAAATCACCATTAGTAGTAATAATAATAAATGATAACAATGAACCAATTCTCAAGTCTAGTTTCATGAACTTACATTATGGACACTTGCATTAAGAGACATCATGGTGAGGGAGGTGGGGACAGAGAGTGGGTTGAGAGACAGGCTTACAGATGAGAGGACATGGGTTCAAATCTGGATGCAGATAATTCCTAGTTGTGTGACTCTTGGGCAAGTCACTTAACCCCCATTGCCTAGACCTTAGAGAGTATTAATTTGAAGACAGATGGGAAGGGTTTTTTAAAAAAGTCACATCATGCTATTTACGTGAGAGTAAGCTTAGAGTTAAAGAAATGAACTGTTGTTCAGTCATGTCTGACTCTTTATGGGGTTTTCTTGGCAATGATACAAGAGTGGTTTGGTTATTACCTTCAATAGATTAAGGCAAATGGACATCAAGTGACTTGATGGTCACACAGCTAGGAAGACTCTTAATTTGAACCTTGCTGACCCTAGACTCAGAGCTCTACCTCCTGAACCACCTAATGGACTAGTTGACTTCTAAAAATGCCTTTCAGGACTAGGTCCTATAATCTATTGTACACCTATAAAGTATGTATATGTATATATATATACCTATATGTATGTGTATATGTGTATATACATGTGTGTATGAGTCTACATTGTCGAATATAAACTCCTTAAGGGTAGGAACTGTCTCACTTTAATATTTGGCTCTTCGGGATTTAACAGAGTGCCTGGCACAAAGTAGGTGCTTAATAAATGCTTGTAAAGGGGGCAACTAAATGGCTTAGCAGCTAGAAAGTTAGGCCTATAGGCCGGAGGTCCTAGGTTCAAATCTGACCTCAGATACTTCCTAACTGTGTGACCTTGGGCAAGCCAATTGGCCCCTATTACTCAGACCTCATTGCTCTTCTGCCTTGGGACCAATATTCAGTATTGATTCTAAGACAGAAAGCAAGGGTTATTAAAAATAATGACAATAATAAATGCTTGTTCAAATTAGTTGAATAATTGATGGGTGACTCCAGCTGGCTTATCCATACAAGTTTGTTTATCAGGGAACTGATAGGGTGTTGAAGGAGGGAAGGTAGTAGGCACAGTTGTTCCATCTCTAACACATACTGGCTGTGTGGCTCTGAATAAGTCACTTTATCTCTCAGAATCCCAAGCAACTGTGTAAGATTAAACCCTGAAGAGCAGATCCCAATTTGCAATGGTAGAGGAAGTTTTCTCTCTAGGGATTCCCAATGCCAATGAAATTATAGGTCCAATCCAAAATGGAAGAGGGAGAATATTAAGAGTGGGGCAGTTGGAGTAGTGGACAGTATTGGACATGGAGTAAGGAAATCATGGCTTTGAGTTCATCCTCTGATCTTTACTATGTGTACACCAGCTACTTAACCTATTAGGGCCATGCTCAGTGATCTAGGGCTGTGTTGGTGAACCTATGGCACATGTGCCAGAAGAGGCTGCTCCCCTCCCCTCTCCATGCATGTCTGAAGACATTTCTCCCATCACCCACACCTCTGCCCAGCAGCCCAATGGGAGCTTCTCCTCCCTCCCTGTCTGGGGTAAGGGGATGGTTCATATGCGGCACAAGGGTATAATTTGAGTACTCAGTCTCTAAAAGTTTCACCATCACTATTCCAACGTAATCAATTAAGAATGAGTTTCAACTATGCTTTTCATTTGTTTCAGCTGGTTCTGACTCATCATGACCTGGACCAAAGATCCTAGATTAGCTTGTCATTTCCTTCTCCAATTCATTTTACAGATGAGGAGCTGAGACAAATAAGGTTAAGTGACATGCCCAGGTTTACACAACTAATCAGTGTCTGAAACCAGATTTAATTTTTTTATTCAAAGATATTTCATTTTCCCAATTACATGAAAAATAATTTTCAACATATGTCTTCCAAAATTATAAGATCTAAATTGTCTCCCTCCTTCCCTTCCCTCCCCCCTCTCAGAGATAATAAGCAATTTGATCTGGATTATACATATATTATCATGCAAAACATACTTCCATAATATTAAAAATAAAACCCCCAAATAAAAACATAAATAAGCCAATATGAAAAATAGTATGTTTTGATCTGCATCTGACTCCAACAATTCTTTCTCTGGAGGTGAATAGCATTCTTTATCATAAGTCCTTCAGAACTGTCTCAGATCATTGTATTGCTGAGAGTAACTAAGTCATTAGCTATTCAGCCAATCATTATACAATGTGTTCTGGTTCTGCTTATTTCATTCTGCATCAGTTCATGTAGGTCTTCTAGCTTTATCTGAAATCTTCCTGTTCATTATTTCTTATAGCATAGTATTACATCATTACTTATAGCACAGTATTACATCACCATCATATACCACAATTTCTTTAGCCATTTCCCAATTGATGGATATCCTCTCAATTTCCAATTCTTGGACACCACAAAAGAAGTTGCAATGAATATTTTGCTACAAGTAGATCCTTTCCCCTTTTTTGTGATTTCTTTGGGATACAAACCCAGTAGCAGTATTACAGGTTCAAAGGATATGCACAGTTGTATAGCCCTTTGGGCATAGTTCCAAATTTCCCTCCAGAAAAGTGGAATTAGCTCACAATTCTACCAACAATGCATTAGTGTTCCAATTTTGCCTCATCCCTTTCCAACATTTATTATTTTCCTTTACTGTTGTTTTGGCTGATCTAGTAGGTGTGAGATGGTTCCTCCAAGCTGTTTTAATTTGTATTTCTTTACCTAAGACCAAATTTGAACTCAGGAAGATGAGTCTTCCTGACTCAACTTGTGCTCTATCAATAGTACCACTTAGCTGTCCCAACTATGCCTTAAACATGTTCAAATTAATATTAGTCATTCTGACATTATAGGGGGAAAATAATTACACTTTCCCTGGTGTTCAAAACATTAGAAATGCTGAATGACTAATTTTTTAAATAAGCTTTTATCTGTATTATTTTATCCAATGAAAAGTTGTCTCAATAAATAATGAAAAGTATTATACCCACAAGTCAAAATCTTATAAAGCCAACTGTTCCATAGTTTCACAGACATGTGAGGAAAAGAATCCCCAACTCAATAGTACCCTTTCTTTGAGAAGAAAGCTCACCAACTTTCAGTTTTCTAAAGGACTATTAAATGTCTGGTATACCCCTCTCACCTGTTGCATAAAATGAGGCTGAATGAATGAGAGGGCACTGACAACTCACCAACATCAAATCATGAAGGGAAAAGATTCACCATTTCAGGAAAGCGTGGATAATATACAGAGAAGGGTCAGAAGTATCCTATTTGGCCTAGAGATTATATTCTATGGGAATTTCTTAAAAGAACTAAAGATAATTAGATAATTTGCCTGAAGAAATTTGTTTTGTATGACAATGCATATTTGCTCCAAGGCTTGACTTTCCTTTTTTTCCCCCTTTGCTGGGGGAAGAGGAGTAAAGGTGAGAGCAGAGAAAACAAATGCCTGTGGGGTTTTTAAAATTCTAATTAAAACAATCTCTAATAATGGGATTGATCTCAGAAATAGGTGGAATAGACTGCTTCAAAAGCTTGTGAATTTGTCCTTAACTAAAGGTCTCTAGGGGCAGTTAAGTGGTGTAGTGGCTAGAGCATTAGGATTAGAGATAGAAAGCCCGGAGTTCAAGTCCAAGCTCAGATACTTACTAGCTATGCGACTCTAGGGAAGTCACTTAATCCTGTTGGCCTCAATTTCCTCATCTGTCAGATAAAAGGAAGAAGAAAATGGCAAACCCTTACAATATTTTGCAAAGAAAACTCCAAAAGGGTTCACAAAGAATCAGACTGAAAATGACTGAACAACAGCAAAGAGATCTCTAAGAATACTAGACTTGAAAAATACTTGGGAACAAAGATAAAAATGAAGCAGTCCCAGTCCTCAAGGAGCTAATATTCTACTGGAGGGACCAATATGTACATAATGAAGTGAGTACAAAATATATGCAAAATACATGCACTTTAATTGGTCTTGGAAGGTATTAACAATTGGGGAAATCAGGGAAAGCTTTATTGAGTGTACATTGAAAGGATCTAGATATTCTAAGGGACAAAGGCGAGGAAACATGCATTCCAAGTGGGAGGTTTGGGGGAACTGCTTCTGTATAATAGAGACAGGAGATAGAAGTTTGTATGTGAGGAGCAGCAAGAAGGACACTTTGTTTAGATCCTGGAATATATGAAGAAGAGAAATTATTTTATTATATATTAATATATTAATTATATTAAGATAGGAAGCTAGGTAGCATTCAGGTTATTAGGACTTAATATGGAGATGTATTTGCATTTGATTCTAGAAGAAAAAAATAATTATCTGGAAATTTATTAAGTGAGAGACTGTCAGGGTCATGTCTTTGCTTAAGGAATATCAATTTGGCAGCTAATTAGAGAAGGGAGAAGAAGAAAATCTAGAGAAAATCTGAGGCAGGAAGGCCTCTCAGGAGACTATTGCAATGGGTTGTGAGGGCCAGCAACGAAGATGGTAGCTGAGGGAATGAAGAGAAGGGAAGAGATCTGAGAAATACTGAGATAGAATTGAGGGTGAATACAAATGGCGACAACAGAGCATTGAAAACCTGTGTGACTCAAAGGGTAGCAGTGCCCTCAACAGAAATGGAGAGGTTCAGAAGAGAGGTAGATCTGTGAAAATGAAAAGTTCTTTTTTGGAAATGTTGAGTTTCAGATGCCTACTGGTCATCTAGTTCAGAATGTCCAATAAGCCCTTGGTGATGTAAGACCAAAACTCAGGAGAGAGCTATCATAATGCCTTGCACTTACACAAATATGCCAAGGACCTCTGCCTTCTGTTGGCATTTCTCATCAGTCATTTTTCAGTCATGTCCAACTCTTCATCACCCCAATCTTGGCAAAGATACTGCCATTGCCATCTCCAGCTCATTATCCAGATGAAAAAATTGAGGCAGGTTTAAGAGATTTGCCTAGAGTCACACAGCTAGTAAGTAATGGAGGCTAGATTTGAACTAAAGAAGAGTCTTTGTGACTCCATGTCTGGCACTCTATCCACTGCACCACATAGCTAAACCTTTTATAGGCATAGGAATTCCCAAGGAAGGCAATTGTTCCTTCCATACACATCATAGCCCATCCAAAACTTACAAGCCTAGAGTGTTGGCTAAAGCTTATCAGATTCCATTGACTTTCCCCTCATTGTGCGATAATTATGTGAGTCCCTATTTAATCTGAGTTCTTCCTCATTCTGTGTTCATCCCACCTTCTAGGTGCTAAGCTAAATCAGGCTGTCTTCTGCCTAACACATAGTAGGTAGATGTTCAACAAATGTTTGTAGAATTCAGTTGAACTAGCCCCGATTACAACCCCTTTGAGATGTGAAGAAATAGAATAAATGTCAATGAAAACCAACTTATGGTTTGCATTGGACTTTACAAAGCCCTGTCCAACTGCAAATTTGTTTTTAATGTTTAAGCAAACAAATAAGGGTGGGGGATATTAGCCATAATTGCCTGACCTTGGATAGTTCCATTGTTTTGTTTCAAGATAACAACTTGAAAAACAAATTATTTTATAGGCACCTGGCTCATTATGCATTACAAATTAAATCTTCATTTATCTATATGCTCCAAACAGTACCTATCCATCGCCTTCACTTAAAAACACATTGCCCTTCTTTCTAGCCTTGTTAATTTCCAGATGCTAATTAAATTTATACTCATAAAAGTATCTGTTTAGCATGCATGACTAGATCATCCTTCAATATCTATTATCCACTGTACATCCCAACATGCTTACCTACTGTTTTCTGCTCTCATTCGCCACCATTTGCCTCAGTTTAAAGGAACAGCCTGGGAATTCAACCTAGAAGCTCTTCTCACCCCCATTTTGATTCTGCCCAACCTGTGCTCTCCACTTAATGCTTTTGTAAGCAAATTTCTCTTAAATTATTGTAGAGAAGAATGACTTTCAGATAATAGCACTTAAATATGGAACAGCAGGATGATAAAGGATACTGGGAAAAGCCATATTTCAGCCTTTTTTTCCACCAGGCCATTACACCAAGAGAGAGGATTTTCATCTCTTGAGATCTACAGTCCCTTATTTATTGCAAAAAGAAGGCTGACATACAGGCTTAGAGCCGCATGTTATAATGTATGGTATTGCTGAAGACATAAGGCACAGCCAGAAGCTGACATAAAACAGCTACCATTACACAGGGGGTATCCCCAAGGCCTGGAGGGAGAATCTGAGCATCACACTCTAGGAAAATTATATGCCCTTGCTGTGTTTGTCTTGGGTTTTTAATTTTTATTTTTATTTAAACCACTGCCTGCTGGCAGGTGGATAAATGGTCATTCCATCAAATAAAGAAATGATTTCACCTCATGCTATATACAATGTTGGCTCTGGTCTGGTTCTCTGCTTTTGGAAATTGGGGGAATTACCAACAATATCCTCCCCTGTCCATGTACAATCTGCTTAGAAATTCACCTGCTCTATCTGAGCTATGTCCATGTCCTGCCCCTCATTTTAACCTCTCTGAGTCTGCTTCATCAACTGTAAAATGGGGAAAATAATACCTACCTCAAAGGATTTTCCAGACAGCCAGTCTAAAGCTGGAAGGAATCTTAGAGACCATCTATTTCATGGGTCATAAGATCATAGTTTCATAGATTTAGAGCAAAGAATGGGATTAGAAATAATCTAGTCCAATTCTTTCATTTTACAGATGAGAAAACTGAGGTTTAAGGAGGTTAAGTGACTTGTCCAAGGTCATCTAGGCAGTGGCAGAGGAGGAGTTTGATCCCAGAAATAGTACACTTTATCCCATTGTACTCCACTTCCTGAAAAAATGTGTTTTGAGTCCTTTGCAAATCTTAAAACATTATTTCAGAGCCATTTATACAATGTTAAATGGAAAAATTGAACATAAGAGCATAAGGAATTATACCGGGGCAATATTTCTTGAGACCCCCACTTCTTTGCCCTCAGTCTCTGTGCTCACTAGTGCTGGAGTGGAGGTGAGGGTTGGGCAATAAAGACAAAGAGAACCAGTAGAATTCATCAAGCCTCTTCCTGCCTCCTTTCTCCTTTCTTCCTTTGAAGAAGGGAGTAAATTTCTAACCTTCCTCTTTCACAAAGGATGGAAACTATTCCCTCCCTTATCATACCAATCCATGCGGATTCTCCCCTTGATAACTCCTTTTACATCTGTCAGCATAAAGGCAGATTGGACAAAGAGTCCCTCGTCATTTTGATGTGTGTCCTAATCCTCTTGACAAGATTACAGGGAATAAGGTTTTGTTTGGAAGCAACTGAAGGGTACCTCTGCAATGGACCATGGGCATGGCTTACCAATTAGGTTTCAGAGTATGGGATAACATTCAATATGACTGACTGAGGCTCAGAGGGACAAATTTTTGGAAGTAACCCCAATCTCTGGAATACAATCAGATATGAGCACATTCCATGGAGAAGCGCCTCTCAGAGCATAGCAGCATAGATTAAAAGCTGATGGCTCTAAACAAAGCCTTACTCATTTTAATCTTGCCAAATTGATGGAGGAACTCTTCAGGGTTACCAGGAACTCCCCTGATCAACCTTCATTATGCTGACAAGTACAGAAAGAGTTAGCAAAGGGATAACTCATCAAATTGCCTGAGAATGATTCAGATCACCTCTCTTTATGCCAAAAAAAGTGCAAAAAAAGAGGAATTGGCTTCAGCTCATGTAATCATGGAAGGCATGGTACCCCTGGCTACAGGATCCTGACAGTTGTTCAGAGGTCAGAGGAACATGGCTGCAGGCTTCAAGTGTTGCACTCCAATCCTCCTGTCCCCAAGCACTTCACTGAAAGCTCCAAGTTTGCCTGGCTTGTTCCTCATCCCTTATACAGGAAGACTTCTCTGCACCATCTGTGAGTAAGTCCATGCTTTTCTAGATGGATCCCTTCTTTAGTGCCCAGGGGCTTCTAGATATTCCTCTGAGTTGAAATGGAAAAATATACTTATTGTCTCTCCATGGATGTCTTGATTATTATCCAATTCAGTCTCTATTTTTCATCCTGGATAAAGTAGTTTCTAGGGAATTGGTCTTTCTGCTCTCATTCACTCTGTCATCTTAAACAGGTCTGAATTGAATTATAGAGTTAAAATTAACCATCAAGAGTCCTGAATCTCAAGCCTTCAGATTGCTTCAAGAGTACTTAAGAAAGATAGGGGAAGGGGCAGCAAGGTGGTTCAGTGAATTCAGAGTCAGGCCTGGAAATGGAAGGTCCTCAGCTCAAATCTGGCCTTAGATACCTCAAGCTGTGTGACCATGGACAAGTCCCTTAACCCGCATTGCCTTGCGCTTTCAGCTCTTTAGCCTTAAGACTGCTGCTTAGTATCAATTCTAAGACAGAATATAAGGGTTGAAAAAAAGAGGAAGGAAGGAAGGAAGGAAGGAAGGAAGGAAGGAAGGAAGGAAGGAAGGAAGGAAGGAAGGAAGGAAGGAAGGAAGGAAGGAAGGAAGGAAGGAAGGAAGGAAGGAAGGAAGGAAGGAAGGAAGGAAGGAAGGAAGGAAGGAAGGAAGGAAGGAAGGAAGGAAGGAAGGAAGGAAGGAAGGAAGGAAGGAAGGAAGGAAGGAAGGAAGGAAGGAAGGAAGGAAGGAAGGAAGGAAGGAAGGAAGGAAGGAAGGAAGGAAGGAAGGAAGGAAGGAAGGAAGGAAGGAAGGAAGGAAGGAAAAGAGAAGAGGGGAGCAACGGAGAAAAAGAAGGAGGGAGAAATAGAGTAAATCACAAGATGACAAGATTATTGAGGCCCCAAAGTTCAGGGATAACTTAACCCTAAGGACAGCCCATGCCCTGAGGTTTAGATGAGTAAGTGGCCCTGTTTCCCTTGCACTGAAAACTGGTGTAAACTATATAAAACTATTGTTTCTCTACTATGAAATGAAGATTGTAGACGTGAGTTTAGTATTGACACAATCATACTGCAAATTTTGTTTCAATTTTTCCATAGCCAAAGAACCTGGGAGAAATAAAGAAAATGTTCAGGCCAGTCAGTACTGAATGGGAGCTGCCTTAAATATGGTGTTGGCCACCAAGTGGTACTAAACAAAGATTCTACAGTTGGTGGCAGATGGTATTACTTGACTGAACTAATCAGAGATAGAAATCAAGGTACTAACAAGAGGCAATGTTATTTAATGAACCCTCCTCTTAAAAGAGCAAGTTACCATTTTTTCTGGGTACTGAGGCATTTCTTCCTTCCTCCTCTTAAAATGAAAAATGTTTTATTAGGGATGTACATACCAGAGGAGTTAGAAAATGCTCAGTTTCCCCAACAATTTTCCAAAGTAGGATTTCTTAACCTTTTTATGACATTGACTACTTTGGCACTCTATAGACCCCTTCTCAGAATAATGTTTTTAATGCATAAAATGAAATTTGCCATATTATGAAAAAAGTCAAATATAGTGAAACACAGAAATGAAAATATTTTTGAATTTAAATTTATTTGTTTGTTTCATTAAAATATCCAGCTAGGGGACAGCTGGGTAGCTCAGGGGTTTGAGAGCCAGGCCTAGAGACGGAAGGTCCTAGGTTCAAATCTGGCCTCAGACACTTCCCAGCTGTGTGACCCTGGGCAAGTCACTTGACCCCCATTGCCTAGCCCTTACCACTCTTCTGCCTTGGAACCAATACACTGACTCCAAGAAGGAAGGTAAGGGTTTTAAAAAAAAAAATACCCAGCTAACTTCCACCCTATTCTCTCCCCATTAGAGAAGGCATCATTTGACACAATGATATACATAGATATAAAACTATGTCTTACTTATTTCTATTTATCAGTTCTTTCTCTGGATATGGACATGCACAAGTCATTCTTCAAACAATATTTCTGTTGTTGTGTTCTCTTGGTTCTGCTCATTTTGCTCTTTGTAATTTCATGTAGATCTTTCCATGTTTTTTAAAAAATTAACCTGCTCTGATCATCAAAACAATGTACTACTGGCTAAGAGATAGAATGATGGATCAATTAAATAGACTAGGGGTAAATGACCTCAGCAATCTAGTATTCTATAAACCCAAAAATACAAGATTTGGGAATAAGAACCACTATTTGCCAAAAAATTAACCTCTTCATTTTTTTGCAGCATAATACTAATCCATCACAATCATATATCACGACTTGTTTAGCCATTCCCCAGTTGATGGGCATCCCTCCATTTCCCATTCTTTACCACCACCAAGAGAGCTCCTATAGATATTTTAGAACATGTAGGTTCTTTTCCTTTTTCCATGATTACCTTATGAAATAAGCCTAATAGTAGTATTGCTGCATCAAAAGGTATTTACAGTTTTATAACTCTTTGAACATAATTCCAGATTGCTCTCCAGAATGGTTGTATCAATTTACAGTTCCACCAACAATGTATAAAAACATATTTTTAAGAAACACAGGCATCGGGTTAAGAATTGTGAGTTTAAAGTGATTTAATACTACCCTTTTGCAAGAAAGTACCTGAGAGATGAATGAGGGAGAAAATGGGGAGCTTTATTAGGTCCTGAACAAGTTAGGAGTGCTCTCACGTATAAGAGAGAGGAAGGACTTCAAGGTTTGTAAGTAGTCCTAGTGTCTGGACCAGGAGTTGGTAATGATTCCCTTGAACTTGAAAGGTAACAAGGCCAATTCCCCAAACAAGTCTTGGTGAGGATAGAAGTCACAGGTGTAGTGACAAAGTGCCAATGAGAAAAAGTCCTTAATCTCACTGTGGATCACTGCATCTCCTGCCAGAGAGGGAAAATTCTTAGGTTCTTCCTCTGGTGGCTTAAGACTACACCCAAGAACAGATGGGGATTACCTTGGTAGAGGGTTTTGGTCTTGCCTGACAGCAATGCCTACTAGGGTCACATCATGTGATAGAACTGGGGAGATGTCACCAAAAAGCTAATGGTATGCAAAAGACCTTCTGGAGAACAATCTGGAATGATGCCCAAAGAGTTGTAAAACTGTGCATACCCTTTGACCTGTTGATACCACTATTGGGTTTATTTCCTAAGGTGATTGGGGAAAAGGAATGAATGGATCCCTGCCTGTCATGAAGATAAATAAATAAAGGACTGTTCATTGGGAAGCATCTATTTTCTAGTAGTTCTGTTTGGGGATCAATTCTGTTTGCTTTCTTGGCAAATTTTTTCTTTGATTTTGTAAGCTACATACTTGAAGGAGAAATTTGTACCAGCATCTTAGATTGTATCAAGTAAAGATTTCTTTTTTTTTTAACTCTTACCTT
This sequence comes from Monodelphis domestica, assembly GCF_027887165.1. Lineage (NCBI taxonomy): Eukaryota > Metazoa > Chordata > Mammalia > Didelphimorphia > Didelphidae > Monodelphis > Monodelphis domestica. The sequence goes on along the minus strand of NC_077227.1, from coordinate 209,792,183 downwards.
CTGCCTGTAATAGATATGTTATTTGAGGGTGTGTATTTGATTGATATACTAAATAACTAATTGATCAAGTTTGCCTATTAGAATCAATACTAAGTAATAGTTCCAAGGCGGAAGAGCAATAAGGGCTAGGCACTGGGGGTCACACAGGTAGGAAGTATCCTGGCTCTCAGTCCACTGAGCCACTTAACTGCCCTCATGAAAAAGATATTTAAACATTTTCTGGGAGCCAAAAAAGGAAGAAATTCCCTAAAGAGAATCTGAGCCCTTTGAGGTATGGGACTGTATAACACCAGGATTATAAGAAACTAATATTATCAGAAGGAAACTGAAATGAGGAAATTATGAGGGGGAAAAAAAAGGTCTTCTCAGCTGGTTGAGAGGAATAATTCTCCTCCTGAGCCAGAATTGTGTGTCTATACATAGCCCTGGCTTCAGAGGTGGCCCAAATTAATAGGTCAATAACCAACAAGCTTTTTTTTTTAAACCTTACCCTCTAAGAATCAATACTGTGTATTGGTTCCAAGGCAGAAGAGTGGTAAGGGCTAAGCAATGGGGGTCAAGTGACTTGCCCAGGATCATACAGCTAGGCAGGGGCTGAGACCAGATTGGAACAGATATTCATAGGGTTAAAGAAAATAGTAAAATTAGATCGCGTTCTTAAAACAAGTGAGGAAGTAAAGACACATGCTCCTCTGGCATGGCTCATGAACAGGCATCTGTTGTTGCTCTTTGTGGGCCCTCCCTTTGTAAGGAAGCCTGCGCCTGTACAGTTTCCTATCTCTTAATTATCCTAGGGTCTGTTCCAGACCGGCTTCCCCGCAGTGAACAGCTGTATGCTCTCTTGTCTGGGAGGAGGCTGAGAAATGCCAAGGAGCCTTGAATTCTGTTCAATTCAGCCAACTCGCTCTGGTTACACCGTATAGCCAGGACTACACCATTAGCCGCCAACTCTACGTATAATATCATCTACTTCATCCATATGTTAAATTCACTATTCTGGGCATGCTATTTCTGAGCAGTAGAATGTTAGGTCCTTGAGGACAGGGACTTTTCTCTCCTTTGTATACCTAGTGCCTAGCCTTCTATTTCCCTCCAGATCCTTGTCTTTTATAGAAATAGTTCTCCTATCTCTGAAATATATTCCTTCCTCGTTTCCACTTCCTATAATTCATTTTTATTGTTTAGTGATTTTAGTCACGTTTGACTCTTCATGACCCTTTATGGGGTTTTCTTGGCAGAGACACTGGCGTGGTTTGCCTTTTCCTTCTCTAACTCTTTTGACAGATGAGGAAACAGAGGCCAACAGGATTAAGAGACTTGCCCAGGGTCACACAGCTAGGAATTGTCTGAGCCTAGATTTGAACTTAAAGATCTTCCCAACTCCAGGTCTGGCACTCTATCCACTGTGCCACCTATCTACTCAAATCTAGTATATTTCCTTAAAGAAAAAAACCTTTACCTTTGTAGTAAGGGCTAGGTAATTCAGGTTTAGTGACCTGCCTAGGGTCACATAGCTATTAAGTGTCTGAGGCTAGATGTGAATTTAGGTCTTCCTAACTCCAGGTCTGGTGCTCTATCCACTGTGTCACCTATCTACTTGAATCTAGTATATTCCTTGTTTGTTTTTTAAACCTTTACCTTCTGTTTTAGAACTAATACTAAGGATCACTTCCAAGGCAGAAGAGTAGGTTGGGTGATTTGCCCAGGGTCACAAAGCTAGAAGTATCTGAGGGCAGATTTGAACTCAGGTCCTCCCTCCTCCAAGTCTGGCTCTCTATGCACTGAACCACCGAATTGCCCCTGTAAATTCTTTTTAAATCCCTTGAGACAAGGACTGTTCATCCAAACTAGCAGCAAGTCCTTCATTGAGAGAAGCAGAGAACTCCCCTTCCCCCCCCGCCTCCCCCCCCCCCCCCCCCCCCCCCCCCCCCCCCCCCCCCCCCCCCCCCCCCCCCACCCCCCCCCCCCCCCTCCCACGACTAGCTATTCCCAAGCTATAAATGTTCAATTACTTCCCAAGCAGAGAATGCAGTTCTCCTTCCCCCTGCCATATATTTTCTTTGCTTTGCATTATCATTTACTAAATACATTAAGACACACTATTTACCTCGGTCCGTGGCATTGAGACCTTTGTATGACTTCTCACCCTCCAGGAGCAGACCAGATAAATCACTGCTCAGCCATTTAACTCTGAGGGAGAAGATTCCAATTTTCCAAATAGGGTCATTTGTTTAATTTATTCTGCTGCGAGGGAATCAAAGAAGTGTGCTAATGTATAGTGAGAAAGAATGCAGCTGAAATATTTGGGGTTAAGACAACAGAACGAACCAAAAAAAATTTCACTCCTGATTCTGGGGTTTTGATGCTCATTTCTTAAGATGCCATCTTCTGTTTAGCTAAGCCAGGGTGTCTGTGTGTCACAAAACCTAGGCTCCTGATAGTGAGGGAGAGCTTTGGAGATTTACTGACTCGGGGGTAAAGCCAATAGTCAGCATTGGCTTCAGACTTTTGGCATTAGGGAGAGGACATTCTCTCCTAGGCACTGCCGCTTTGGGGTATGGGACTGAGGCTAGGTGGGAAACTCTGAATGTCACCAAAAAGAGAAACAAGGTGAGCATCTTCATCAATTCTTTAGAGCAAAAATCTTCCATCCCACAATGAGAGAGGTTAACGAATATTGGAGTAAAAAGTTGGCATGTTGCCCACCCTGCATTTATGTCATCACTTATTCTGATCAGAAAGATTTTTTTTAATTCTTGATCTCCACATCAAGAATGGGAAATTAGAGCCAGAGAAGATACCTTGCACAAAAAAGGAAGAAAATAAAAATAAAATGCATGCTCCCAGCTAATTTGACCTAATGTCAATTTTAAATCTGATTGCCTATCCCCCTTCTTTCGCTAAGCTTTGATGATGTGGCTATCCTCTCATTTCTCTTCTCAGTTTTTTCTCTTGGCTGATTATTATATTCTCTTACAAGGCTCTCATCCCCAGCTTTGTCTGGATGTTCGTGATTTCTGTTGAGAAATTTCTCACAACAGACATAGCACACATATTTATACACATTTGGATTTCTTTTCTTCCTCTGTCTTTTTCCATCAGGGCTCTGAGGAGCTATTTGGTCTAATTATTTCTGGCACTTTGCCCATCAAAATGTGCGTTTCTTCAAAAGGATGGAAATGACGTTGAAACGGCCTCCTCCAGAGCAGTCAAGGTTTGAGCTTGAATCCTGTTGTCTTGGAAACAAGCAAGTTCCTGTCATTGAATATGCTCACACTGGACTGGTTAAAACACTAGCTGGAGGCATGACCCTCCCCCTCTTCCCCAGCTATTCACACAGACCCACAAATACCCAGATCCATAGAGCAGGCTCTTTGGGTGCTGAAATAGAGAAGCAGTCAAAGCTCATCCTGGTTCTCCTATTCAAAATTCTTTGGCACTAGGAGAATTCTGGTCCAGAAACACATCTGTCTTCTCTTTCTGAGGAACATCTTATCCCAAATGGTCCCCCCTTTAAGACCTAAAATCCTGAACTAAAGATGCACAGAAACAGTCCATGATAATCCACATTTCTGATACCTTTATGACAACCCTAAAAATGTTACCCTATAGGCATTTGTGGGAGAGGGAGTCGGGAAATGTGCCAATGGCTCCTAATAACTCCAAGTTCAAATATAAAGTTCTCTACTTCGTATTTAGAGCCCTTCCCAATCTAATCCCTTCATGCCCTTCCAGGATTCTTACCTTTTATTCCCCTACATTTACTTTACAATTTAGATACTTAGGCTGACTTGCCATTTCTCACACATAGAACACTATTTTCTGAGTCCATGAGTTTGCAAGGATTGTCTCCAATTCTTAAAAGGCTTTCCCTCCTCATTTTCACTTCTTATTTTCACTGCCTTCCTTCAAGAGTCACATCTAATCCCACTTTCTGCAAGGCAGCCTTTTCTTGTTCCCTGGCTACTACAATACTCAGGTTCTCCCTCTGAGATTGTTTTCCCCTTGGCATCTTCCATGTCTGACAAAGCTCTAAGGGCTCCACAGTGCCCGCTTCACCTGCCTTCATGGGTACTGGAATGAATTGTTCTCATCCACCCATTCTTCTGGGACTAGTCTTCACATGCCAAATGTAGACATCCCCAAACCATCCACTGCATCCAGCATCATTGCCTGTCTTCCTGGCTTTGGTCTGGTCACTGGACTTCAAAGACTGGAAGAAAGAGTGAAGCTGATGACTTTGTGCAACTCTGCCTCACTTAAATCCAATTGACAAACAAGTCAAGACATCAGTCCATAATGTTGTTGGTCCTCTTTCAGCAATAAAGGAGGAGAGGCAGCTGGATAGCTCTGTGGATAGGGAGAAAAGCCTAGAGATGGAAAGTTCTGGGCTCAAACCTCAGATACTTCCTAGCTGTGTGACCCTGGGCAAGTTACTTACCCTTGTTTGCCTAGTCATTACTACTCTTTTACCTTGGAAATACTACTGAGTCTTGATTCTTTTTTTTTTTTTTAATCCTTACCTTCTGTCTTGGAATTACTACTGTATATCTAAGGGTTAAAGAAAAAAATAAAAGAATCAACACTCAGTAGAATTTCCAAGGCAAAAGAGTAGTAATGACTAGGCAAATGAGGGTAAGTGACTCGCCCAAGGTCACACAGCAAAGAAGCATTGTTATAGGGAAATTTAGGAAAGGGGGGAAGGGTTTATACAAAGGAAGAAAATCACATTTAAATATGAGTTTATTAACAGAGAAGGGAGTCATGAGGAAAGAATAAGGGGAAAGAGTTTGCATCTGATTATTTTCTCAAGATATTCAACCCACTATAATTAATTTCTCATCTTAATCATTCTTTTCTAAACTAATCTAACTAAAGATTACTAAGAAGTACTAAAGATAAGTCCTAACAGGAAGCCCAGATTCTTACTTAGAGTCCTTTGGTGGGTCAGGTAGCAGGAATCCAAGTCATGGTGTCTTTAGATGGATCCAGGCAAGGTAGAGATTTTCTTCCCAAGTCAATCTGTCCACCAGGATGACTGGAGATTTCCTCTCCACCTCTTCTAGTTGATCCTCACAGGCAAGCTGCTAGATAGATGGGTTGTCCAGGGGAATCTCAGATCAACAGCTTCAGGCTTCTCCTCCAGCTCCACACTGACTATTGGAAACCTCCTCCTTCAACAACTTAGAACTTTTACCCAGCCAGCTCTTGGAGAATTCTAGGCTGTCACTCAGACTCTTGCTACTGTATCTGGGGTCATATTTGAACCCAAGATCTCCCCATTTCTTTCATATTGATTTTAAGGCAGAAGTTTAAAGGTTAAAAAAAAGAACTTTTTACTTATACTGTATATATTTTTATGTAAATAGTTATTCATGTGTTGTCTCACTCAGAGATTGAGAGTAAGAACCATATTCTTGGTTTGGTTTTATTTTTCTTTTCATTAAATTGCCAGGATTGAGCAAAGTACTTGGCATATAGTAAGTGCTTACCAACTGGCTCTCTAGCACTTACTTAGCATAGCCCCTGGCAGACAGAAGTTGTTTAATAATTGCTAGCTGACGATTGACTATCTGACAGACATTGACTACAGCTTAAAAGTTCTTTGTTGAGTATATACTGTATACCAGAGACCAACAATCAGCTTAGGAAACAGTCTAAAAGTCTTGATGGCTACCGCCATCTTGGCATTAAATGTTTACAAGGAGGATACCCTCAACTCGGTGATTTTCTTTTGATTTTCCTTTCTTTTTCTTTTTTGAATTAACTGTTTTTTGTTACCTTAAAATTTTCAGGTATCTCCCAGCCTTCCTCCTCTCCCCACACTACAGAAGTCATCACTTAACACAAAGATATACATACACACACACACACATACATATATATATATATATATATATATATATATATATATATATATAAGCATGTCTTGCTTGCTGCTATTTATCAGTTCTTTCTCTGCAGGCAGACATACACAAGCCATTCTTCAGACAATATTTCTGTGGCTGTATATAATGTTCTCTTGGTTCTGCTCCATGATTTTCCAGTCCAACAACAACAACAACAACAACAACAAAGAATGGAAAGCATTTGTTCCATGACCTGGTACGAGGCTTTCTGATCACACACCAGGGCTCTGAGAACCCCTACCTTATGTCAACAAGGCATGTTTTGTGTATACCTCTCCAATGCATTTTCCATAGTCTAACACAGAGACTAGTAGATGTAACTACTCAGCAGAAGCCCCAAGGCTGATAACCTATTCCAATCTTTGTCCTGTAGTTATATAATTATGTGCCAGGTCCATTGCTGGGGGGGCCTGACCTCTCCTTAGGAGATGGGACTCCCTACTCTTACATTCATTAGCTCATCTATCCTGGGGGAAATGCTATTTTTGACTCGAGTCTATGGCTTATTCAAAAGGAGGAAAAAAAATGTAAAATACTCAATCACAATATGAATTGGGTATAGGACAAGCCATTTTATTCCTGGACAGAAAGCAATGATAAACATGAAAGAATCCGTGTGCATTAGGAGAACAATTTGAACAGAATTCAATACCTTAGCTTACTGCTACCATACAATCATGGGGGAGGCTGACATTCTAAGTTCCATCAGAGCACAGAGTAGTTGGACAATACTGCTAATTAGGCATTTCATAGTTCGCTTTGGCACTGGCCATTGCCCAATCAGACAGTCAAGGCTCTTCTTTCCTGTTGCCTCTCTCCTGGATCTTCCCTTTCTGACATACCATTCCTACTAATACCTGAGCAGTCGTAGCATCAACTGGCCCCTCCAGTAGGCACTGTGGCTGCTGCCTCACTGATCTTCCAGGGGCTTCATGACTTTCTGAAACTCACAAGTGAAACTGGACTCTTACATCTGGAGACCATCGCTTGGCACTTATTTGTGAAAGGAGGAAGAGAGAGAAAGACAGAGAGAAACAGTCAGAGACTGACCAAAAAAACCGAGATGCACTCAGAGGGAGAGAGAGAAAGACAGAGGGATAGAGAGAACCTGAGAAAGAGACAGAGACGCGTCTCCTCCCAAGCACAGACTTGCCTAAGCGTGCTTATGTGTGCTGATGGCTGACCTACCAAAAATAAAGACAATATGGCTTAGAGGTGTGGGAGCCCTTTTTGTTATAGGTCACTGCAAATCCTGATATGCTCAATGGATGAGTCACACAACCAACTCCCATGTAGTCAACCAGACTGACAATGGAGCATGTCGGAAGTAAGAACTGTAAAAATAGGACCATGGATTTAAAGTTTAAGGAACCTCAGAGACCATCTAGTCAAATCATAGTATTATAGATTTAAAGCCAGAAAGGCTTTAAATTTACAAATGATAAACTGAGGCATAAAGAGGGGACACACAGGTAGAAGCAAAAATGGGGATTGAACTGAGGTTGTCTGACTCCAAATTCAGTACTCTTTTCAGGATCGCAAACAACTTCTCCATACTCTGTTTTGAATTATAGTTACTGATATAAACCCCTTAACAAGAGTCACATCTTAATAATCTTTGTCTCTTCAGGGTCTAGCACAGAGGGATACACATAAGTGTTAAGAAATGTAATGGGGGGCGGGGGTTAGGTGTCTCAGTGGTTTGAGAGTCAGGCCAGAGGTGGGAGGTCCTGGTTTCAAGTCTGGTCTCAGATACTTCCTAGCTGTGGGACCCTGGGCAAGTCACTTAACCCCCATTGCCTAACCCTTACTGTTCTTCTGCCTTGGAACCAATCTACAATATTCATTCTAAGATGGAAGGGAAAGAAAGGAAGGAAGAAAGGAAGAAAGGAAGAAAGGAAGGAAGGAAGGCAGGAAGGAAGGCAGGAAGGAAGGCAGGAAGGAAGGCAGGAAGGAAGGCAAGGCAGGAAGGAAGGCAGGAAGGAAGAAAGGAAGAAAGAAGAAAGAAAGAAAGAAAGAAAGAAAGAAAGAAAGAAAGAAAGAAGAAAGAAAGAAAGAAAGAAAGAAGAAGAAAGAAGAAGAAAGAAAGAAAGAAAGAAAGAAAGAAAGAAGAAAGAAAGGAAAGGAAGAAGGAAGGAAGGAAGGAATGGAAGGAAGGAAGGAAGGAAGGAAGGAAGGAAGGAAGGAGAGGAAGGAAGGAAGGAAGGAAGGAAGGAAGGAAGGAAGGAAGGAAGGAAGGAAGGAAGGAAGGAAGGAAGGAAGGAAGGAAGGAAGGAAGGAAGGAAGGAAGGAAGGAAGGAAGGAAGGAAGGAAGGAAGGAAGATCAAGTTCCAGATCTTGAACTTATTTGCCATAGTTTCCTCATTTATAAAAATGAAACACAGAAGAAATGGCAAAACAATTAAGTATCTTTGCAAGAAAATTCCAAATAAAATCACAAAGAGTCAGACTCTGCTAAAAATGACGGAAGTATAAAAATAGCTTGCTGAACTAGAATTCTTAGACTCTGTGTTGAAACAGAAAATGATTAGAAGCTCTTAGGACAAGACACAGACTTGACTTTCAGTTAGTTGGCTAAACTGGCACTAGGTTAGATCTTCCCAGATGGACTTCCCATACCTGTTTCAATGTGGGCTCATATCTCAGGCATGGGAAATAGCCAACACTTAGAGATAGGTAGCCCCACAAGTACCACAAACACTGATTGGGCAGATAAAGATTCACATTATCAGCCTGATCAGTGCTGAAGTAGAGAGAAAAGACAAGGTCAAAGTCTAACTTGGTTTTCCTTTTCAAAACTCATTGGAAGGAGCAACTAGGTGACTCATTGAATAGAGTGCCAGGGCCTGGAGACTACCGGAGGTCCTCTGTTCAAATATGGCCTTAGACACTGCCTAGCTGAATGACCCTGGGAAAGTCACTTAACACCAATCACCTAGCCCTTGCCATTCTTCTGCCTTGGAACTGATACTCAGCGTCAATTCTAAGACAGAAGGTAAGAATTCAAAAAACAAAAAACTCATCGACCCTAATAGAATTCCATCCCCCAAATGAGTCTATCATCTCTTTATTTTAGCCATAACATGCCCCAAAATAAAACCTAGTGATTCAATTCAATCAAGTAATGCTTATCTGACTTCAGCCCTTCTATATACACAGCCTTGGACTATAAGGCCCTGGTAATACAAAGACAAAAAATAAAACAAGACAAAAAACAAAACATGTTGTCTCCATCCTCAGGAAACTTACATTCTATTGAGGGACACACACACATACACAAATCAATCAGATATTTCCTATCAGTCGAGGCCACAGATGGCTTCCACCTATGCACCATGGGAGTACCAGAAAGTCTGGCAATGAGTGGGTCTCTTTAGCAAACAGTTGTAGAATTCTGATGATGCTGAAAGGAATAAACAGCTCTGTTTGAAAGAGCTAGAAATGAATAGCATTACCATAAGGCAGCAGGCCTCCTACAGGGAACCCGCTAGCTCATAGATGTAAATATTGCCTAAGCAGGCTTCTTTGCAAAGAGGGGGGCCCTTCTCAGCTGCAAATCTGTTTATTTTTTGAAATTACAAAGAGTAAATGGGCCTTTTGTAAAATTCTTGCTTGAGGGCCCAGAATTGAAACCAGACTACTGATGAGTGCAGGAATGGAACGGGGAAAAAAATCCTCCATCAATGACAAATCAATTCACCTTGTGGATAAATGCTAAGACTGTTAAATATGTAATCTTTTCACTACAAACAAATGGCTCCACCAATGAGGATTACAACCCAGTGATAACTTAATAGATAAGTCTTAAAGTATTATCCGACACAGAGGTCAAAAGATTTACCTACAGTCGAATCATTTGTGAGTATAAAAGGTGGATGTAGAACCTCTCCCTTCACTACAAGCCCAGCTCTGTGAAATGAGACTTCACCTTTGCAAAGAAAATGAGGAAGCCAATAAAGAAATATCTGTGGGGGGGGGGGGGGGGAGGACCAACTCCCCAACTCCAGGGGAGGACAAGTTAGATTTGACACCAGGTTTTCCCTTCTACTAGCTATGTGACCTTGAACAATTTGTTTGTCCTCTCTGGACTTCAGACTTCTCATCTATAAAAGGGGCACACAGGGTCACCTGTGGATTGGTGGTTAAGAGTTCTGGGCCTAGAGGCAGGAATTCAAGTCCAAGTTCAAATCCAACCCCAGCCACTTCCAGACTCTATGACCATGAACAAGTCACTTAACCTTGATTGCCTGAAAAAAAAATCCACTAAATAGCAAACCTCTCCAATATCCTTATCAAGAAAACCCTATGGATAGCTATGATCCTTAGGATCATAAAGCATGAAGAGTTAGAAACAACTGAATAAAAGCCCTTATTTTATAAGATTATGAAAGTTAAGTGAGATAATTTAGTTGGAGCACCTTGTAAATGGTCTTAAGATTATTACTCTTATGAATGGTTTAAAATACATGTGTTAAATTCACTGCCCCCAGACAGCATGCTTGTCCCTGTATACTCCCAAGTACTGTTCATCCAGTAACTAGAAAACATTTAGCAAAATAAATGAAAATACTATAAAATATAGATAATGTGAAATTATGGTTTTCTAAGTCAAGATGTATCTTACAGGATTATAATTCTATTTGAGTTCACCACCATTGGTTTAGTGACTAGAGAACTGGCCTCAGAGCTAAGAACTTTGCCAGCCCATATTCTGTGTGAATGTGAGATGTTTCTGGACTGAAGGAAATATTAAGACCAGGAAGATCGTGGAATAAGAAGTTTATCTGAAGGCCTAGAAACTTGGAGCTCTGAAAAGTGGAAGGGGACCCAGAGGTGGGCATTTGTGCCAATGTCTGACCAGCTACTGCTAGTGAAGAACACCATTACTTGGATTGAATGTAATCGTAGGCAATTAGAGTTTTGTTTATGTCATTGAGTGATCTGCCTGGTCAGAATTTTGCTGTTTTCCTTTCACTCCTACTGGGACTTGGTAATTGAATCCTTTCTTCATTCCTTCTTCCTCCCTTGCTTCATTGCTGCCTGGCAAACTGGGATAGTTTACCCTCAAGAGTCTCCAACTCTTTAAATTTTATTTATTTGGCATGCATGCTTTCATAATGGATTTTGTATCCAGAGAAAAATGGGCTGTTTTTCACAGCATTCTGAGTCAGTGTTTGCTTTAAAAGAGTAGACCTCACAATGGTGAAGACAAAAGGAAACCTATCAACCAGTAACCCTAGACTAAACCTTGAGCCTTTATTGAAGCTCTGACTCTTTCTCTAGAGATACAAAAAAGAAATTTCTTTATGATTCAATGACTAATCAGGCATTAACTTTATTAATTAGAATCACTGAATATCAGAATCAGAAGGAACCCAGAGGCTATCTAGTTAATCATTCAATAAACACTTATTAAGTACCTTCTATGTGTCAAGTACTGTGCCAATTGTTGGGGATACAAGTGCAAAAAAGATAGTGTCAGACCTCAAGAAGCTTACAATCTAGTAGGGAAAAATAATACTCAAAAAGAATCTAAAGATGTGGAGCTGAGTGGGCAGAAGGTACCAGTCATGGAGTACAGCCAAGTAGTAAATGCAGAGTTGCTAGCTTGTGCAATCTCCTTAAACTGAGGTTTGGCATGAGCTAGGTGGCTCACTGGATAGAGAGTCAGGTCAAATCTGGCCTCAGCCACTTCTTAGAGTTTGACCCTGGGCAAGTCACCTAACCCCATCTGCCTATCCTTTACCACTCTTCTGGCTTAGAATTGATACTTAGAATCAATTCTAAGACAGAAGGTGAAGGGGTTTTTTAATGGAAATTTAAGGAGGAAGTCTTCTCCTCTCCAATCAGAAAGTTAGAGGGTACTGATGGATCTTACAAGGTGTTGAGGTTGCCTCTACCCAAAGGGTTATAGAGCAATACCACTACTAGGTTTGTATCCCAAAGAGATCAATAAAAGGTGAAAAGGACCTTTTTACAAAAATATTTATAACATCTCTTTATGTGGTAGCAAAAAATTGGACATTGAAGGGATGCCCATTCATCGGGGAATGGCTAAACATGGTATATAATATTTAGTTGTGATGGTATACTATTGTGCTAATTAAGGTATGATGAGCAGGAAGATGGCAGAAAAACTTGGAAAGACTTCTATAAACTAATGCAAAGTGAAGTGAGCAGAACCAGGAGAACATTATTCACAGAAACAGCAATATTGTAAGGATGATCAACTGTGAATGGAATACCTATTCTAGGTAATTCAATGATCCAAGACAATCCCAAAGACTCATGATGAAAAATGCTATCTACCTTCAGAGAAAGAATGAATGGACTCTGACTACAGATTGAAGCATACTACAGGTATCCCCTCCACATTGTGACATTCCTCATTGTAGTTTCAATGTATGGCAGGTTGGCATAAGAAATTTAATGAGTATTTTAGGGAATTTTTGTGGAAGCCACAGACAGCACTCAAAGGCCAGCAGACAACACAGAAAAAGTTTAGAAGCTCAAAAATGCATAATATATATATATATATATGTAATATCAACATATTTCATCTTTTATTACCATAAATATACACAATTTCTTTTTTTTTAAGTTGACATTTACACAAAGAATGCAAAAGCTAAAAAATTTTACTCAAACTTTCCAGATGCCATGCCTCTAAACCCTGGGATGTGGGAAGGATACCTATATATTTCATTTTCCTTCTTCATGGCATAGGGGGGCATTGTTTGAGTTTTCTTCCACAAATTTACTAATATAGGAAATGTTTTACATGAATTTGCTGATATTAAATCTATATCAGATTGTTTACCATCTCAGGGAGAGATGAGGGAAAAGAAAGAGAGGGAGAGGGGGAAGAGAGAGAGAGAGAGAGAGAGAGAGAGAGAGAGAGAGAGAGAGAGAGAGAGAGAGAGAGAGAGAGAGAGAGAGAGAGAGAAAGAGAGAGAGAGAGAGAGAGAGAAATTTTAGGACTCAAAATTTTTGAAAATGACTACTAAAAATTCTTTTACATATAATTGGGGGGAAATAAAGTATTTTTCATAGATTGGGGGGGGAATGTTAAGGTTCCTAATGATGAGTTTTCTGGGGATGTGATGAATAAACCTAAAGGAGTATACTTGGGTGGAAAATGAAGAGAAAGATAGCTGACCTTAAACGGAATCTAAATCCCATAAAAGCAAGGAATCCCTCTCTGTTATGTCAGTTGACCAGAAATATGGTAATCAAGTCTTTGCTTGAAGGCATCCAGTGAGAAGGGAGCCCACTTCATCCCAAGGCATCCCATTATACTTTTGGATAGCTCCAATTGTTGGAATATTTTGACCCTGAGAATCATTAGATTCTGTTTGGAGTTGGCAAGGACTTTAGAAGCCATCTTGTCCAACCCCTTTAATTTTTGAAAAGAGATTAAATGAAGATTAAATGATTTACACAAAGTCTCCCAGCTAGTGACTACAGGAATCCACATTTGAACCTCGGTTCTCCAACTCCAAATCCATCCCTCTTTCCACTGAAACATACTGTCATATATCAAACCTTTTGCTCTGTGTTAGAGCTTATTCAAGTGCGGGGCAACTGCCTTGTGGATACATCTCATAGGTACAAGACATCCCAATAAATGAAGTACTGAATAAAGACCCTGATGATTCTACTCATTGTACCTCTTGAATACTTTAGAGGCTAAAGAAGACCCAGGCAATCAATAAGCATTTATTGTTGTTCATCCTTCTTTTCCAACAGTACCAAAGACATCACAGCATGAATTGGATTTAAGTGACTTTACTCTCTCTTCTAGAATCATCAAAGTCCAATGGTAAGACAAAAGTCAAGAGAACTGATTATGGTCCTAATGCCATGAATGACCTTGACATTTTTGATGTCTGACCAAACTCAAAGTGCTCCATGGCACCTACTTCAACCACTTTCATGGCTGTTGGAACAAACTGTTCTCAGGCACCATTCTACTAAGCCAAATCTTTATGTTTGGAGTAGACATCCCCACGAGTATTTGTAAACCTTTGTGAAGGACAACCGTGGGACTCATAGCAGGAAATTGGCAGAAAATCAGTTGGATATTTTTACACTTAATTTGTCATCAGTTGCACCACTGAACCAGTCCTGAGAAAAAGAGCATCTAAATTGACTGTCATTTTACCAATTTACTAATCAGAAGCAGCAGCAACCACAGTCCTCATCCAACCAAGACAGCCAGAAGACAATCCATCTGCAAGTACTCAGAATCCTCCAAAGCAACATTCCAGTTATTCACTAAAAAGACAATGGTTGGTGATTCTCAGTGGGAAGGATTAAGAGAGAAGGCCCTGGGGCTGTTGGAAAGAAACATCTAAAGCCTTTGTTTTAGCTAACATTTCCAAAGAAAAACCCAACCATTTCCAAGAGATGAGACTAATAGAACAATCTGGATACTCTGTGACCTGCATTTCCAAACATGCCTATCAGGACCTGTTCTGCCTTATCCTTACCTTATGGGGATGTCTGAGAACACACAGCAATAATAAAGAAGTCCACTAAGGAGGTTTTGTGTTCTAATAGTTCAGGATTCAAATAATTGTCTCTCTCAGCCCTCCTTCCCAGGCTCCCACAGAGCATGCTGAGGGGTGGGGTTATACCCTCTGGAATTGGCCAAGCATCTGTTTTAAATCAAGCCCAGCATTCTGAATTCTGACATGATTTAAAAGGATGGAGGACAGTTAAGAGTTTTTGGATGGAAATTATTTCAAATTTAAATGACAAAAGAATTTTCCAAAAACAAACAACAAATCCAAAGCTTAAGGTTTCACCTAGGATGTGCCTAGGATGAAGTGTAAGCCATCAAGAGGATGATTTTCAAGGAACAAGAATTTGGATGACCCAGGAAATTCCAAGTAATTAGAATTCATATGAACCAGGGGCAGCTAGGTGGCAGGCATTTCTGAGCTCTGTGATCCTGGACAAGTCACTTAACCCCAATTACCTAGCCCTTACTGCTCTTCTGTCTTGGAACCAATACTTAGTATTGAGTCTAAGACAGAAGGTAAGAGTTTAGGGAGAAAAAAAAGGGTTATTGGAGGGAATTTACTTCAAATATAAAGGACAAAAGAACTTTCCAAAAGGAAAATCTTAGGGTTTCATGTGGGGTGTGCCCAGGATGAACTGTAGGCCATTGATAGTCTTCAAGAGATTTGAACCACCCAGGGAATCCCACTCAAAATTAGAAATCATATGAGCCTCAGAACCTTCAGTAGTAAACTGGGAAATGACTGCTAGAACTAGAATCCAGAGAACCAGTTTCAAATTTTGGCCCTGACATTACCTGTATGGCCATGGACATGCAACCCATGTATCTCAACTTTTAATTCTAACACAATGACCTAGATTTAATCTCAGGATTCTCTGTACTGAGCAAGTGAGATTATTAGTAAATCAGCTGTGAAAAAATTTTAAACCCTTGCCTTCTGTTTTAGACTCTATACTAAGTATTGGTTCCAAAGCAGCAGAGCTGTGAGGGCTAAGCTATTGGAATTAAGTGATTTGCCCAGGATCACATAGGTAGGAAGGGTCTGAATCCAGATTTGAACCCAGGATCTCCCATCTCTGGGTCTGGCTTTCTATCCTCTGAGAGCCACCTAACTACCCTCAGCTGGGAATTTTGATCCTAAATGATTTAGAGCTGGAAAGGGTCTTAAAATTCATAAAAGGCAACCCCCTAATTTTACAGATTTGGAAACTGAAGCATAAAGGGTATAAGGAATTTGACTAGTCACAACTTTAGTAAATGCCTAAGGTGGGCTTTGAATCTGGGAGTTCTTAATTACAAGATCAGTGTCCTTTCTATTTCAACCTATTAACTCAAAAGTCAAAGGATGATGGGATCATAGATTTAAATATGGAAGGGAATTTAGAGACTTTCAAGACCAACCCCTCATTTTACAGGTGAGGACTGTGAACACTCAAATGTTAAGTGACTTGCCCAGGATGGCACAGGAAGAGTCTGAAGTGGGATTTGAATCCAGATCTTCTTGACTCTCTTATCCACCTTGCCATGTTATCTCAGAGATAACTGAAACAAGTATATCTTATATAAGAAAACTCAAGTAAAAACAGAAATGTCTGACATTGGTTGAGAAGCTTCAACCATAACATTTAATTAATTGTACTATTCTTTAAATACCTCGTTATATGTGGAACCCATTCTGTGGAGCTCTGAGTCAAATGTTCTTAATTTAAGGCCCCTGAACTTTTAAATATACAAACATACATATGTGTACATATGTATATGTAATATATATATATATATATATGTATATATATACATATTGATGACTGTATTTCTTTTTTTTTTTAAGCCTTACCTTCTGTCTTAGAATTGATATCAAGTATTGGTTTCAAGGAAGAAGAGCAAAGAGGGCTAGACAACTGGTGTTAAGTGACTTGCCCAAGAACTCACAACCAGGAACTATCTGAGGTCATATTTGAACCCAGAACCTGCCATCTCCAGGTCTGGTTCTTTATCCACTGAACCACCTACCTGCCCCATGCCTATATTTCAATATGACTGGTTTCTTTTGAAATTCTGTGTTTTTTTATGCATTTTATGCATTTAAAAACATTCTGATAAAGGATCCATAGGTGTCACCCCAAAGGGGTCCATGACCCAAAAAAGTTAAGAGCCTTTAATATGAGTAAAGACTTTATATGTGTGCTATATGTGAAATAATCTGCAAGGCTGTACCTAAGCTAGCCTTGCTCCTTCTCATACTTTCAACTAATTATGAAGCCCAAATATCCAAAGCCCAGCTCTCTAAGTATGTATATAGGAGAGAGGATGAAGGTGCCAACCCAAAGGAAATCCTCCTCTTAAAGTTAAAATCACTCGGACCAAGGCAGTCTTAGCACAATCCTACATATATGGTTCCATATTCAGACTTGGGAGATGTAAATGTTTAACAACCAGCTCCCTTCCCCCTGAAATATTTGCCTATATTAAACTTTTAGGTTTAACATGCATTATTAACATTTTCCCATCACAAGTTAAATCTAGAAAATCAACAAAGCAAGATACTGCTCCTAATTTGTAACATTTTTAAAACAATTATATGTAATGAATTTCCACATTAATTTATCCTAAGTTATGTGATGAAACTAATCTTCCTCCCCCAATGTGTAGCATTTGCTGATATCTCAGGTAATAAATGCTCACCCTAAAAAAACTTAAAAATTGGTTCTTTTAGGAGCCAGGTATAAACTGGCCCCAGCACATGAGATCCCCTAGGAAAATGAATTGGCACATATCAGAAGACCAAATGTAACCATGCCTCACCCACACAAGGACCATCTGGTTAGGGAATATGCTGTGGGGTGGGCCAGCCTCCCACAAGGGATGGGGTCTTGGAGGTGGGATGGTGTTGGCAGAATGATGAATGAGACACAGCTTTCTCATTCAACCCGCAGCACAGATTTCACAGAATAAACTGCTCCGCCTTGGCTGAGGCCTGGCTTCATTTTATACCCTTATGATCACACATCTACTTGGCACACAGTTTCATTCTCAACATACATGTTTCCATAGAACCTAACAACAGAAGAAGAACCTAGGGAGATAGTCAATGAAACATTGTTGCTAAGTACAGGATCAGAGGGTAGAATCAACATGACCCAGATATAGGTTGGGGAATTCAGAGCACAGATTTGCCATAAGTTTTCCTGCCTAGAAAAGAGGGTCCTATCTAATTGGGTCTATAAGAATCCTTAGGTTTAGTTTTGTAAGTGGGATCTCCTGGTAATATCCTAGGGGGACAGAGTGGGTCATCTGTATTAACCCCAAAAGCATGTTGTTCTCATGTATTTTTCCTGGAGCTAAGTAAAAATAATAATCATCACAATTCCAAAAATAAGGAGAAGCTAATAAGAAAAGTCACTTAGTAGGATTTCAGTGGATGTTTCCATCCTTCCTGGAGGCTGCTTTGCAGTCCCCAGTTTCCACGTGTGACCTTGTCAAACAGCGTGGTCTTTGATGGCTCCTGGCAGGAATATGTATCTT
Source organism: Monodelphis domestica (assembly GCF_027887165.1). NCBI lineage: Eukaryota > Metazoa > Chordata > Mammalia > Didelphimorphia > Didelphidae > Monodelphis > Monodelphis domestica. The sequence goes on along the minus strand of NC_077227.1, from coordinate 209,774,225 downwards.
TACAGCTCTTCACAAAATCAAAATGAAACCAAGCAAGTTTAAGTGTGCACAATGTTATTTCCATGCCAGTGATATAGACCTCATAGGTGAGAATGGTAGATTACTTTGTCTAGTTTGGCAAAAGATGATCATACTGTCTAACTTTAACAATAATACCGGCATGATAGTATGTGTATAACCCAGATCAAATCACTTACCATCTCTGAGGAAGGGAGGGAATGGAGGGAAGGAGACAACTTGGATCTTATAATTTTGGAAAATATATGCTGAAAATTGTCATTATATGTAACTGGAAAATAAAATATATTTGAATTTTAAAATGCATATATATAAAAATATTAATATAATAGTAATAATATTAATAGCTCATGCCTTCATCTAGAATTTCTCCTTTGTTGTTCATCATGCATTTTTCATCATGCACGACTCTTGATGAGGCCTTCTGGAATTTTCTTGGCAAAGATACTGAAGTGGTTTGCCATTTCCTTTTCCAACTCATTTCACAGATGAAGAAACTGAGGTAAACAGCATTAAGTGGCTCACCCAGAGTCACATAGCTAGGAAATGTCTGAGGCTGGATTTGAACCCAAGAAGAGGAGTTTTCTTGACTCTAGGACTAGCACTCTATCAATTGTGCCACTTTGCTACCTAGAATGACCCCTAAAAATATCATACTTTAGAATGTTTCCCAAAAAAAGGCCCTTAACCCCCAGTTCAAGTACTCAGGCTAACAAAGGCATTAACACAGAACAGGTTTACTTAAGGCCCTGTAACCACAGAGGGGACTCTTATCAGGGTCCTCAAGGAAACTTTAGTGGGAAATGCTTCTGGTTAGCTATTTCTTTCCTCAGGGACTTGGCTTTATACCTTTGCAAGCTCATGGTGCTATTGACTGAAGTCCTTGTATCACATGAAACTGCAGGTTTCAAAGCCAGAGAAACTTCCTATTTGGCAGCTTCCCCACTCAGCATCATAGCCCTCAGCAGTGAGCAGTTTTCTCTGCACATTCCCAGGTTCTCCAATGCAATCTCTTTATATTGCAGCAGTCTGTGCTGGTGCCCAGTGGCTCATCTCCTATACAAGCCAACAAACTGACTAGCACTTGTCTAACACAATGCTTTAAGATTTGCAGTGTTTTACATGTGAAGTAGCACCTAGACAGCTAAACTTTCTATCAGTGGATAGTGTAAGGGGTAAATTTAGGGGGTTTTTGTCTGAATTATAAATTTAGTTGGTTGCCAAGGATTAATTAAAATCCCAATAAAAATACTCAAGCCAGTTTGAGAATTTTATGGTGATTTAATTAATATAGAGGGAAGGAATTAAGAAGAAGAGAGAGGGAAAAGGGTATAGGATTTCTCCGGCCTATCCTGATCCAAGGAAAGTTCAGAGACCTTCTAGCCACAAGGCCTCCTCTGAGATTAGGGGCCTCCTAGGAGGATGACGTTTTAGGAAAGGTAAAGGAAAAAAAAGAATCAGCCTAAACTCCAAGAGAGCTCTGGGAACATGCCTCACCTGAACTACGTTACTAAGCTTCTCCCAATATTGTATTAAGGATGCTCACTGCCAAACCCAGACAATAGCTACAGCCATGCCAAGATGCCAAGATGCCCAGCCAAGATGAAAGGTGAGGTTTAAAAAAATAATACCCCAAATGAGGATACAAAGAATTGGACTGAAATGACTCAACAATTTCATGTGAAATACTTTTATTGTCCTCATTTTACAGATAAGGAAAGTAAAGCTAGACAAGAGATTGTTTGTCTTTATGATGTTGTATTGATTATTGTCCTGGTTCTGCTCAATACAATCTCCATCTGTTCATTCAAGTCTTCCCAATTATCTCTAATAAAATTTGTTTCAACAATACCATTCCATTCCATTACAAACAAGTCTCTTAATCTCTCTAAGTCTCAGCTTATTGAACTGGGGATAATAATTTCATTGAATTTAGGTTTATTTATTTTTTTTAAACCCTTACCTTCTGTCTTGGAGTCAATACTGTGTATTGGCTCCAAGGCAGAAGAGTGGTAAGGGCTAGGCAATGGGGGTCAAGTGACTTGCCCAGGGTCACACAGCTAGGAAGTGGCTGAGGCCAGATTTGAACCTAGGACCTCCCGTCTCTAGGCCTGGTTCTCAATCCACTGAGCTACCCAGCTGCCCCCTAGGTTTATTTTTTTAAAATCCCTTACTTTCCATCTTAGAATCAATACTGGATATTGGTTCTAAGGCAGAAGAATGGTAATGGCTAGGCAGTGGGTTAAGTGACTTGCCCAGGGTCACACAGCTGGGAAGTGTCTGAGGCCAGTTTTGAACCTAGGACCTCCCATCTCTAGGCCTGGCTCTCAATCCACTGAGCCACCCAGATGCCCCCTGATAGGTTTATTTTGAGGGGAAAACTTTGTAAGCCTTATAAAACCGCATAAATGGGAATCAGCACCATCATCTTCTTCACCATCCTTTTTATCAGCATCATCATTGTTACCTGACTTCGAGCATCTACTCAGTTTTTCCATATGTAAAATGGAACTTAGAGTCAGTACCCAGATCACAGGGGCTACTGTGAGATCAAATGAAACTTGCAAAGTGCTTTTCAAACATTATAGCAGGATATATAAATGCCAGTTTGTTAATCTAGAATAATGAGTGTATGTCACATCATCTATGATTCCTTTTGTGAGCTAAAATAATCCCCACACTAGACACCAGACCCAAAGGGTCTCTATGGTAGCAGAGGAGGTGGTGGGGGAATCCATCCAGTAGAGGAACCATGTCCACAGCCAATAAATGCTCCAGCAACATCACCCACCCTGAAACAAGTTTATAAATGCTTCACTGGATTTGCTATAATGCTGATCTCTGAAGTTCTCATACTAAAGAGAAAAAAAATTGCACTTTATTTCTCATGAACCAATGATCATGAATCAGCTATGTAATGAAGCAATAATAAGAATAACGACTAAGTAAAGGAGGTAATAAAACTAATTTATGCAAATCTGACTTTTTTTTAAGTTGCATTAAAGCAAGTATGATAGCAGATCAGCGAACCAACTATCTGAGGGGTTGGGAGGCTCTAAGGCTGTTATATGATCTGAATTTCTTGATTGTTTTTATTTTTAAATGTTTATTTTATTTTATTTTACATATCAATGACTCTCTCCTGGTCCTTCAATCTTATACTTATACTTAAGTACTGTTAAGAAAAGCAAACCAAGACAACAGATGATGTCTGAAAGTGTTGTGGCACATTCAGCACTTAGAGTCCATCACCAACACTGCCTAGAGACAGGCATCCTAGAGACTAGTCATCAATCCTATGAAGTCACAAAAGTCTACTGAATTCAATTCTTCAAACAACAAGCACTTAGTAAACACCAACTATGTGCCAAGCACTGGGACAGGAGCTTGGGATGCAAAGGCAAAACAAAATAGTCCCTGTTCCTCTAGGAGAATGCATCTAAAGGAAGGCCATCTCATTAATTCTTACCTGGACTCTTCTGATGGTATACTTACTGACCTTCCTAATCCTACTCACACCCCTCTCTAAATCAGTCTTTTACACAGCTATCAAAATATCTTCTTTTGAAAAAAAAATTTAATTTCTTTTTTGGTTCCAAATGCTATCCCTCCTTCCATTCCCTCCCCAACCCATTGAAAAGGCAAGAAATAAGATACTATATCAATTATATATATTAAATCATGCAAAATATATTTCCACATTGGCCATGTTGTCCCCCAAAAAAGTAAGAAAAAGGAAAGTAAAAAAATTGCTTCAATCTGCCCTTAAATTTCATCATATCTCTCTATGGAAGTAGATAGTATTTTTCATCTTGAGTCCTTTGGAAATGTCATGAATCATTGTATTGATCAGAGTAACTAAGTCTATCATAGTTGGTTATTTTTACAATATTGCTGTTATTGTGTATAATGTTCTTCTAATTTTTCTCACTTCACTTTGCATCAGATCATATAAATCTTCCCAGATTTCTTTAAAACCACCCCATCATTTCTTATTGCACAATAGCATTTCATCATAAACATATACCACAACTCATTTAGCCATTCCCCAATTGATGGATATCCCCTCACTTTCCAAATCTTTTCTACCACAAAGAGTTGCTATAAATATTTTTGTACAAGTCCTTTTCCTTTGTTCTCTTTAGGGTATAGACCTAGGAGTAGTATTGCTGGATCAAAGAGCATGCATAATTTTATAGTCCTTTGGGCATTATTCTAAATTGTTCTTCAGAAATACTTGAACTAGTTTGTGATTCTACCAAAAGTGCATCATGTTATTGTTCTTGTACTTATTTTTCCACATCCCCTCCAACTTTTGTCATTTTTTTGTCATTCTTAGCAAATCTGATGAGAATGACAGTTGTTTTAATTCATTCCTCTAATTATTAATAATTTGAAACATTTTACACGGTTATTTATTGATAACTTTGATTTCTTCTTCTGAAAAACTGCCTATATGCATCCTTTGACCCTTTATCAATTTGGCAATGATAATTATTTTTGTAGATTTGGCTCAGTTCCCTGTATATTTGAGAAATGAGACTTTTATAAGAGAAACTTTCCTCCTACATTGGTGTTGTTTCTGCAAAACCATTTTATTTTCATGTAATCCAAATTATCCGTTTTATCCCCAATGATACTCTCCCTCTCTCTCTGGTTTAGTCATAAACTCTTTCCCTATCAAGAGATCTGTCAGTTAATTTTTTCCATGTTCCCTTAGTTTTCTTATTGTATCAACCTTTGCATCCAAATTATACTCCCATTTTGAACTTCTCTTGGTATATGGTATGAATGTTGGTCTATGTCCTAGTTTTTAACAGACTGCATTCCAGTTTTCACAGCAGTTTTTATAGAATAGTGAGTTCTTGCCCCCAAAACTTGTCTCTTTCAGTTTTTCAAACTCCAGGTTTCTGGGGTCATTTATTTCTCTACAGAGTATGTCTAATCATTGTTCAACCACTTTATTTCTTATCCAGTACCAGATTGTTTTGATAATTATAGCTTTATAATGTAGTTTGAGATCTGGTTCTGCTAAGCTCTTTCCTTCACTTTTTTTTATTAATTCCCTTGATTTTCTTCACCTTTTATTCTTCCAGATGGATTTTGTTATTATTTTTGCCTAATTCTGGAAATTCTTTGGCAGTTTGATTGGTATGGCACTGAATAAGCAAATTAATTTAGGTACAATTGTCATTGTTATTACATTAGCTTGGCCAATGCATGAGTAAATAATATTTCTCCAATTGTTTAAATCTGACTTTATTTTTATGAAAAATATTTTGTCATGGTGGTAAGTATAGATCCTATGTGTGTCTTGGCAGATAGATACCCAAGTATTTGATATTGTCTGTAGTTATTTTAAGTGGAATTTCTTTCTATCTCTTCCCACTAGATTTTAGTTTGGTTTGGTTTAGTTTGGTAATATTTAAAACTCTTGCTGATTTATACAGGTTGATTTGGGGTCCTGTGCCTTATTAAAGTTGTTCATTGGTCTGATTAGTTTATTACTTGATTCTCTAGGGTTCTCTAAGTATACCATCATATAAAAATATCTTCTAAGGCACAGGATGGATCATACTACTTCCCTGCCCAAAAAGCTTCCCGAACTCCTTATCACCCATAGCTACAGTTCCCAAATTTTGTATGATGTTTTGGTAAATTCATGAGATTGCCATGGGATATTTTAAATTCTTGAGGGAAATATAGCAGTACTTGACATCTATTGGGTATTTTCTTTTTTTTTTTAACTCTTACCTTCCTTCTTGGAGCTTGACATCTATTGGGTATTTTCTTTTTTTTTTTTTTAACTCTTACCTTCCTTCTTGGAGTCAATACTGTGTATTGGCTCCAAGGCAGAAGAGTGGTAAGGGCTAGGCAATGGGAGTTAAGTGACTTGTCCAGGGTCACACAGCTGGGAAGTGTCTGAGGCCAGATTTGAACCTAGGACCTCCTGTCTCTAGGCCTGACTCTCAATCCACTGAGCTACCCAGCTGCCCCCTGTATTGGGCATTTTCTGAACTGCTAATTTGAGGGAATTTCATGGTTTCAACAGTCGATCACACATTCATTTCAATTATGATCAAGGTATGTTTTAGGTTTTGTTTGCACTTTCAGCTGTACCAGTAATTTCTCAAACTTTCTTCTTCTTCTTTTTTTAAAATATATTTTATTTGATCATTTCCAAGCATTATTCGTTAAAGACATAGATCATTTTCTTTTCCTCTCCCCCACCCCCCATAGCCGACACGTAAGTCCACTGGGCATTAGATGTTTTCTTGATTTGAACCCATTGCTTTGTTGATAGTATTTGCATTAGAGTGTTCATTTAGAGTCTCTCCTCTGTCATGTCCCCTCAACCTCTGTATTCAGGCAGTTGCTTTTTCTCGGTGTTTCCACTCCCATAGTTTATCCTTTGCTTATGAATGGTGTTTTTTTCTCCTGGATCCCTGCAAGTTGTTCAGGGACATTACACCGCCATTAATGGAGAAGTTCATTACGTTCGATTATAGCACAATGTATTAGTTTCTGTGTACAATGTTCTCCTGGTTCTGCTCCTCTCGCTCTGCATCACTTCCTGGAGGTTGTTCCAGTCTCCATGGAACTTCTCTACTTTATTATTCCTTTTAGCACAATAGTACTCCATCACCAACATATACCACAGTTTGTTCAGCCATTCCCCAATTGATGGGCATCCCCTCTCAAACTTTCTTCTTAACAATATCATTTCTTTGTGAAGCTGGGGTTGCAGTTGTTGCTATATCCTCTATAGAAATCAGTGTAGGACAAGAAATAAGGGTCAAGGTGATTGACCCAATGTGATTCTAAGATCCGAGAACTTGTATAATGTCCACTGGAAGTACATATCAGTACATATCCCATTAGTTAGTGTGGTTATTTAAAAATGAAATGAAAATATTGTTTTTATTTCCATTTATATAATTTTTCCAAGTGGCTACTCAGCTGGACATAAATACTTACTAAATTGTATGACCCTAACGAACTCATGAATAGAATGAATAGATGTTTCTTTTGCCCTAGCCATGCCATGAAAATTTACTAAGATACTAAAGGTTCCATGAGCCGAGAAAGTTTGGGAATCTTTGGCCTTAAGGGGAAAAAAATAAACTTCTTATTTTGACATTTGAGACTCCCAGTCATTGAGCTCCAACCTATCTTTCCAACCTAATTTTGCTCTAACCTCTTCAAACACCCTATGCTTCTGTTTTTGTTCAGTCTTTTTTCAGTTGTGTTCTGGAGGTAATAGGGAGCCAGTTGTTCAATTGTGTCCTATTCCTTGTGGCCCCAAATGAGGTTTTTTTTTGACAAAGATATTGAAATAACTTGCCATTTCCTTCTCTAGATCATTTTATAGATGAGGAAATTGAGGCAAACAGGAATAAATGACTTGCCCAGGGTCACACAGGTAGTAAATGTCTGAGGCTAGATTTGAACTCAGGAAGATGAGTCTTCCTCACTCCAGGTTTGGCAAACTATCCACTGTGCCACCTAACCACCCTTATACTTCTGTTAGACTAATCTAATTGCTATTTCCTTATGTCATGCTGAACTCTATGCATTCCAACACTTACCTGTCTGTGTCTTCTACGCCAGCTTCCCAGGTCCTGTGCCTATCATATACTCCCTTCACAACTCTACCTCTTAAAAAGCCTCTTTCTTCATGACTCAATTCCCAATTTCTTCCATGAAACATTCCTGCCTCACCCCCACAACTAGCTTTCTGATTTCAGGCTTTCTTAGAGCATTTTGTATGGATTTCTCCTTGGCTATGATCACAATTTACCTTGTACCATATTTAGTGGTTTATATGTCAGATTCCCCATCTTTCCCTGACCTTATAGAGTAACAGAAAAAAAATGATGGATTGTGGGGAAGAGAGGTCATAAAACCTGGATATAAATCTCAGTTCTAGGGGCAGCTAGGGATTCAGTGAATTAAAAAAAAAAAAACAGACCTGGGTTCAAATGTGACCTCAGATACTTCCTAGCTGTGTGACCCTGGGCAAATCACTTAACCCCAATTGCCTAGCCCTTCCCCCTCTTCTGCAGTTCCAGTACTAAATATCCATTCTAAGACAGAAGGTAAGAGATTTTTTAAAATCTCTGTTCCATCACTTATTACCTTGGTGATTAAGCAAGTCACTTAACCTCAGACTCAATTTCCCTTATCTGCAAAACTTAAGGATTGAACTAAGAAGTTACTTTTCTTTGTATCTCCAGTACCTAGCACATACTAACCAACAGTAAATGTTTATTGATTTTGGCTGACTGTCTGACTCTATGGTCCCTTCCAGGCTAAATTTATGATTCTTTGATTGTGTCATCTTTCATCTTTGAATCCAGGAAGCCTAAAGTTGTATCCTACACTGAATACTCATTCAATAAATTGGATTGAATTTTTATGGATATGTATTTTATATATTAATCATGTATTTTATGTATTATATATATTTGTATAATTTTTCCAGACCAAAAAAGTTTATTATGACTATGTAATAGAATATGTAATCTATTTCCAATCTTGTGATAAGCACAAAATGGTGCCAAAGATAGCACAGTAAAGCATGGTATTAGTCTAGCAGAAATTAGATCCAGGGGAAAAAACTCAAATATGTCTTTAAATGCCAGTGGGAGAAAAAGAGGGAGAGAAAGAGGAAATGGCAAACCACTTACAGAATCTTCACCAAAAAAACCGCAGTTGGGGTCACAGAGTTGGGCATGATTGAAATGATTGAACAACAGATAGAAAGAGGAATGGTGAGAGAGAGAAAGAGAGATGGATGGAGAGAGGTGAATAGATAGATAGATAGATAGATAGATAGATAGATAGATAGATAGATAGATAGATGAATAGATGATAGACAGATGGATAGATACACATATGCTATTTACATGTATATGGATCTCATGTTAGAAGCAAAGCATTCTAGTGGATAGAGTTGTTTTCAATAGTAATAAGTAACATTTGCATAATGCTTTAAGGTTTGCAAAAGACTTAACATAGGTTAAACTGATCTTCACAACAACCCCATGAGGTAGGTGTTACTATTATCTTCATTTTACAGATGAGGATATTGAGGTTCATGGAGTTAAGTGACTAGCACACAGCTAGTAAGTATCCAAGGCAGACTTCAAACTCAGGACTTCTGGACACCAGAGGTTGTACTCTACCCATTGTACTACCTAGCTGCCTCTAAAACTGGCGTTCAAGTCCCTTTTGTGACATGAACTGGCTGTGTGGCCCTGGGCAAGTTCATCCAAATCTCAGTGCTCTAGATAACTCTATAAGGCTATAAGTTGCAACAAAAATGTCAATCTGCATTGGTTAAGGGACTTTCCTCACCCAGGAGTCCTCTATATCAAAGAAATCATAGGTCCAGTCTTTATCCCTACCCCTAATATAAAGGTACAGAATGAAGAGGACGCATTTTTACATTCCTTTCTGATTCCCTACTCCCTGTTTTCCTTTCATTTCCAGCTGGTTTCTTTTAACTCCTGGGCACAAGAATCAGCTGCTGATAAATGAGCTTAATTGAGATGGTTCCAGGTTCAGAATTCCTTTACTTAATTTTAATTTTTAACCTTAAAACTCTACTTCCTGAATGTGAATACTTAAAAAAAAAGATCAACATGTCTCTTGAAATGTAAATTCAAATCAATTTAATGTATAAATCCTTGAACTTCGGAATTAAAAGGGTCTCAGAGATCATCTAACCCAACCTGTACCAAGAATTCCTTCCACAGAATTCCCAACAAATAGTCCTCTAGCTCTTACTTAAGGACCTTCAGTGATGGGGAGAAGCCATTACCTCCAAAGGCAGCCCATTCCACTTTTGGACAGCTCTAATTGTGAAGAAGTTTCTTCCTTACATCAAACTTATATTAGGCCTTTTAGCAACCTCCATCTATTGCTGCCTATCTATAGTAGTGTGGCCTTTTGTCAACAGGTAATTGAAGGGTAAGTGGAGACTGAATCCGCTAGCCAGATGGCAAAGGTTTCAGAACACATGGGCGTTTCATCATGGCACTGAAGTGTATCATTTTTCCTAAGCATTTTTTCCCTCTTTCTCTGTCTCCCTCTACATTGGAGCCTCCGCCCATGAAATTGAAAGATTTCTAGTAGCAATGCCTTTGTTGCATCAGCTTTGGAAATATGGATTACAGTATTCTGTGAAAAGCATTTATTACTCTGAACTGTGACTCAGACATTGTTGCATTCGAGGGTTATAGATTTTCTTTCAGCTAAACTAAGGCTGTAAGTCACAGTGACAGTTGTAATGTGTGTAATACCACAGTACCAGATTCTATTACACACATATTTTTGCTAGAGGTTTACGATGTTAAAAATATTTCTTCTTTTTTTCCAATACCTTTCTGTACCTGTTGTATAAATATATTGGGACCTATAACACCAAAGTCAATTTCCAGATGAAATGTGCATGGGAATAGTAGTTTGTCCATTGGAGGAGAGACAGAGACAGACAGACATAGGGAAGGGGAGAGAGGGAGAGACAGACAGACCGACAGAGACAGAGAGAGAGAAGAAGAGGGAGGAAGAGAAGGAGGGAAGGGAAGAGAGAGAAGGAGGAAGGAGAGAGAGGGAGGGAGGGAAGGAGAGAGGGAAAGAGAAGGAGGGAGGGAAGAAGGAAGGAAAGAGATGAAAAAGGAAAAGAGAGAGAAAAAAGGAAGAGAGGTTGGGGAGACAGGGAGAAAGAAGGAAGGGGGAAATGGGGAGAGAGTGCCGGGAAGGCAAGGGAATGCTGCATACAAACTAATTATATTCAAACGCAATATTGGATTGTAATAAAAGATGAATGAGAGAAAGTGAGTGTCATTGTGAGGAATAGAGAAGGTTACAGAAAGCTTGGGCTGGGGAAGGATTTATCATGTGTGATGCCTCAGGCATTGTGTTGAAAGTTCCACAGACTTATTTGCAAGTGTGTTTTATGGGAAAATAGAGCAGTCCACATAGCAAAGAATTACTATAGATTGTTATCTTTTATACAAGACTAAGATAAAACAGCTTTGGGAGATATTTCTTTAAGAAATCTATGGAAGAAATCCCAACTGCATTATAGCAGTGAGGCGGGGGAGAAGGGTGAGCAGGGGGAATGAAATTCCAATTCAGCAGCAAGCTTTGTCAATTCCATATGTTTAGGGAAGATGTATTTGTTAACAGACAACCGATAATGGAATTTTTTTTCAGTTCAAGAGAGAAAAAGCCTGCTTGGTAGAAAAAAATGAAATGGACACAATCAACATCCTTTCTGTTTTGGCCTCAAATGTCTCAGCCCACCAGAAATGGGGTGCCAATAAACCTTGTCCCTCTGGCTTCCAAATTCAGATCTTGTGCCTTTAGTCCTTGGAATGGTTCTCTGGATTCGTTAATGCTGTTACTGCAAGATTCAGCAATTCCAGGTGCCAGGTCACCATGGTGCTGGGAAATCTCATTGTTCTATTGGCTTTGTGTTTGGGGCCCAATCTCCCCCCAAACCTCCAAAGTGTGTTTTGGTCTTCCCTCTCAGGTGTGCCCACAGTTGATTATCCCGCATGACTTCGAAAGAGGCCCAAACCACCAGACTTTTCAGCATTCCTGAATGATGAAAAGAAGTAGACTCCCTCCTCTCCTCAAGAATGTAGAGAGGGAGTGCTGGCCCACAAGAGCTTCTACTCACCCTGTAAATGGCTAAGGAAGAAGAATAGAGCAGAGGAAAGAGTGGCAGATTTGAAGTTGGAGAACCCAGGTGCAAATCCTGATTCTAATATTTATGTGACCTTGGACAAGTTGCTTCCCATTCCTCAGTTTTCTTCTCTGCAGATTGAGGAGGTTGTCTTCCATGCAGTCCTCTGGAACCCTAAATCTAGGATCCTATCAACCATCTCATTACTGTATTCAGGTGTGTTTAGCTTCCTCTTTTTTTCCTTCCTTTGATTTCAATAACCCAATTTGACAAATGTTAGTTATGTGCCCAGGGCAGCTAGATGGTTCAGGGGATAGAATACTGAGCAGGGAGTCAGGAAGACTCATCTTCTTGAGTTCAAATCTAGCCTCAGACATGTAAGAACTGTGTGACCCTGGGCTAATCACTTACCTACTTCTGCTTCCATTTCCTCCTGAGCTGGGAAAGGCAATGACAAAGCTCTCCAGGACCTTTGCCAAGAAAACCCCAAATGGTGTTATAAAGAGTCAGGCAGAGCCAAAACAATAGAACAAAATAATGCTTTAAGGTTCAGCATGGTCAAACAAAGACCCCAGGAATAAATAGAAGATGTGGTTAGCAATCTGCATGTGGGCCCTTGAATCGCAGGGAGCTGACCACACAGATAAAGTGAAAACATAGAATTCAAAACTGATTCTCCAAAGATATGATATTATATGACAATATGATAATTTGACATGATAATAACTGATAGTTATCTAGTCCTTTAAGGTTTGGAAAGCACTATTACATACATTAATAATATGGATAATATATTTATATAGCACTTACTATGTGCCCGAAGCTAAGCTAAGCAATAGTAATTATTATTATTTTACTTATTCCTTATACCAACCCTGGGAAGTGAGTGCTATTATTATCACTATCTTACAGATGAGGAAACCAAGGTAAACAGGTTACATGACTTGCCCAGAGTCACTTAGCTAGTGGATGTCTGAGGTGAAATTCAAATTCAGGATAGAGTGCCTCAAGGTAAGCACTCTGTCCCCTACATAGTACCTGGCACATAGTAGGCACTTAATAAATATGAGTTGATTGATTGCTCTGCCTTACTACTTCTTCTCAAAGTAGATGAAGTGATGATAATTCCCTAACAATAAGTTTTAATGAGAAACTCATCATTTAGAGTTGAGAAAAGAAGAAAGTCAGATTCTCATCATTTTCTGACCCAAATATAAGACTGGAAAATTATAATAATGCCTTGTATATAGTAGCTATTTACACTGGGGGACAGAGATTTAAGAAAACCCAGAAGGATCAGGTTGTGTCCATTTCTGGACACAGAAAGTAATAATAAATAAAAATTTATTTTTAATGCACAAGGCCAAGAAAATAGAAATAGGATGAACACTTTTATTTTAAAGTAAAATTATAATAAAAAATTTTAGTTAATTGAGCATCTGTCTTTCTAGTGTTAGTGAACATTTATTGATTGATTGAATAAATAGTAATAATCTTGAGTATATAGTGCCTAGAGTTTAGAAAGTGTTTAGGACACAAAAGGGGCACATTAAGATTCCTGTGAGTAAAGGCTATCAAATTTACAAATTATCTTCATGATAAATGCTTAGGTACTCCCTTTTCCAGGCTTAAGGGTCATTAACTATAACCCTAAGTAAATGCGCTGTCCTTAACTTACTTTTTCAGTGAGACTGATGGATTTGCTTAGAACCATTCATTCTCTCTCATTCTGTCCCCTCATCACCAGTGGTACTTATTTGCAAGACAACTGGCAGGTGATTAGAGGTAGTTTTATGGCCACAAACCACACCTCTAATCACCTGCCAGTTATCTTGCAGATAAGTACCACTGGTAAGGATAGGTCCATGTGGCTGTAAAGAGATTGAACCTGTAGCTTTGACTTCAACAATATAATAGCGAGTTAAGTTAATAGATCCAAACTACTTTTAATAAACAAATTTAACAGAAATAAACACATGAAGCACCTCCAAAAATGAATAAATAGTAATTCCAGAACCACAGGGGCAACTGGGTGGTGGCTCAGTGGATTGAGAGCCAGACCTAGAGATGGGAGGTCCTGGGTTCAAATCTGACCTCAGACACTTCCCAGTTGTATGACCCAGGGCATGTCACTTAACCCCCATTGTCTAGCCTGTTCTGTCTTGGAACAATACATGGTATAGTAATTCCAGAACCAGTACTCTGTTCTCAGCTCTGTGTGATTTGGGGCATCTTCTCTTGGACTCAATTCCTTCCTCTGAAATATTTTTTTCAGAGCACTGTGGTGATAAAGAGCATATTAGGTAGGGCCAACTAGGTGGCTCAGAGAATAAAGATCCAGACCTGGAGATGAGAGGTACTGGGTTCAAATATGACCTCGGGCATTTCCAAGTTGTGTGATCCTGAGCAAGTCACTTAACTTCCATTGTCTAGCCCTTAGACCATTCTTCTGCCTTAGAACACTGTCTTGATTCTAAGATGGAAGGCAAGAGTTTTAAAGAAAAAAGAACATATTAGGTGATTGCCATTTCCTTCAACCTCTAAAATATTATGATTTTTATAATGATAGAATTTCAAATAAAGGCAATGTTGGAACAACTCTATAAAAATACTATTAAAGGCCTGGCCAATGAGAGCCCAGTCCTTGGAGTGTGCTCAAATTTGTCCTTTCTTATGGGATATGCAATATTCCTTAGCGGCTATCAATCCAACACATAGAATTTCAGAAGCCGATTTCAACCATGATGACTCAAAGTTTGTGCTATATGATTTCTTTCTTTCTTTTTTTTTAAACCCTTACCTTCTGCCTTGGGAAGCAAGGCAGAAGAGTGGTAAGGGCTAAGCAATGGAGGTTAAGTGACTTGCCCAGGGTTGCACACTTCCGTCTGAGGTCAAATTTGAACCCAGGACCTCCCATCTCTTGGCCTGGTTCTCCATCCACTGAGCCATCCAGCTGTCGCAGCTATGTGATTTCTAATTAACTTCAGAGTTGGAATGACTGATAACTCAGGAGAGAGAGTGAGCTGGAAGTGGATATATATTCAAAATGCCAGAACAGATTATTTTGCTCTCTTTCCTGGAAGCTTTTGAGTGAGGTAGACTGCTGAGAACTGCCAGATGGGAGAGAGTGGGTCTACCTGAGCTCCCATTTGGCTGCCATGTGTCTCTGAATGCATGGTGGCTCTTTCTTTTTTGTCATTTTTCTTCTTTCCTATGTTGTCCTTGAGTCATTTTGTTCATGTCTGATTTTTTCTGACCCCATTTGGAGTTTACTTGGTGTAAAGAGGGGGAGAGACAGGAAGTGATGTGGGGAAAAGGGTATAAAAGAAGAGATCAACATGGTCTGATCTTTTGGCTTCCTTGGTTTGGGAGAGACTGGTTCCTTGGAGAGACTCTTCTCTCTCACTGTGTTGGTGAGCTGAGCTGAAGGGAGATTCTTGGAGACAGTCACCTTTTCCTGGAATCGTCCTGGACTAGAGCTTTCTGCTCTGGAGAGGATTGCTGGGTGAGTGACAGGAGCTGAAGGAAGAGGCTTGTGTTGGTGGACTCCTGACTGAAAACGCCACTGGGACCTCCATGTGGAGATAGGGGGCTGAGCCAGATTTCACCAGAGCAACACTTAGGGCTACTAGGCTAGACCAGGCTTTGTCTCCTTCTCATATTTCCCACTTTCACTATCTCTACCTTGTTGTAAATAAAAGCTGTCAACAGTTTTTCTGACTTAAAGGTTAATTTTTTATAAATGATGACCAGTTCTATAACTCTCATATTTAATCAAACCTAATTTAATTTTTACATTGGCAAAGACACTGAAATATTTTGCTATTTCCTTCTCCAATTCATTTTACAAATGAGAACTTGGGCAAATGGGGGAACTGCCTTGCCCAAAGCTAGTAAGTATCTGAGACCAGATTTGAACTCAGAAAGGTGAGTCTTCTAACACAGCTCTGGCACTCTATCCACTCCGCCAGCTAGCTGCCCTAGGTTGCTAGTGATCCCTTTTTTCTCCTAGGTGTCATAGTGGATTGAGTACTAGATTGGGAATCAAGGAGACCTGATTTCAAATCTAGCCTTAAATACTTATGAGCTGTATGACCCTGGATAAGTCTCTTACTCTGTTTGCCTCAGTTTCCTCATCTCTAATACAGTTCATAAAAGCACTACCCCCCATGATTGTTGTGAGGATCAAATAAAAAAGTAATTCCAAAGCACTTGGCACAGTATCTTACAAATAGCAAGCACTCTATAAGTATTAGCTATCATGATTATTATAAATTTTCTAAAATTTTTGATTCTGAGGGTTTTTGTTACATATAAAAACTATTTTTGATCATTTTTATCTATTTTGCCATTCAGATTTTCTCCCTCCTTCCTTCCCTCTCCACCCTATCTGAAGTAGTAAATAATCAGCTATAGGTTATCCACACTGCTCACATCTGTCATGCCATGACTAAAGACACATATCATATACGTACAACAAAAACTCATATATGATTATTATTAAATACTAGCTCACATTGGGGTGTATGGGGTGCTCAAGGAGGGGTAGTATCTCTGGTATGGAGGGCTTGCCATGCCCTCTTTGGGCAGCTCTCCAGCCTCTGACCCTCACTTGACACCCAGCAC
Source organism: Monodelphis domestica (assembly GCF_027887165.1). Taxonomy (NCBI): domain Eukaryota; kingdom Metazoa; phylum Chordata; class Mammalia; order Didelphimorphia; family Didelphidae; genus Monodelphis; species Monodelphis domestica. The sequence goes on along the minus strand of NC_077227.1, from coordinate 209,757,883 downwards.
TGTGGCTCCCAGTAGCTGCTAGCATGCGGCAGCGGCCACACCCTGGGCAACAGCTTCGACAGGCCGGCTAAACCTTGTGAGGGTAGCCATCGGGTCATAGACCCCTGGTGAACCAGGGCTTTGCTCACCCAGCATGTAAAGACTGCTTCGGCAGAACAGACGAAAGAAACCAATAAGAAGGTTCAACGGCTGAGATGGCGATGCAGCAAAGCACTGTGGAGTGCTTAGGGCGTGTTGGAGCACAAAGGACAGCACAGCCATCCAATGCAGCTGAGGAAGTCTCCAGGTGTAACAACTTTTCGTGCCAATGGACCCAGGCTTCCAACACCGAGAGAGTGGGACTGTCTCTGTGCAATGACTTTTCCACTTAAATCTCCATGCACAAGTGTCTTTGTGCACACTCATCTGTACACCATAGATGAAAACGCACAAAGACAATCGTCATCCTCAGTTACTGAGAGACTACTACTACTACTAGCTCACATTATACTCACATATTCAAAACTAGAAGTGATTTCAAAGGTTATCAAATCTAATTCCCTCATTTTACAAATGGGAAAACTGAGTCCTAGTGATCAGCCCAAGTGTAAGAAGATACCCAAGATGTGAACCTGCTTCCTCTGGCTCCCAAGCCAGCACTCTTTTTTGCTCTGCTACCTGTCCTTTGTATGTTCTTTGATATGTATAAAGAGATTTTAAAGTATAAAAACGTGTATATGTTATAGCTATAAATAGAGAAACAGCTCAACACTGAGGGTCTCAGGGGATTCATACCCTTCAGGGCATAAACAGAGCTGGCTAGTGTGTGTGATTAGAGAAATCATGGCAATTCAATATATTAGAGCCATGCAAACTAGTCCACTTACCTAGGAAGGCCCTTTGAGAAATGATTAAGCCTAAAGGGAAATTAAGCTGTATGGATTCTATTATTTGCTGAGTGGACCTCTTAATGAGGGATGAGCTATAGGTAAGACACAGGGACTTTGTACAGCTTGAGGTGCTGCTCCAGCCTTCAAGAATTAGCTCTATAAAGGAAGAAAGCCTCTACCACCACCCCCAAAAATTAATGTTCCTAAAATTTAGCTTTGGTCATGTCACTCCTCTGCTCCAAAATCTTCAATGGCTCCCAACTGTCTGCAGAATAAATCCCAACTCCTTAGTCAGGCATTCAAAGTCTTCCATAAAAGACTCACTGTGTATCTCTTCCCTGACTTCTCTACATCTATTACTCAAAACAATTCCTACACTAACTGTAGCCCAGGAGTTAATAATTCCTAGGTTAAAATCTGAGTTTTGTGGTTATTTAAATAGTTCTATAACCTTGGGCAACTTTATTACCATCTCTTTGGAATTCAATTTCCTAATCTTTAAAATGGGCAGATGAAGAGAAGGAGAGGTCAGAGTAAATTATCTCAAAGCTCCCTTCCAGCTCTGAATCTTATGGTTCCATGAGAGTTTGCCTTTGGTCAATACATCTTGATTTCCCACCACCATATATTTGCTCAAAGATCTTTTCCTCTTTTGTCCACCTATTGAAATCCTATCCGTCCTTCAATATTACAACCACCTTGAGAGCATATCTAGAAGTGATCTCTCTCTCTTTTGAATTATTCCATTTATTTCCATGTAATTATATACAGCTGGTGGTACAATGGCTAGAGTGCTGGGTCTGGAGTCAGGAAGAACTGAATTCAAATCCAGCCTCAGAAACTCACTAGCTGTGTGACTTGGGGCAAGTTATTTAACCCTTTTGCCTCAGTTTCCTCATCTGTAAAATGAGCTGGAGAAGGAAATGGCAAACCACTCCAGGATCTTTGCCAAGAAAACCCTAAAATAGGGTCACAAAGAGACAGACTTGACTGAAATGACCGGATAACGATAGCAAATAGTCATGTGGCACTTAATATTACTGCCTTATGTTATTAATTATCTTTACTACTAGATTATAAACTCCCTGAGGGCACAGACTAAATTCTCTGCTTCTTTTTTCCCCCTATAGCCCAAGGCCCTGCAGATAGAATCATAAAGCAGAGTATACCTGAACTAGAAAAAACTTAAGAGGTCATCTATTCCAAATTTCTTTTTTATCATTAGAAAAACAGAACCAGAAAGATTAATCAGCTTGCCAGTACTCAACAAAGCTAGTTAATGGCAGAGAAGAGACCAAAACTCATGTCTCCATATTCTAATTCAATACTTTTTTTCATTATGTCACAAAGTGAATTTTCAACAAATATTAGTTAATGTTTTTCTAGGACTTTCTTTCTTCATCCTACCCCTATCTCCAAGATCCTAACCTTGAAAGCAAACCAATAATAATATCATCAATAAAAAAAATTAGAACCTTAACTAACATTATGAATGATCTTGTATTTAAGCTTTCACTGTTTTTGTTTGAGTTTTTTATTGTTATTGGGATTTTTTTAAAACCTTTACCTTGTGTCTTAGTAATAATTCTAAGGCAGAAGAGTGGTAAGAGCTGGGCAATTGGGGTTAAGTGACTTGCTCAGAGTAACACCGCTAGGAAGAGTCTGAGGCCAGATTTGAATTCAGGGACCCCTCAGACCTTTCCAGGCTTTGCTCTTTATACACTGAGCAAAACACAATTTTTGACATTCATTTAAACATTTTTTGATCTTCATATTCTCTCTCATACTCATTCCCTTCCACCCCCAATGAGAAGGCAAGCAGTTCGTTATAGGTTACACATATGCAGTTAGGCAATACACGTTTCCATATTAGTCTTGTTGGGAAGGAAAAGACAGGACCCAGTCCCATTCCCCAAATTAAAAACCAAGAAAAATAAAGAAACTGGGGGGGAGGGGTTGGCTTTGTTCTGTATTCAAACTCCATCAATCCTTTCTCTGGTAGTAGAGAGCATTTTGCTCTTGGATCTTTGTATCACTGAGAATGGCTAAATCATTCGCAGCTGATCATCATACAATGTTGTTGTTACTGTGTACAATGTTTCTCCTGATTCTGCTCTCTTCACTTTGTATCAGTTCAGATAAGCTTTTCCAGGTCTTTCAGAAAGAACCCAGCTAATCATTTCTTAGAGCACAATAGTATTCCATCCCAATTAGATGCCACAATTGTTTGACCATTCCTCAGCTGATGAGCATCTCAGTTTTCAATTTTCTGCCACCACAAAAAGAAATGCTATAAATGGGTTTGTACAGATGAGTTCTTTCCTCTTTTTTTTTATCTCTTTTGGACATGAACCTAGTCAAACTGCTTTCCAGTTTTCCCAGTGGTTTTGTGAAATGATGAGTTCTTGTCCCAAAAGCTTGGATCTTTGGGTTATCAAACACTAGATTACTGTCTTTATTTTACTATTGTGTATTGTGTACTTAGGCTATTCCACTAATCCACCACTCTATTTCTTAGGCATACCAGAATGTCTTGATGATTACTACTTTATAGTATAGTGTGAGATCTGGAACCTCTATGCCACCCACCCACCTTCCATCACATTTTTTTCAGTAATTCCCTAATATTCTTAATCTTTTGTTCTTCCAGATGAGTTTTGCTATTATATTTTGTAGCTCTCTAAATGTTTTTGGTAGTTTGATTGATATCACACTAAAAAAGTAAATAGATTTAGGTAGAATTATCACTTTATTATATTGACTAAGTCTACCCAAAAGCAATGAATGTATTACCAATTTTTTTAAACCTGCCTTTATTTGTGTGGAAAGTGTTCTGTAACTGTGTTCATATAACTTCTAGCTTTGTCTTGGCGGGTAGATTGTCACGTATTTTATATTGTCTACATTTATTTTAAATGGAATTTACCTATCTCTTCCTGCTAGACTTTAATGGTAATATATAGAACTGTTGATGATTTATGAGGGCTTGTTTTATATCTTTCAACTTTGTTGAATTTGTTAATTGTTTCTATTAATTTTTAGTTGAGTTTCTAAGTTTCTCCAAGTCTACCAACATATCATATGCACATTGATAGCTTTGTTTCTTCATTGCCTATTCCAATTCCATCGATTTCTTTTTCTTCTCTCATTGCCATGGCTAGCTTTTTCTAGAACAATGTCAAATAAAATTCGTGATAACAGGGATCCTTGCTTCACCTCTGATCTTATTAGGAAGGCTTCTATCTTATCCCCATTATAGATAATGCTCACTGACGGTTTTAGATAGTTACTACTTATCATTTTAAGAAAAGCTCTATTTAGTCCTATGCTTTCTGGTGTTTTTAATAGGAATAAGTGTGTTTTGTCAAAAGATTCTCCTCTGTTTACTGAGATAGTCATATGATTTTATTATTGATCCCGTCAATTATGCTGATAGTTTTTGTTGTCTTTTATGAAAAGTTGTATTTGTCTAAGAATGAGTTAACATCTAACAAAGGTCACTTTCAATATTTATTCTTACAAACCCAAATTAAGTCCACTGTGTTACAGAAATAGTTGTTGCATTAATCTTGATGAAAGTTAATACATGAACCTTGCCGTGGTCAAATGAGTTCACAATATACATATCATGAAACACCTTGGCCAGAGAATATAAATTGCATGTCAATCATTAAACAAAAGCTAAATTTAAACTACTTAAATGCATGCAACATTAAGGCTATTTTAACATAATATCCTAACCAGGAAAGGAATAAATAGCACAAGAAGCTGAGCTCTGATTACACAAATGAAGCCTTTACCCAGCTCCAATGGACGCAGCTTCCTCAGTCTGGGTTCATACCTTCAAGAGGCATTATAGTTTTAATGGATATGGAACTAGGTCTGGAAGTCAAGGAGATGTGGGTTCAAAACCTGCCTCTGATATGACAATAACGAGTCCTCAGTTTACGTATAAAGTGGGAATAATCAAACCGATAGTCCCAACCTCCCAGGACTTTACTTAGGTACAAATGAGATAGTAAGCACTCTGCCAATAAAGCACTATACATGTGAGCTGTTGCTCTTATTATACTTCTGTCATCCTGTTGTGGGGGCTTGAAGTGAACCCCTGGGGCTCAGGATGGGTACCCTTTGCAAGAATTCACTACTCTATAATTTAGCTTAGAAATTAAAAGGGAAGTTGATTTATTTAGAAGTCATGTTGAATTTGGCTGGGAGGACAGTGTGCAGAGATTGACCTTGCCTCCTAATAGAGATGTGTTCTGGGTTTTTATATCTCTTGACAACAGGGGCTTGGTGACCAAGAAAAAGGGAATGGAATGAGGTTAGGCAGGAGCCCGAGATGTTGGCTATCTGACCAGGGTTTGTGTCCCAAAGACACAGGGGGTGACTCTCATAGTTTAGGGAACAAGTAGACATCCTAGATATAACCCAATGGTATCAGTGTCCATCTTGGAATCTAGGGGAGAATCCAAGGAGAATATTCCTCTCAGGGATCTTTCTTTATCATGCGACTTTGATGCCCAGGGTCACTTTTCCCTCAAAATTAACAAGAAAACAAGGAAGGAAAGGATTTCCCTGTGTTCTGTTTGATCTAAAAAACTTCTATGTTTTAGGGTGTCCAAGGAAACCCGGGATCCCAACTCAATTTGACTTCTACTTAAAATCTTTCTCCCCCTTTTTATTTTTTTCTCTTATTTTCTCCCCCTTTTTATCCTGGCCAAGGTGCAGAGAAAGACTAAGTCAGCTTACCTCAAATTATCTTTGATAACTCTTGACCTGATGAAATCCTTATTGTTATTTAGTTTTTTTTAGTCTTATCCTATTCTTTATGACCCCTTTTGTTCGGGGGGAGGGGGGGGAGGTGGCAGGTCTTAGCCAAAGACACTGGAGTGTTTTGCTATTTCTTCCTCCAGTTCATTTGACAGATAAGGAAACTGAAGTAAACAAGCTAAGTGACTTGCCCAGGGGCATCCAGTAAGTATCTGAAGCCATATTTGAACTCAAGTCTTCCTGACTCCAGATCCAGCACTCTATCGACTGTGAGACTTAACTGTTTCTACTGAATTACTAGTCATCCTTTAAAATAAATGCAAATGCTACCGCCTCCCAAAGGCTCCCCCTATGATCTAACTTAACATATGTCTTGCAGACATAACTGGACTACAACTATCTTTGTTAATGTTTTATACTCCATTAGCCTGTAAATTCTATAAGATCAGTGGACATGTTTTATCTAAACTTTGTATTCTCCTAGCACCCAATCACTGTATTCTACACATACATAGAATAAACATTTACTAGGTGTTTGATGAGTTGAATAAAATAAAATAGAATAGAATAGAACTGAATTATCTCACTCCCATGTGCCCCCAGAAAAGTGACTTCTCAAATCCTCTTATAAATTTAGAATGTGAGAAATACTTCAAACATGTCTAACAGTTTTAATCACTTTGGGGCCTAAGGGGCTGAGGTCATGCCAACTTACTTCTCCAATAAAGCATCCCTATGTAAGTAGTGATCAGATTTGGGGGCTTCTAATGAGAGTAGTATCCTTTTCTCCCAATATTTGTTCTTTATACCTCTATCTCAGACCCCTGGTAGAAATTATTTAAAACTTTGGTATAGATTACTCTCTAGTGTCTCCCCCTAAAAGAGAGGTACTCGATGTACAATGTAGATCAGGTATAATATAGCTACTTATTTCTTATAAACAAATTTACCATTTACAAGACCCAGAAATACTTATTGGCAAAAGACTTTTAAAAGGATAAAGAAATATAGGAATAGAGAGGGAATAGCACAGTTAATTCTGTTTTAAATATCCATTGAGTTCTATCTGTCCATGAGCTATTAAAGGGATTGTTTCATCTCAAATCACAATGCCATTCAGCATTGAGTCCTAGACAGTTTGTAGAAGAGCTCTGGACAACATTCCTAAGGTCTAACTCCCTATAGAATCATTACCATGAATTCTCTGGTGAATTCTTTCATTTTCTAGTTTGTCCTCTAATTCTAAGGTATCTGGGCAGTCGGTCTTCCTTTATAATTTCTTGAAATAGGATGTTTAATAGCTTTCTTTCAGGTAGACCAATATTGCTCCTGAATCTATTTTCCAAGTCAGTTGTTTTTCCTATGAGATATTTTACTTTTTTTCATATTTTTTGTGTTCTGACTTTGTTTTATCATTTCTTGATGTCTCATTGATAGCTTCCACTTGAGCAATACTAATTTTTAAAGAATTATTTTCATCAGTGAGGTTTTATGCTTCTGTCTTAAAATTAATAATGACAGGAGGTAAGAGTTTTTAAAAAAAGAGCAATTACCCTGTTTCCATAATATCATAGATTAGTATCATAGACCATGGTGTCATACTGACAGAGAAGATGACCTTTCTGTCACCATCTAGGTGCACTTGTGACTTTTTTTCACTAATGGTAGAAGCTTTTATTTAGAAGTCTTTGGCATTATTCTGCAAAGACACACATAAAACTGAAAATATCTTAGACCTCACAGCAGCTTTTTGGGGGAACAGAATTTTGAATGACTAAAAAAAAATCTATTAAGCACTTTCTATGTCAAACATTTTGTTAAAAACTGAAAATACAACTAGAAAAATGGAGACATCCCTGCTCCCCGGGGAGATTATATTCTACTTGAGGAAAACAACATTTTTAAAAGGCTCAGCTACAGGGCAAATAGCAAGACTGTAAGTGGTAGAAAATGTGAGGGGTCTTTATAAAAGGTTGGACTGGATTATTCAAGAGTAGAGTCACCAGGAATTTAAATTAATTCCAAAGAGATTTATTTAACAATTTATAAAATAAAGAAAGAATGAAAGTAAGAAAATCAGAGAGAGGATAGGGTAAGATATCTAGCCTAAGCACTAAGTACTTTGCTCCATCCTCAGGCTTAACCCAGGAAGGGCTAATTAATCCTTAGCCAGAGGGGCCTCGGCCTTAAGCCCAGGACCTAGGGATGCAGGGAGCCTCTCTCAAGAGGGGAGGCCTCTCCTAAGGCTAGTCCCTTCAGGAAATCCAGGAAATGGGTCAGTCTTTCACTCACCACATGTCAGTCCAAAAGGAAACAGTCTGAGATCTCAAGCCTGAGCTCCTCCAATGTCAAGTCGAAGACTGAAGAGAAAGTTCACAGGAAGTTCTTGGCATTTTTAAAGATTATTCCATTTTGTCACTTCCTGTGACTTTCTTCCATTTGATGTGTACTAATTACAGTTAAAGTTTGCTTAGGACTGGCCAGGGGGCAGTCAGTTGATTCTGATTCATCACCCAGTATCATACACATGGGTCACAGACCTCCCCCATTCAAGTATAAGTGGGGTGTATACACTTTTGGTGATTAAATATAAAAAATGGGCAGGGGAGAGTTAATTTAATCTTCACAAGACCTAGAAGTAGAGCTACAGTGAGGCAGATGGCAAGGCCCAGCATCCTCAGGACATTAAGTGTTCTACTGAGTATAGAGAGGTCTGCCAGCAAAGAGGTAGAATAGATGGAAAGGTTTCCCAGTGGTTAGAGAGCCTGACCCAGAAACAGGAGGTCCTACATTCAAATCCCAGATATCTCATAGTGGGGTGACACTGGGAAAGTCACTTAACCCCAAACTCTAACTCCAAACTTAACTCCTACTCTAAATACTATCATATAGTGTAAGTTCTAAAATAAGACTTGGTTTTTTTCATTGAAATAAAGTCAGTCTACATGAGTTTCTTCATCTGTAAGATGGGAATAATAATACATATTACACTTAACTCCTAGGGGTTTTATAAGGAAAGCATTCTGTAAACTTTACTGAATCATTTTTATTATTAATAATTAGTTAATTATTAATCAAATATTATTTATTATTAATGACTGTTATTCATTACCAGCTTAGATCATGAAAAGTTCCTACTAATTAAAGAAAAATGGAATGGACTATCTTGGGAGTGTATCACTAGGGGATCTTCAAGCAGGGAATGGATAAACACTAATGAAGGATATAATTGAAAGGATTCCATTTTAGTTCTGATTTTGGACCAGACCACTTCTGAGGACCTTTTCAGTTCTGAGTTTCTGTGAATCTGTGATTACCTAAGTATTCACAGGCAAGCCCAGATTATTGGTTAGTTCTGGGTTGATGCTAGAGAATTTTTCCAACTCACATTTTCCTAGATTCTGTTTTCATTTTGTGTTGTTCTTGGAATGAAAATTGTTTTGAATCCTGTGACATGGCAGATAGAGCACTGGGCCTGGAGTCAAGAAGACCTGAGATCAAATCTAGCCTAGACACTTACTGATTACATGATCCTAGGCAAGTTAGTCACTTAAACTGTGTCTGTCACATTGTCTTCATCGATAAAATGGAGATAATAGCAGTCTACTTCACTAGGTTGTTGTGAAGGTCAAATGAGATATTTACAAAGCTCTTTGCATAGTGCCTAACACTCAGGAGGTACTATATTAGTGCTTGTTCCCTTCTCTTCCTTCCCTTTTCCCTCTTAAATAGCCCCAAGTGGGTGAACAGCTTAAAAAAAAGGGACTAGTTTATCCATGCTTCTCATATGTGATGGGTCCAGCAGGGTTGGGATCAGGGAGTATATTTTCTATTGCCTGACATTCACATGACTTTGCCCCAAAGACTTTCTGTGGGGACCTGCCATCTTCCCTAATGTAGTGAAGTAGAAAGAATTCTAAGCCTGAAGTCTAGAGAGACCATCTCTTGCATCTGACTCTTACTAGCTATGTGATCACTGGCTCCCTTACCCATTCCAAACCTGTTTTCTCAACTGTAAAATGAGGATTAAAAAATATACATAGTACTTTTCTCATAGGATCATTTAAAGATGAATCAAGGAGCAAGAAGTACTTTGAGAATCTTAAAAGAGCTATATTGTTTATTTATGTATATCTCAGATACACATGCAGACAGAAGGAGGCACAGTAAAATCTCTTCAATTATAAACTCATGAAGGCAGAGACAACATTTTCTTGAATATTTATTTCTCCCTCCAATAGTCTTCATATAGTAAGTGTTTAATAAGTGTTGATTAGATTGATGTCTGAGACTAATGTAGTCAATTTCAATTTGTTAACACAAAAATGAATTATTATTCATATGTCCTAAAGGATAAGTTTAATCATGTTACTCCCTTGCTCAAGAAGCTTCAGTGAGTCCCTATAGCTTCTCTGATAAACAACAAATTTTTCTGTTTGGCACTTAAATTCCTCCACAATCCTGTTCCAGCCTATCTTTCCAAATTGATTTTACATTATTCCTTCCTCATGCATTCTATCTTGCAAACTAGTCCATTTGCTATCTTCATACATGACATTCCGTCTTTCACCTAAATGCCTTTTCTCAGGTGGTTCCACACACTTGGAATGCTTTCTGTTCCTCACCTCTTGGCATCCCTATTTCCATTCCAGAGTTAACTCAAGTGCCACCTCCTACACAAGTTTCTTTTTTACTCTATACTCTCCATGGTGTTCTTTTCCACTCCAACAAAACTACTTCTTAATATGTCTATGTTCTTATTGATTTATTGGTATACATACTGTTCTATCAGCAGCATGTAAGTCCCTTAAGGATAATAATAACTAGGATATAAAGAGAGCTTTGTTGTTGTTTAGTCATTTTCAGTCATCTGATTGTTTTTTAACCCTTTGGGGGTTTTCTTGGCAAATATCCTGGAGTGCCTTGTCATTTTTTTCTCAAACTCATTTTACAAATGAAGAAACCGAGTCAAACAGTGTTACATGACTTGACCAAGGTCACACAGATAATAAGCATCTGATGTCTGAATTGAACTCAGGTCTTCCTAAGGCACTCTATCTACTATGCCACCTAGCTGTTGTTATATAAAGCTTTTTGGTTTACAAAGTACTTCACAAATATTATCCCCTTTGATCCTCACAATAACCTTGAGGGCAGGTGCTTTTATTATTCCCATTTTTAGATGTGAGGAAATTGAGATAGAGAGAAATTAAATGACTTGCCCAGGGTGGCATAGCTAATAAGCTTCTGAATCCAGATTTGAACTCAGGTCTTCCTGACTCAAGATCCAGTTATTGATCTACTTACTGTACCACCCAGATATGTAGACTTCACTGAAGGCTGGGGGAAAGTCACTCTAGAGAATGCTATAAAATCATTCTGAACCCCTTGCCTCACTGCTGCTTCAGTATTATGGCTGCTGCTTTCTGCTTTCCTTTTTTGGTTGGCCACATTTTTCCAGAGTATAATGTTGGGAGGTGAAGAAGGATTGAATTTAGATGATGAATAAAGTCATGATCACAGGCTCAGGGCAGTAACTGCTATCAGAGTCCAGCTAAGACAAGCCATTCATTTTACAGTCATTTCCATTAAGATCGGCAATTATTAAGCATACATCCTATCAGGCACTGTGTTAAACACTAGTCATACAAAGGCACCAACAAAACAAGGCCTGCCCTCAAAGATTATATATTCTAACAAAGTCAAACCTACTTGTACCTAGCATTTATATAGAAATTCGCCTGACTTGAACCTTTCAAAAACCCTGCACGATAGGTGCTGTTATTTTTATTCTCATTTTTCAGATTAGGAAATTGAGTCTGGAAGAGCTCAGTCAATAAGTGACTGGACCAAGATCACACACAGCTAATCAGTGTCTGAGTGGGGGGAAACTGGGTAGCTCAGTAGATTGAGAGCCAGGCCCAGAGATGGGAGGTCCTGGGTTCAAATTTGGCCTCAGACACTTCCCAGCTGTGTGACCCTGGGCAAGTCACTTAACTCCCATTGCCTAGCCCTTACCACTTTTCTGCCTTGAAACCAATACACAGTATTGATTCCAAGATGGAAGGTACAAGTTTAAAAAAAAAAAGTCTCTGAGCAAGTTCAAAGTTCAGATTTTCCCAGTTACAAGTACAGCACACCATCCACTACATTAATCACAGCCAAATGTATTGTTCCTTCCTAAGTATATAAAAATACACCCTTACACACCAAACCATTATGCTTAAATTATCATCATTGTTTGTCCTTCGTTTTTTTGAAGTGGATCAACAACATCATAGGATGATGTCTTGATTTGTTAGTGAATTAGATTTGAGGCAGAGTTGTGGGAAGTCATCAGCTTCTCTCCCTCTTCTGAAGTCATCAGAGTCCAGTAGCAAGACAAAAATCAGGATGACTGGTGATGCCTTGGGATGCAGTGGATGACCTTGTCTTCTTTGATGTCTGACCCAGCTCTAGGTATTCCATGGGGCTAGCTTCAGATGCCTTCAAGACCCAATGGAACAGATTGTTCACATCCACCCATTCCTCTTGAGGAAGCCTTCACATGCTTGGGGCAGACATCCCCTTAACTCTTGCCTGTCTGTGACTCTCAACCTTGTTTAGGCAGTCTTCTGAGATGGCTTTCCTGGAGTGTGGCTGCTGTCCATGCTACAGCTTCTTGGAGCCACAGGTGAGAGCTGGGAGAGAGGCAGACACCCAAAGTAGATAGATGAGCATCACTGAAAAGAGCTCTGCAAGTCCTCACACCAGAGATACTATAGTCCTCCCTAGGCAGATAGATAGTGCTATAACGCACATACAGAACACTGGTGTTTCACAGCAGAGATGCATGCCAGCAGCCAAATACATATAAATACCAAGTATTCACAGGGTAAATGCAAAGGTAATTTGGCAGGGGCACTAGCAGCTGCAAGTCTCAGGAAAGGCTTCATGTACAAAGTGATCCCTGAGCTCAAGTCCTGAAGGGAGCTAGGAATTCCAAGAGGCTGAGGTAGGAAGGGAGTCCAGCCAGCCTAAAGTCATGGAAATTCTTGGTGGTCCTTTGTGTGTTTGGATTTTACCAGGTTTCACTGGTAAACAATATGTTGGTTTTTCAGCATTTCTTTGCCAAAAGGTGGGTTGAGGATAAGATTGGAAGGTTTATTGTTGGAAAGTTCCTCCATGTATAATAAGTCTATCTCGTTTTCTAGAGATTGGTTTTCATCTTTTAATTTTCAATTCATGTACCTGAGATTTCATTTAGTCATCCTAGAGCTCAGATACTCTAGAACTCTACATTTTCCCCCTACAGGTACACACACACACACACACACACACACACACACACACACACACACACACACTAGCCCATGATCCTTTTTCCTTTATTCCATTCATGTTCTTCCCTTTTCCTCCAGACAGTAGAAACTAAAGGCAATTAGGGAATGCTGGTAACCTCCTTCCAATGTGCCCATTTTGAGAAGCAGAGCCATCCATTCATTGTCTCTCTCCAATATTAGCTGAGGCATCCCTTCATTGTCAGTTTCCAACATTTTACTCCCCAAGAAAAGAGCCTGTAGGCTATTCATCCTTCCATAGATAGAATTAAGAGCTTGAAGGAAACTCAGAGCTCTAGTTCATTCCTTCATTTTACAAATAAAGAAACTGAGGCCCAGGGAGTTTAAATGATTTATGTGCTAATAAGGATCCCACATATCCTGCCTGTAAACCTAGAGCTCTTTCTTAGATGCTTAATAAGTGCTCTCAGTTATAAAGATAAAGAACTGCTTCTCTTTCCTGATTTCAGCCCTCTACTATTCATTCATTCCAAGAGACAGAAAGGAGAGATTCTCTGCTGACTCTATTAGAAATATCTCCATTTAGGGCTAATGGGGAGTTTAGCCTATAGCTCGCTTACAGGGAAATGAAAGCCACTAATAGGAAGGCAAAGGGCGGGGGGGAGGGCGATTTATGTTTCAGTAGCATTTTTAATTATGACGCCGGGATGACTGCATCTTGCACAGAAATTCAGCATCCAAGATTTACAACCCTTAAGACAATTTTTGCCTTTGTTGTCAAGAAAGCCCAGTTTGTGGGATGGCTTGCAAGCTCAGAATCGCCATGGGCTTGTGTCACACTGCCCCCTGCGGGTTCAAAGTCACAACTTCTTTTAGGGCTGCAGAAGTCTAGCCAAGCCAAGCTAGAGTCTGCCTGCCTCGTTCCCCCAAGCACCTCTCTTCCCCCCCAAAAAAACCATCCTAAGAAAGGGCAGTAAGAACATCTAAAAACAGGCTTCCCTCGTTCTTTTTCTCTTTTTTGCCACTGAACAAAGAAACTATTTGCTTGTTTATTTCCAGTCGCTTTCCAACATAGGAGCTTTGAGCTTGGCAACAGAAATTAAGTTTTCTAAAAACCAACAGATATGATTCTTCTTCTTCTTGTGGGTGGCAAGCATCTTCAAGAGATTTCCTCCCTTTTCATGATATGACAACAGGAGGATTTTTTTTTTTTATAAAGCAGCTGATGAAATTTTAACTAATCCCACCAGCCAAAGGAAAGCAGCATTACAAAAGGGGCATCAAAGGAATGGTGGGATTTTTTTTCTGCTTCAAAGACATTGTTGTACAATGCTCCAAAAAGACTCAGAGCTGTAGGAGGGGAGCAAAGCCTGAGGGACAGCTCGGCTCACATGTACAGGAACAGGGTACACTGATGGGTAACTGCAAGTGGTTTTTTACCACACATACCCCTATGCCACTTGGTTGTCAGAATTTCTGTTGTACACATAGAAAGGGACCTTGCTTTTACTCAGAAGCCAATGCAGCAGAAAAAATCAAGGAAATGACTTTCTTCTTTTATTGGTCTAAGAAACCTGAAAGCTAGGAGGCCACAACTCTGTCCTTCCTCACAAAGATCTCATTCCTGGCCCTCTCCACCCATTAAAACACTGGGTCAGTTCCTCGAGGAAAAAGAAATACCCAATGCCATTTTTTTAACCGAACCATTTTTTTAAAAACTTTCACTCAATGCCATTTTTTAAAAAATCTCGAAGTCTTCTGTATAATGCAAGTGTCAGCTTGCATTGATTAAAGGAGTTTCATTACTGGGAGTCCTTTATATCAATTAAATTATAAGTGTGTTCCCCCCAAAAAAAGGCTTTCTTAATTTTTTTAATCCTTACTTCCTGTCTCAGAACAGATATTAAGTATTGATTCTAAGCCATAAAAGTGGTAAGGGCCAGGCAGTTGGGATTAAGTGACTTGCCCAGGATCACACGGCTAGGAAGTGTCTAAATTCTCTTGATTCCAGATCTGGTACTCTATCCACTGTGTTATCTAGCTGCCCTGAAGCTTTTTTTTTTAAGTTCATTTTTCTGCATAATTATGTGATGATCTTTAAAAAAAAAACAAATCCAGATTGATATAATTATTTTTCAAATTATCCTTAATAGATTTTTGATCAAAGCGGTGACTAACTGTGATCCCAAAGGGCCCATAATGAAGCACACTACCCACCTCCTGATAGAGATGTGATGGGCTCAAAATGCAGAACAAGACAGATTCTGTTGGACATGGACAATGTAGAAATTTGGTTTGCTTTGCCATGCATATTTACTATGAGGGATTTTTCTTTCCCAATGAAACAGAGAAGATCAGTAGGGACAAAAAAATAAATACTTGCTAATTTTTTAAAAAGGCAGGGAAAGGGGGTTAGCTTTTCTCTAGTCTTCACATAATAGTTGGCTGTCCATTTTGACTATATGCTGTTGTAAGGGATTTTAGCAGGAACAGGAAATCCTGAAAACCAGGAAGTCATACAAGGCAAACCAGGAAGTTCTGGAGAGCAAGGAGGATTCCAGAATGTTGGGGACGAGAGACTGTGGCTTTTCCCTAATAGTCAGGAGAAAGTCCAGAGGATTTTCAGTCTGGTTATTCTGGGGTGGACTCAGAGAGCAAGTGATTCCCTCTCCCGTGGGCCTTCCTTGAGATTCTACCTATCTCTGCTGTTGCTGCTGCTGAGGAGTGGATGTTCAAAAGAGCTGCTGGTGACTTCTTACTGAGACTGCTGCTTGACCCAAAGAAGGACTCCAGTTGTGTGAGATCTACTTTGGCCTTATTCTTGCTCCTACAGAATCTTCCCTAATATTAATTAATAATTTAGGGAGTTAGTTTAGAATACTTATAGGAAGTTATAAGGTTTAATCTCTTATTTTTGCTTAAAGTTAGTGATTCCATGAACCCCTTTCCCTTCTCCCTTTAGTTTAATAAATCTGTTATTTATATATATATATATATATATATATTTATAGTTTTGAACCCTTAGTCTACCCACCTCTTTCAGTTGGCGAGTCAGTAGGGTGTATACACAGGAATTGGCCTAGGTCAGAGCAGATTAGAGATAGTTTATAACAGTTGACAAGGCACCTTTCAACATTCACTTGTCCTTCCCAGCACCTAGTTGCTCTCCAAGGTCCTGGTACACAGAATTCTGACTGACACAGAGGGAGGTTTAAATTTTAAATAGCCATGGTGAGGAAGACATTTTTGTTGTTGCTGTTGTTTTACTGGTTCTGTTATTTGGTGATTATAATTGCTAATCAAGGTGGATACTAATAACACATATCCTGTGCTTTATAACAACTTCCTTTATACTTTCAGTATCATGTTAGGAGACATGACAAATGCTATTTTGTATTTTTTCTGGGATTATTTCCTGCATTTCCCTTATGGGATTTTCATTTTGTTCCCTCATTGCTGTTATATTATCTTGGGTTATAAATGGATGGAACCAGGAATGTCATTGACTGCAAGAACTGTTTTGGCTTATTGTGAATCCTAAAATTGCTCAAACTATACCTTAGAAGATTTTGTTAAACTATTCCCCATTTCTAACAATGGAATTACTTGATCAGGAATGTATTGAGAACTTTAAAATTACTCCACCCTCCTCAAGACAGTGCCTTAGGGGAAGATAAAGCTGCAAATTCCTGATTGAAAATGAAAAGTCCCCAACTCATACTTATAGTGAAGCAAAACCCTAAGCTAGGTGGTCTATTTTTAGATCTAATACAAAAGGGTGCTAAGTACCTATAAAGGCTAAATTAATCACTAAAAGGTCAAGCAACTGACAAAAGGCAAGCTTAGCAAAAAAGATGTGAAATACTCAGAAGATATAATATACCCAGAGAAGATGTGAACTAAGAATGGGCAGTCCTAGGAAAAAGCGTGATTGGTAGATGTGAAAATTTGGGGGAGGTGACATAAGAGAAAAATCTCTTTAAAAGGAAGCAAAGGAACAAGTTCAGGGCAATTGAATTCAGTTACAATTTGAATTCAGTTTGGAGGATAATTTCAGTTCGGAGTAAAAGAACCCAGCTTGAAATTGATCTTGTGGTGAGTAATAAAGACTGACTTGCTCTCTCTTAAGGCTCAGGCCTAGGCCATTTGGCCTAGGCCCTTTCTACTATTTTCTCTTCTCTCTCTGTCTCTGTCTCTGTCTCTGTCTCTGTCTCTGTCTCTGTCTCTGTCTCTGTCTCTGTCTCTGTCTCTGTCTCTCTCTCTCTCTCTCTCTCTCTCTCTTCCCTTAATTGTTTCATTTGTATTAATTAAAATCTCCATAAAACCCCAGTTGACTTGTGTATTTTCATATTTGGGAATTTTTCCATAGTGACCACTTTTTTTTTTTATTTTGGCAATTCACATTCTTGAAACCCACATTTTTGCGGTTACATTATGTACCATTGATATGCTTATGTTTAATTGTATTGTATAAATACAGATTCTTGTTTTGGGTATTGGTTATAAGTTAAGGGCAATTGTTCAATGGATAATGAAAGATTCAGAAATGAAGCAAATAATAACGATACTGAAAGATAAAATATAAGCAATGGATCTATGTATGAAGGAGAGAATGATTTTAAATAATGGTGTTTGAATGATTTAAAGGACAATGCTATTGATAAGGAATTTTATGAAGGGGATATTAAGAAAATGTCCAGATTGGAAAGGGAAAATGCTGAATGTAATAAGAATCAGGTTTCTTTGTTCCCTCTAAATGATATACTGGTAGTTATACAGGGTGAGAATATAAAGTTAAAACACATAAGTTATTTACTCCTGAGGATTTAGAAACTGTGACATAGAACTCTGTGCTTTTCCAATGGACTTAATAAAGTGGTAAAGGAATTTCAGAGGGCAATAGAGATCTTTGACCCTGACTACGTTGATTTTTTTCTTACTAATGAAGGAATTACTAACTGAGAAAGAGGAACCAATTCATAGAAGAGACCAGAAATGATCCATCTTGACCCCATGACCACAGGATTTCGAAGGAACAGATATGAGTTCATCCCCTGATTATAGAAGAATGAAACAGGCTAAGAGGTCAATCATTGATGTAATAAAAAGGCATTCCAAACACCCAAATACTTGGTCCAAATTTGAGAGCATAAAGCAGAAACAGAATGAATCATCAACCAATTTTCTAGAAAGAATAACAGATGCCACTGAATTAATATTAGGACTCAGTGTGTTAGTGGATGACACACTTGCCCACATCAAGAGACTGTGAAAAATGCCTGTCCTAAGATAAAGTTATTTTTTAGAATAATTGCCCAGACTGGGAAGAGATGGGTTTGGAAGAGTTAAAGAGAAAAGCAACTTATTTATGCATGGATAATGATGATAGATATGAAGACAGGGATATAGTAATTGAGGATTTGAAAAAGAGATTAAGGTATACTGAAAGTAAAGCAAGGGACAGTGAAATAAAGGAAATAAAAGCAATGGCAGCACTTAGATCTGTGCAACCAAACAACCAGTACAGGCCAAGACAAAGGAGATCTGGACTTCCAAGATGTTTCTTATGTAATTGAGTAGGACATTTTGTGCAGGAATGTAGATACAGAGCGCAATTTTCTAGGCAATTTAATTGGAATAATGGAGATATAATAGACAGTATAATAATGGATGGAATAACAATAATTGTCAGAGAAGAAATAGTAACAATTGCCAAAATGCTTGCTGTCGGGGAGCTCAAGCACCTGATTTGAACACAGCACAAGAGTGGGTAAAATCAGGAGCGAGACCTAAGTACAGCCAAATGATTAGTAGACATAAGGGTGATCAGAACAAAGGAGCATGTTCATTATGAAGGTGTACCCGGAGTTCTCAAGTATTTGAAGAATCAAGGGAAAATGGAGTGGAATTAAATGGAATTGAATGTAATGGAAATAAGGCTACTGAATTTATAAATAATGTGATTGAAACAAAAGATAATGTAATTAGTGTAGAAATAATGTAATTGTGAGGAAAAAGAAAATTTTAATGTAAAATTAGTGGAAAATTGTAATGATTGTGAAATAATGGAAAATAGTGAAAAATGTAAATTGGATAAAGATAATGCGGTTGTAAAATGAGAACGATGATTCCAAGGTAGAGGTTATAAAGACCAATGAGAGTAGTGAAAAAGCTGATGATGGTATTAAAGATGTGAAATCCTGGGAATATCATGCAATTCAAGCAGATGTAAATGTGGATGGACAGGAAATGACTAAGCTTTGTACTGATGTTACTGTGCTAGTACCAGTGTTGGAAACATTTCAACCAATTCATAGGAGAGACCAGAAATGATCCATCTTTGACCCCATGGCCACAGAATTTTGAAGGAACAGATATGAATTCATCCCCTGATTATAGAAGGATGAAACAGACTAGGAGGTCAATCATTGATGTAATGAAAACACATTCCAAATGCCCAAATGCGTGGTTCAAATTTGAGAGCATAAAGCAGAAACAGAATGAATCACCAACCAATTTTCTAGAAAGAATAATAGATGCTGTTGAATTAATATTAGGACTTGATGTGTTAGCAGATGACACAATTGCCCACATTAAGAAACTATTTGTTAAAAACACCTCATTCTTGCTCCTACAAAACCCTTCCTAATATTAATTAATAATTTAAGGAGTTAGTTTAGAATACTTATTGTGGAAACTGTATTTAGCTATCTCCTGATTGTAACAATGAAGATACTTAGCTCTTCCTTTATTGTGAAGATTAAATTGTAATCTTCTAATTGTAATGAAGGTACTTAACTCTTCCTTTATTGGGAAGATTGAATTGTAATCTATAATCTATTTTTAGATTTTAATTCCCAAAAGGTGATAACTCAGTATTTTAAGTAGATCTGCCCATTTTAACTACAAAAAGGTATTAAGTAACTACAAAAGGTCAACTAACCAAAAAAGGTGTTAAGTAACCCAGAAAGGTATAATCTAACCAAAGAAGGTGTGAACTAAAAAGTGGACAGTCCTGGAGAGGAGCATCTGCTCTGATTGGTAGACATGAAATTTAGAGGAGGTGACACAAAAGAAAAAGATCTTTAAAAAGAGGATCAGAGGCCAGAAGAAGAGATATTTCATTCGAGATTTGAGTTGGATGGAGGATTCTCTGACTTAGAGTTGGACTGAAGGAACTGGACCCCTGGAGGAATTCATGCAGGAGACCTTAGACTGCTTTTCCATTTTATACGGTCAACATTGGTGAATGAAAGGCTGACAGTGACCCGGCCTTTTACCTCTGAGAAAGGCCCATCATCTTGAGACTCTTTTCCCTGATTAGGACTTAGAATTTCTAACTGGTATCAGAGGAAGCCAGAGCGCTATCTCGCTCTCTCTCCCCCCCTTTTCTCTCTTCCTTAATATCTTCCCTCTATTGTAAATAAACTACCATAAATTCCATTTACTTTAGTAATTCATTTTGGGATTTAGAAATTAAATCCCTGGCAACCAGATAATTAATATTCAGAGTCCAACCACAATTAATATTAACATTATAGAAAGTTATAAGGTTTAATCTCTGATTTGTGGTTGAAGTTAGTGATTCCCTTGACCCATTTCCCTTCTCCCTTTTGTTTAATAAGCCTATTATTTTTATATATATTTATAGTTTTGAACCCTTATTCTACCCACCTCTTTCAGTGCTAATGGATGATTATGACATGAAAGGTAGTTTTCAAAAGCTATTTCAGTGGAGTCCTACTTTTTGGGGCAACTAGGTGGTGCAGTGGATAGGTTATCAAGCCTGAAATAAGGAAGACTCTACTTCAATGATCCTGGGCAAGTCAATTTAACCCTTTTTAAGTCAAGAAAACCCAAATGGGGTCAAGAAGAATGGGATGCAACTGAAAAACAACTAAACAATATGAAACTTCTAGTATAATATAGAATATATGTCTATTTCCTAAAAACATACATTTCAAATCATAGACCACCACAAGACTACGCACAGGATGATGAGGGGTTTTTTTTGTTTTTTTTGTTTGTTTGTTTTTTACCACATCAAATGTTTTCCTTTTCATTTAAAAAAATTTTCTATTGGTGATTTCTTTCAAAATATCCTAATCATTTCTTATTCAATGAATGAATATTTATGGATGGTCTACTCTATACCAGGCACTGGGTTTGATTCTAGAGATTTTGCTGGTCAGTCATTTTCAGTCACACGCAATTCTTCATAACTCCATTTCTTTTCTTGGCAGAGATACTGGGGGGGGGGTTACTTCCTTCTCCAGCTCATATGGCTGATGAGGAAACTGAGGCAAACAAGGTTAAATGACTTGCCCAGAGTTGCATAGCTAGTAAGTGTCTGAAGCCACATTTGAATTTAGAAAGAGAAGTTTTCATAATTCCAGGCCTGACAATCCAAGAACTATACCACCTTGTGCAGACAGACCAAGACAAAAATAAATTGCTTCCAGAACTCATTCACAAACTCTGCCCCATTACAAACTCTTTTAATAAAGAAACACAATTAAGCAAAACTGACCATGTCTGACAGTGTCTGCAAGGCAGCCTACCTTTTGTTCACCAGTTCTCTGATGAGAAGATGAGAGGATCACAAACATTGGGTTTGAAGGGATCTTAAAGATCATCACATAGTCCAACCTTCCCATTTCACAAATGAAGAAGCTGAAATCCAGTGAATTTAAATGACTTGACCAAGTTTACACAGATAAAAAGAGACAGAATCATGATGTGAAGGTCCTCTAATTCCAAATCCAGTGCTGAATTTCCATTGCATCACACTTGAGAGCACAGTGTGTTTATCATCTATCCTTGCACTCAAAGATTAGCCATTACACTTAACCTGAGTTCTGTTAGGGGTAAAATTTAGGGTTGAGACTGTATATATTTTTAGTTGGTCACCAGGGATCTAAATTCTAAATCCCAATGAAATACTCAAGTCAGAATGAAATTTTATGGTGCTTTATTTACAATAGAAGAAAGAAATTAAGAATGAGAGAGGAGTGGGGGGAAAGGGAAGGAAAGCTGCCCTGGCCTGGTCTGAACCCAGTAGGAGTTCAGAGACTTCAACCAAGGGGTCTCTCCAGAGACTAGTACCTCCAGAAAGCCAAGGAGAAAGGAGTCCCAAGAGATGGGCCTTTCCAGGGGCTGGTACCTCCAAAAAAGCCAAGGAAAAGGGAGTCAGCCTTATCATTCATCACATGATCATTTAAGGGAAGTGGTCTCAGGTCTCAAGCTCGAGTTCCTCCACAGTCAAGTTCCACCACCAAGTCCTCTCACAGGAAGTGACACAAAATAGAAAGGCAGTATTTTAGGCCACTTCCTGTGTCTCACGTGTACCAATGGTGGCTTAAACTTGGCTTTTGGACAGCCCAGGGGGTTGGTCAGTTGTTTCTGATTTGTCATTTGCTAGCACCTGAGGGTCATAGACCTTCCTCCCCCACACTTAATCCTTAAGTGGGGGTGTATACATTCCTGGTTGCTAAAATTCTAAAGACTAAGCAGGGTGGAGAAAATCTAAAATTCACAGTTCAAACACCTTTTTAAATTGTTTTCATTAGGGAAAGCTGGGTGGTTCAATGGATTGAGAACTAGGCCTAGAAATGGGAGGTCCTGGATTCAAATCTAACCTCAGTAATTTCCTAGCTCTGTTATCCTGAGGAAGTCACTTAACCTCCACTGCCTAGCCCTTACCATTCTTTTGCCTTGGAACCAATACACAGTATTGATTCTGAGATGGAAAGTCAAGGTTTAAAAAAAATTGTTTTCATTCACATTACTGTGCATATTGTCCTCCTGGGTTCTCTTCCTTTGGTTTTTTTTTTCTGTTTATAGGTTTAATTTGTGCTGTTTAGAAGTTTTAAAATCATATCTAACTCTTTGTTACCCCATTTAGGGTTTTCTTTGCAAAGATACTAGAGTGGTTTGCCATTTCCCATCTTCAGCTCATTTGACATTTGAGGAAACTGAGGCAAACAGAGTTAAGTGACTTGCTCAGGGTCACACAGTAAGTGTCTAAGACTGAATTTGAACTCAGAAAGACTCATCTTCCTGACTTCAATACTGGCATTTATCCACTGTGTCACTTAATTGCCCCATAGGTTTATATATTATCATAAATTGAGAACTGGAAGGGATCTTAGAGGTCATATAGTTCAATCTACATAGTTTACAAATGAGGAAATGGAGACTCAAATTATCCTTAATAGATTAAAGGTCCAAGGAAGTTAAGCATCTTGACCAAGAATACAGAGATAGAAGGTTCATACAAGGTTTTCCTCGTTTCTCTAAATTCCTCATGTTTGTAATTTCTAATAATAAAATAACATTCCATTAAATCTAGATTCAACAATTTTTTATCCATTCCCTTACTGATGAGCATCCATGTTGTTTTTAGTAGATTTTTGGTTTGTTTTTTGCTATTGTTAAAACTCTGCTAGGAATATTTTAATATAGATCAAAATTTCCCATCACTAACATCTTTAAAGTATATACCAAAAGCAAATTAACAGCATCAAAGATGAAAAGGGGGACAGCACCTCCGATGAAGAGGAAATTAAGGCAATCATTAGAAATTACTTTGCCCAATTATATGGCAATAAATACACCAATTTAGGTGATATGGATGAATATATACAAAAATACAAACTGCCTAGACTAACAGAAGAGGAAATAGAATTCTTAAATAATCCCATATCAGAAAATGAAATCCAACAGGCCATCAAAGAACTTCCTAAGAAAAAATCCCCAGGGCCTGATGGATTCACCAGTGAATTCTATCAAACATTCAGAGAACAGTTAATCCCAATACTATACAAACTATTTGACATAATAAGCAAAGAGGGAGTTCTACCAAACTCCTTTTATGACACAAACATGATACTGATTCCAAAACCAGGCAGGTCAAAAACAGAGAAAGAAAACTATAGACCAATCTCCCTAATGACTATAAATGCAAAAATCTTAAATAGGATACTAGCAAAAAGACTCCAGCAAGTGATCAGAAGGGTCATCCACCATGATCAAGTAGGATTTATACCAAGGATGCAGGGCTGGTTCAATATTAGGAAAACAATCCACATAATTGACCACATCAACAAACAAACCAACAAGAATCACATGATTATCTCAATAGACGCAGAAAAAGCCTTTGATAAAATACAACACCCATTCCTATTAAAAACACTAGAAAGCATAGGAATAAAAGAGTCGTTCCTAAAAATAATAAACAGTATATATCTAAAACCATCAGCTAATATCATCTGCAATGGGGATAAACTAGATGCATTCCCAATAAGATCAGGAGTGAAACAAGGATGCCCATTATCACCTCTACTATTTGACATTGTACTAGAAACACTAGCAGTAGCAATTAGAGTAGAAAAAGAAATTGAAGGCATCAAAATAGGCAAGGAGGAGACCAAGTTATCACTCTTTGCGGATGACATGATGGTCTACTTAAAGAATCCTAGAGATTCAACCAAAAAGCTAATTGAAATAATCAACAACTTTAGCAAAGTTGCAGGATACAAAATAAACCCACATAAATCATCAGCTTTTCTATATATCTCCAACACAGCTCAGCAGCAAGAACTAGAAAGAGAAATCCCATTCAAAATCACCTTAGACAAAATAAAATACCTAGGAATCTATCTCCCAAGACAAACACAGGAACTATATGAACACAACTACAAAACACTCTCCACACAACTAAAACTAGACTTGAACAATTGGAAAAACATTAACTGCTCATGGATAGGACGAGCCAATATAATAAAAATGACCATCCTACCCAAACTTATTTATCTATTTAGTGCCATACCCATTGAACTCCCAAAATATTTCTTTACTGATTTAGAAAAAAACATAACAAAATTCATTTGGAATAACAAAAGATCAAGGATATCCAGGGAAATAATGGAAAAAAACACATATGATGGGGGCCTTGCAGTCTCAGACCTTAAACTATATTACAGAGCAGCAGTCATCAAAACAATTTGGTACTGGCTAAGAAACAAAAAGGAAGATCAGTGGAATAGACTGGGGGAAAGCAACCTCAGCAAGACAGTATACGATAAACCCAAAGATCCCAGCTTTTGGGACAAAAATCCACTATTCGATAAAAACTGCTGGGAAAACTGGAAGACAGTATGGGAGAGATTAGGAATAGATCAACACCTCACACCCTACACCAAGATAAATTCAAAATGAGTGAGTGACTTAAACATAAAGAAGGAAACCATAAGTAAATTGGGTAAACACAGAATAGTATACATGTCAGACCTTTGGGAGGGGAAAGGCTTTAAAACCAAGCAAGACATAGAAAGAATCACAAAATGTAAAATAAATAATTTTGACTACATCAAACTAAAAAGCTTTTGTACAAACAAAACCAATGTAACTAAAATCAGAAGGGAAACAATAAATTGGGAAAAAATCTTCATAGAAACCTCTGACAAAGGTTTAATTACTCAAATTTATAAAGAGCTAAATCAATTGTACAAAAAATCAAGCCATTCTCCAATTGATAAATGGGCAAGGGACATGGATAGGCAGTTCTCAGATAAAGAAATCAAAACTATTAATAAGCACATGAAGAAGTGTTCTAAATCTCTTATAATCAGAGAGATGCAAATAAAAACAACTCTGAGGTATCACCTCACACCTAGCAGATTGGCTAACATAACAGCAAAGGAAAGTAATGAATGCTGGAGGGGATGTGGAAAAGTAGGGACATTAATTCATTGCTGGTGGAGTTGTGAACTGATCCAACCATTCTGGAGGGCAATTTGGAACTTTGCCCAAAGGGCAACAAAAGAAGATCTACCCTTTGATCCAGCCATAGCACTGCTGAGTCTGTACCCCAAAGAGATAATGGACAAAAAGACTTGTACAAAAATATTCATAGCTGCGCTCTTTGTGGTGCCCAAAAACTGGAAAGCGAGGGGATGCCCATCAATTGGGGAATGGCTGAGCAAATTGTGGTATATGTTGGTGATGGAATACTATTGTGCTAAAAGGAATAATAAAGTGGAGGAGTTCCATGGAGACTGGAACAACCTCCAGGAAGTGATGCAGAGCGAGAGGAACAGAACCAGGAGAACATTGTACACAGAGACTAATACACTGTGGTATAATCGAACGTAATGGACTTCTCCATTAGTGGCGGTGTAATGTCCCGGAACAATCTGCAGGGATCTAGGAGAAAAAACACTATGCATAAGCAAAGGATAAACTATGGGAGTGGAAACACCGAGGAAAAGCAACTGCCTGACTACAGCGGTTGAGGGGACATGACAGAGGAGAGACTCTAAACGAAACTCTAATGCAAATATTGACAACATAGAAATGGGTTCGAATCAAGAACACATGTGACACCCAGTGGAATCACGCGTCGGCTATGGGGGGTGGGGGGGAGGAAAAGAAAATGATCTTTGTCTTTAATGAATAATGCTTGGAAATGATCAAATAAAATATTATTTTAAAAAAGGTATATACCATTGGAGTCAAAGAATGTGAATAATTTAATTTTTTCATACATAATTCCAATTTGTTTTTCAGAAAAGATGGACAGTCCAAATTTCCACCTGCAATAGATTAGTGTGCCTATTTTCCCCTGGACTCTAATATTTGCTATTTATTTTAGCATCTTTGCATGAAAGTAAGTATGGTTTTGTAAAGAGAGAACCAAACTGAGATCTAGAAATACATGGTCAAGTCCTGCCTCTGATACATATTGACCAGGTGACCCTGAGCAAGTTATTTGACATCTGGGTACCCTGGTGACTTGAGACTTTAAATTGTAGAGTCATTCCCAGTCCACATTAGTAGTAGGAATAGTGGGAGTACCTTATGCCTATGAAATCATGAAATAATTAGCCTGACTGAACAACATCTTTAAAAAGTATAAAGAGGGACAGCTAGGTTGACAGTTGTTGATCTGAAAAGTAGGGACAATGTTCTCTTCTTGAGGGTTGTCCACAGGAAAAAGTGTCCTTGACAGAAGCTGCCCAAAGCTTTCTTTTGAAGATGGGCTACATGGAATAACTAAATGCTTGTTACCAGTACGAATAAGGATCTCTGGTGCAGATAGTCCAGAATTACAGGAGTGGCCTAGAAATAAAACTCAGCAACATTATATACCGATTGTCTAGATGGTTGTTCAGGTGTAATGGATATTATACATAACTGAGTCACAGCTGCTGGAACAGTTGTCATGGTCAGCAGGGTCAGAGTCCCAATATTCACTTATAGACTCAGGAGTTTTGTTTGATAGTTCCATGGTCCCAGTTGGTCATTTTGGAGTGGCAGAAGGTGGTACTGCTGAAAACAAAGCTACATAAATAATAAGCTGTAGAGTCTGTTCTATAATTTCAAGGAAATAGGATCAGTTTCTCTGGCATGAGCTGAATGATAAATGAGAGTGAAGGCCTTGGGAAAGATGATGGTGCTTAGGAATCTTATAAGAACAGGTTGACAGTAACATATTTTCCAGACCAGAGTTTTATAATTGGACAAGACCATTTGACTTATATCTTATATATCCTCCCTATGTCAGCACATAACATGGAGAGGAAAGTGGGATGCTGGGAATTGGAGTTTCTGGGGAACAGATTCTAATTACACAATGGCTACACAAAACTTATATGCTCCTACATTAGCACGTAACATGAGGAGGAAAGTGGGATGCTAGAAATTGGAGTTTTGGGGGAACAGATTCTAATTACACACTAGTCATGCCCATTTGGATGGGAAATATCTCTTCCTCCCCCTTGTCCTAAGTAACTACCCAAGAGCTATCTTTATACTTCCCTTTTTTTTAAGTTTGAGACCTGGCAGTTGAAAATTTTGTCAACCTTTTCCTCACTCACATACCCTCACAACCAGCACAATTACACTTTAAGAGGACAGATGGAAACTACTAATCTGGATGCTGGCAAAGGAGTCATACAAAAAATCAGACTGAGGAGAAGATCTTGGCCAGAGCAATATTAAAGAACATTTTTCTCTAAAGTAAACCTTGAGATCAGATTCCACCCATTTGGAGGAAAAAGAGCCTAGAAAGGATATGCTTTCTCATACCCAGACAGAGATGGTTAAAAACATCATAGGATTTGATCCTTGCACATATAAAAACAGTCAGAAAATATATAGATTCAAGCTTTATGGTGAGGCTGGTTCTTATCGAAAAGTGATTCCAAGTAGGCCATTTGTAAAATAAAAGACTTATGGACTTACACTTACTGAGTTTGCTATATGAGAAGGAAGAAAGGAGATATAAATAAGTTCTTTGCTTAATCTCAGACAGAATGTAGAGTAAGGAATAACAAAGTGGTTCATTCTGGCTCAAAATTGACTTGGACTGACAATTCAGTCAGGATGGAGGTCTATCTGGGTATTTCCCCCAAGTTGCTCCTCTGACCTATTCAGGATATAGTAGGAGCCATCTGTGTTGTGCTGATGTCCTATTTGATGATTGGTCCTATAGCCTCAAAACAGTCATGCCTGAAAGGAAGTCTCTCATAAGTATTTTACAATAAAATTCTCAATATTCATATAAAATTCTCAATATTCTGTCTCAAATAGCAAAGTCTTATAATGAAATTCAAACATAAATTTCTTTTAGGGCACACCTGGTATGATTCCTAACATCTACACAAAAAAGCAATGTAGCTGTCAGAGATCACAGTCACTCACCAAACCTCATCTTTTAGGCCAGCGTGCAAGAAAAGAGAAAGAGTAGAAGTTCTCCATAAGGGAAACAGGAAGCACAGGTTTCAATACAGGGTAGCAGCATCAGTTTGCACATAGCAAATGGTCAGATGAAAATGTGAAGTAAAAGAAATCTTTGAGTTAGATGACAAAAAATGACAATCTAAATATATCCCAGTTCACTCAAAAATAAGAATTCTAAAAGGAATAGTTGGAAGGTGTAGCATACCAGGGATGTTGGCATTTGGGAAGTTTGATTGACGTATTGATATTGTACTACCAGGCACATGGTCAGACCTCTTGATGTTATGGGGCAGTCCAACGGACTAGCAACAGACGGGCAAATTCTTGGGCTGGGCGTGGACAGCCATGCTGCCTCCGCTTGGAGTACAAAACACGGGTACTCTTGCTCAGAGCCCTGTCATTAACATAGCGTGATTTTATTAGGGCGTTGCTCGGCTCTGACTACACACATTTGCAAAGCTCAGGATGGATTAAACTCCACCTCTTTGATCTTGTCATTGTCAATTCAACCAATGTTAAAACCTATGTCATGTTACTTATACGTTCCTAAAACCCTCAATAAATGCTGGAAAGCCAGCGCAAAACTTCTCTCTTTCTAACCTCTCTCTTACTCTTACTCATGCTATCTTACCAGCTCTCTCAAACTAACTCTCTTGCCCTTCACTTCCTCTCTCCCTCTGTTTCCTCCTCTCCGCTTACTCTCTTGCTTCACTGTATCTCTTTCATAGCGATGCGATTGCCCCAGTGCCTTCTATTGCTATAGAGGCACCAGGAGTAGAGACTCCACCTTTTCCAGTGACCCTGTTGCCCCAGTGTCTTGGCACCAGGGAGTGGTGACTCCCCCCACTTTTCTAGCGACTTGTCCCCCCCAAAGCAGACTCTCTTGTCTATAGAGTATCAAGGGGTTGATACTCCCCACCTATTCTCTTGTTCCTCTTACTTCCTTGGAGTTCGCGTTACTCCCCATGTGTTTCTACTTTTGTCTTTGAGTCATTATTATTCTCCCATTTCCTTAGACCCTCTTTCCACCTCAGGTCATTACCAACAGATAAATGTTATAGGACTCCCGAGGGGGGTTGCTATAGAAGGAATGCAATCTCTATTTTATCCATTTGAAAAAGTTCTAAGGAGACTCTCAGAAAAGGATGAATGCAATAATCATTGGTTTTTTTTATTTTTTTATTATAAAGATACTTTTACCAATTACATGTAATAACAAATTTCCACATGCTTTCCAAAGTTATATGATTCAAATTGTTTCCCTTCCTCTCTTCTCTTCCACCTCCGAAAGCTGGCAAGCAATTCAATATTACCATGCAAAACTTATTTCCATATCATTCACTTTTATAAGAGAATAATCATATAAAACCAAAACCCCAAAATAAAAACCCAAATAAATTAAGGTGAAATATTGTATGCTTTGATATGCCTTCCTACTTCAACAGTTCTTTCTCTGGAAGTGGAAAATCATTCTTTGTCATAAGTCCCTCAAAATAGTTCTATATCATTGTATTGCTGAGAGTAGCTAAGTCTATTAGGAGTAGAGACTCCCACCTTTTCCAGTGACCCTGTCACCCCAGTGCCTTGGCACCAGGGAGTGGTGACTCCCCCCACTTTTCTAGTGACTTGTCACCCCCAAAGCAGACTCTCTTGTCTATAGAGTAGAGTTGATCGTTCCAATATTGCTGTTACTCTGTACAATGTTCTCCTGGTTCTGCTTATTTCACTTTGCATCAATTCATGTAGATCTTTCCAGCTCTTTCTGAAATCATCCTGTTCATAATTTCTTACAACAAAACAAAATTCCATTGTCATCATATACCACAATTTGTTCAACCATTCTTTAATTGATGGACATTCTTTCAATTTCCAGTTCTTTGTAGGGCAACAATGATTAATCTCTTAATTTAGAATAGAGTTAATATTGGATTTTTGAACTTTAAGTTCTGCCAGATTTTCCTATTCATGTACAAATTCTACATGATCAAACTATATTTTCATTTAAATATCTTCATTGGGACAGTGTGGGAAGCAAGATGGTAGCTTAATAGTAGCAAAAGCTGGAACCTCTCTGAGAACCCTTCCAAACCAACCTTGAAAAAAGAGCCTCAAAACAACAGGAATCAAAAAGCAACAAGAAGATGGAAGAGAGAACTTTTCTGTGGAAAACAACTTGAAAGGTAGGCAGAGAGAGTCAATTTTCACAGGATAAAGGGGAACCAGAAGTAAAACTACACACAGAAGAGTTCAGACTGACCATTAACACCTACTGTGCCAGGTTCCAAGTCTAGGCATACTGGGACCAACAACAGATCATCCCACACCCATCCCTTGAAGTTCCAAGCCCTGGTACTAGCCTGAAGTGAGGCTCCAAAGTCCATAAAGGTTGGCCCTTTAAAGCCTGCACTGCAGTGAAGCCCCTTGCCCCAGGGCAAAATAGCTGACAGTGTTGAGTCCTATAAGCCATCAACAGAGGAGACAGAATCATCAGCTTTCAGAACCCCCAATCCACAGGCAGAAAAAAAGATTGGGAAAATGAGCAAACAGCAAAAGAACCACCTAACCATAAGAAAATTTTATGTGGACAAAAAGCAAGGCACAGAATCAGTAGGAGATGGTGAGATAAAAAAAATGTGCAAAACTTCAAAGAAAAATGGGAACTGGTCTCATGTGCTGGAAGAACTCAAAAAGGAATTTAAAAATCAAATTAGAGAGGCAGGAAAAATGAAGGAAAGAAATAAAAGTAATGCAAAAATAAAATAACTTAGAAAGCAAAATTGGTCACCTGGGAAAAGAGGCATGAAAATCCAAGGGGGGAAAAAAGAATTTCTTTTTGACATGATAGAAAGAAAGGTGAAAAAACCCAATGAAGAAAAGAATTTCATGCAAAATAGAACTGGCCAAATAGAAAAAGAGTGAAAAATCCAATGAAGAAAAGAGTTCCATGAAAAGTAGAATGAACCAAATAGAAAAGGAGAATCAAAAGGTCATGGAAGAAAATCATTCTTTAAAAATTAGAATTTAGCAAGTAGGAACTAATGACTTTGTGAGACATCAAGAAACAGAAAAACAAAATCAAAAGGATGAAAAAAGAGACAAAAATATGAACTATACATTGAAAAAACAACTGACCTCAAAAATAGATCCAGGAAAGATAATGTAAGAATGATTAGAGTACCTAAAAGTCATGATCAAAAAAAATAAAAAGTCTAGATATCATGTTACAAGAAACTATTTTTTTAAAACTGTCCTGATATTCTTGACAAGATTGTAAAATAGAAATTGAAAGAGTTCACAGATCACATCCTGAATAAATTTCCAAATGACAACACCCATGAATGGTATAGCCAAACTTAAGAGCTCCCAGACCATAGAGACAATACTGCAAACAACCAGAATGAAGCAATTCAAATATCATGGAGCCCCATTCAGGATAACACAGGTTCTAGCAACTTCCACATTGAAGGATCAGAAGGTTTTGAATATGATATGCCAGAGGGCAAGAGAACTTGATTTACAACCAAGAATCGCTTACTCATCAAAACTGACTAAATTCTTTCAGGGTAAAATATGGTCATTTAATAAAATAGAAGATTTTCAAGCACTCCTGAAGAAAAGGCCAGATTAGGTAGAAAATGTGCTGTCCAAATACAAAATTCAAGAGAAGCATAAAAAGATAAATAAGAAAGAGAAAAAAATTAAGGGCCTCAATAGGGTTGAATTGTTTATATTCCTATATGGAAAGATAAGATTTCTAACTCTTAAAAATTTTTGTTATTATCATAGTGGTGTGAATTTTAAAATTTCCATCTTGCTTGGTCTAGCACCAAAAATTGTGCTCACCCATACTACACAGGCATGTGCTAGTCAATGACAAATCAGAAATAACTAACTGCCCACATGGGCTGTCCTAAGCCAAGCTTGAGCCACCATTGGCACTTGTGAGGCAGAGGAAGTAACATAGAGAACAGCCTTGGGAGTTCGCTCACTTCCTGGGGACAGAACTAGAGGCAGTTCATGCTAGGAACTTGAGTAGGGAGGAGGCCCACACACAGCTTTCCTTCAGATCAGTCACGTGAGTCAAGGACTGATTCTCCTTTCTACCTTGGCCTTCAGGCCTAAACTCCCTCTGGCTCTGCCAGAAGGTTGAGTTAACCTTTTTCCTTTTTCCCTTCTATCCTCTCCCTCTCCTTCTTTCTTACTCCCATTGTGATTAAACCACCATAAACTCCATTCTGACTTGAGTGTTTCATTTTAGGAATTTCATAAGTAAATTCCTTGGCGACCATAAATTAATATTATATCAATCTTTAGAAGTGATTTTCACAATCACAGTGGTTAGAAGAAGTATGTATAGACAGAGGATATGATAGTAAACTAGGACGATATGAAAAAAAATCAATGGGTGAAAAAGAGAATTGCACAAAGAGAAATAGAGAGAAAGAAGTAAAATGGGGTAATTTATATCATATAAAGAGGCATAGGGTGGGAATTACAGTGAAGAAAAGGTGGTGACAGATAATATTTAAACATTATTCCCAATGGAATTGGCTTAGAGAGGGAAGAACAGCCAGATTCTTTGGGGTACAGAATCCTAGCTGTCTCTATAGAGAAGTAGAGGCTGAATAAGAAAGGGAGTGGTGGGGAGGGGACAAATATAATGGAGTAGGAATGGGAGGGGGTGGTTAAAAGAAAACCACTGGTGTGGAGACACAGAGTGAAAGGAGAAAGGGCAAGATTAAAAGAGGAAAACAAAATAGAGGGAAATACACAGATGGCAATTATAACTGTGATGCAAATGGGATGAACTCTCCCATAAAATGTAAGCAGAGAGCAGAGTGGTTTAAGATACAAAATCCTATGATATGTTGTTTACAAGAAACACATTTGAGGCAGGTAGACACACACAGAGTAATAGTAAGGGGCTGGATCAGAATCTATTGGACTTCAACTGAGATTATAAAAAAAAAAGCAGGAGTATTAATCATGATCTCAGACAAAGCTAAAGCAAAAATAGAGTTGATTAAGAGATGTGGAAGGTAACTATATCTTGATAAAAGGTATTATAAACAATGAGATAATATCAATATTTAACATAAATACACCAAATGGTATAGCATCCAGATTTTTAAAGAAGAAACTAAAGGAGCTTAATGAGGAAATAGACAGTAAAACTATATTAGTGGGGACCTCGACCTTCCCCTATCAGAACTAGATTTCAGAACTGGTACCTGTAGTCTCTTACATGAATTAGTTTGATATAAAGTGCAATATAAAATAGATTCACACATCTAGGATTAACATAGTAACTCACTTGTGATTAATATGGTAAGGCACACCCTAAAAATTACTAAAATACACATATTTCAAATTATAACTCAGTTATTATCCTGGGACTACATTCTTTATCTTAACCATATATACAGACATTTGTGTGGGACTATATTCTCACTACAAATCACACAGTTATATGGTATCAAACCAAAAGAATTATTAAACTAATACAAATGAGAGACATCTTAATTAAGTTCCTTTATTACAATTCTAAGATATTCTCTACTGTAGGTATACCATTATGTTATTTGCAAAGAATAACTTTGTTTTCTTATTGCCTATTCTGATTACTTCTATTTCTTTTCCTTGATATTTTTACTATAGCAAGCATTTCTAGTACAATATTAAATCATAAGGGTGATAATGGGCATCCTTGCTTTATTCCTGACCTTATTAAGAAGGGTTTTAGTTTATCTCCATTATAAATCATGCTTGCTGGTGGTTTTAGATAGATGTCGTTTACCACTTTTTTGGAAAGTTCCATTTATTCCAACTTTATTTAGCTTCCTTCCTTTTTTTATGTGTACTCTTTTTCATTGCTCTGATGTTGATAAAGTTCTTAAGGATCATAGGTACTTTAGGCATTTTGAATATATTAAGGTATCTTACCACTCTCAAGTATTGAATAGCTTAATTACTTCAATTATCACCTTCCCAAGTTTGAATGTTTTCAACTCAACTTCACAAAAACCCTCAAATATCCACTATAATCCTTAAGAATGACATTGTTACTTGAGTAGTTTGAAACAACATATAGAGAGAGAAGACTTGGGGTCAAGTTGAATGTAACAGAATGAGCTAAAGATAACAATAAAATAGGATAGGAAGAGGTAAAAGGGAACAATTATTTCATATAAAAGAGGCATGAAAGGAAGAACTGTCACAAAGAAGGGAAGAAGGGGAATGAGGGCTGGTAGTACTAGAAACTTTTTTGTCATCAGATATTGGTTAAAGAGGAAACAACATATACAACTAGAAGGATAAAAGTCTTATTAACATACCTAGAAGTAGGAAGGTGAGAGGTTTGGAGAAGAGAGGGACAAAGAAACATCTTTAAGGGATTAAGAGACTAAGAGAAAAGAGAACACTGGGATAAGAAAAGTAAACAATTCCTAGAAGGCATTATATATCAAATAATAGGAGGACAAGGTGAAGAGATGAAAGAAGGTCACTCAGGACAAGATAAAGGATGGATTTTTAGAAAGGAATTCATATCAAAAAAATTAAGGGCAGGCTGAGAGGATAAGAGAGGAACTTTTGGAAGGGGGAATAGAATAAGAACTAGGAGGTAAGGGGGAAGGATAAGAGAGGGGTTCTAAGAAGGGGGACCAATTCAGTAGTGGACAGAAGAAATTTGAGGAGGGATACAGCAGAAAGAGAGAAAGAAAAGGACAAACAGTGAGAGAAATTAGAAGGGAGGAAAATATACAAAACTAGTAATTATGACTTTGAGTATAAATGGGATGAGTTCACCCATAAAACAGAAACAGACAGCAGAATGAATCAAAAATCCAAACCCTACATATTAAAAATGAGAGGCACACATAGAGTAAAAAATAAATAGCTGGGGCAGAATATACTATGGCTCAGCTGATAGAAAAATAGCAAAGGTAGTAATAATGATCTCAGGCAAAGTTAAAGGTAAAGTAGGTATAATCAAAATAGATAAATAAGGAAACTCTATTATGTTAAAAGGTACAATAGATGAATAATAATAATAGATATTAAACCTATATATACCAAATGTCAACCAAATTTTTAAAGGAAAAGCTCAATGAGTTACAAACAGGAATTGATAACATAGCAATAATAGTGTGAGACTTCAACTCTCCCCTCTTATAACCAGATAAATCTAACCAAAAAATAAAATAAGAAAGAAGTCAAAGAGATGAAAAAATCTTAGATAAATGGGATAACTATCTGGAGAAAATTAAATGGAAATAGAACGGAGTAAACCTTCTCTGCAGTACTTGGTACCTTTACAAAAATTAATCATATCAAGTCACAAAAGCATGACAGTTAAATGTAGAAAAGCAGAAATAGCAAACGTAATCTTCTCATATCAGGTTGTAATTAAAATTATACATAATAATAAGAGGCTATGGAAACAAAAAGTAAAAATTAATTGGAGATTAAATAAATCAATCTTAAAGAATGAGTAAATTAAAGAAGTCAAAGAAATAATAATTTCATTAAAGAGAATAACAATGAGACAACATACTAAAGTCTGTGAGATATACCAAAAACAGTAATTAGAAGGAAAATTATATCCCTAACTGCTTATATTAATAAAATAGAGAAAGATTAATGAGTTGGGGAAATAATTTTTAAAACTAGAAAAAGAACAAATCAAACATCCCCAACTAAATACCAAATTAGAAATCTAAAAATTAAAGGTGATATCCGTTAAACTAAATGTAAGAACACCATTGAATTAATAAATAAATCTAGGAGTTGGTTTTATTAAAAAATCAACACCCTATATATATATATATATATATATATATATATATATATATATATATGCACACACATATATATGTCACAGGTTAATATGACTTTTTAAGAGAGAAGAAAACCAAATAACTAGCATTAAAGATAAAAGTAATGAATAGCCTAGACTATCAGAGAAAAAATAGAATGTCTAATGAACCTATTTTAGAACAAGAAATTGAACAGACCATAATGAATTTCCTTTTCAAAAAGCATCAGAACCAGATGGATTCACAAAGTGAATGCTACCAAACATTTAAAGATCAGCTAATGCCAGTATTAAATAAATTATTTGAAATAATAAAGAAATTTTAATGTAATAAATGTACTGATACCTAAACCAGTAAGAGCAAAAACCAAGAAAGAAAATTATTGACCAATTTCATTAGTGAATAGGGAAGCAAAAATCTCCAACAAAATAGATAGGAAACTATAATAGTACATCACAAAGATTATAACCAAACAGGGTTTATATCAGGAATGCAGGAATGGCTTAATATAAAGAAAACTATCAACATAATTGATTACATTAATAACAAAAGTAATAAAAATGATTATATCAATAGAGGACCAAAAAAAAGCTTTTGATAAAATAATGCACTCATTCCTATTTTTTTTAAATATTGGAAAGCATAGGTATAAATGGAGTTTTTCTTACAATGACACAAAACATCTACCTAAAACCATCGACAAGTATTATTTGGAATGGGCATAAGCTATAAACCTTCCCAATAAGATCAAGAATGGGGGCAGCTGGATAGCTCAGAGGATTGAGAGCCAGGCTTAGAGATGGGAGGTCCTGAGTTCAAATCTGGCCTCAGACACTTCCCAACTGTGTGACTCTGGGCAAGTCACTTAACATCCATTGCCTAGCCCTTACAGCTCTTCTGCCTTGGAAACAATACACAGTATTGATTCCAAGATGGAAGGTAAAGGTTTTAAAAAAAAAAGATCAAGAATGAAAAAAGAATGTCTATTATCACCAACATTATTTAATATAGTATTCGAAATCCTAGCAATAGTAATAAGAGAAGAAAAAATTGAAGAAATCAGAATGGGCAAAGAGGTAATAAAACTCTCTTTTTTTGCAGATCATATGATGACATAAGTAGAAAATCCTATAGATACAAGTAAACTATGAATAATTTTAGTAAGGTACCAGGATAAAAAATAAATCCACATAAATCATCAGCATTTTAATATATTACTAGAAAGTCCTGCAAGAAGAGATAGAAAAAAAGATACTTCATTTAAAATAATTACAGCTAGAATAAAATGCCTGGGAGTATGCCTGCCAAAACAAACCCAGGAACTATACAAACATAATTATAAAACACATTTTGTACAAATAAAGTCATACCTAAATAATTGGAGAAATATTAATTGTTCATGGATGGGCAGAGATAATATAATTAAAATGACAATCCTACCTAAACTAATCTGCTTATTCAATGCTATCCCAATCAAATTACCAAAAAATTATCTTATTAAGCTAGAAAAAATGATGATGAAAATCATTTAGAAGAACAAAAGAAATCTTGTAACTGTGAGAAAATATTCTAAATTAATTAAATAAATTTTTCAAAAAAAGAACAAACGATCAAATAGCAAAAGAATTCATGGGGGAGAAATGTAAAGAAAAGAGGTTTAGCAGAACCAGATTTTTAACTGTATTGTAAAGCAGTAATTATCAAAACTATCTGGTACTGGTTAAGAAACAGAAAGGTCGATCAGTGTAATAGAAGGCATACAACAAACAGTAGTAAAAGATTATAGTAACCTTATATCTGACATAAGTATAGATACAGGCTATTGGGAGAACAAGTTACTATTTGGTAAAAATTGTCAAGCCAACTAGAAAGAACTTTAGTAGAAATTAGATATACATCAGTATCTTATGCCACTTACTAAGATAAGATCAAAATAGATACACAGTCTAGACATAAAAGGAGACATCAAAAGCAAATTAAAATAGGAAAAATATCTATTAGACTTATGTAGAGGAGAGGCATTTATGAATAAACAAGAGATGGAGAACATTGTGAAATGTAAAATGGATAATTTTGAGGACATTAAATTGAAAAGGTTTTGTATAAATAAAACAATTTGCCAAGATTAGGAGGAAATTGGGAAAATTGTGGGAAGGAAATTTCATAAGCAGTCTCTTGGATAGTGTTCTCATATCTAAAATAGAGAACTTGTCAAATTCATGGGAATAAGAATAATCCCCCAATTGATAAATGGGCAAAAGACATGAATAGACAATTTGTGGACAAAGACATCAAAGACATATAACTATATAAAAAAAATTTTAATCAGTACTGATTAGGGAAATGCAAATCAAGACAATTCTAATATATAATTTCACTTTCATTAGATTGCCTAAAATAACAAAAGGGCAAAATGACAAATATGAAATGGGATATGGAAAAATGGGGACACTAATACATTATTAGTGGAATTGTGTCCTGATCCAACCATTTTGGAGAGCAGGGGAAAAGAAAAAGAATGTACAATTTACAAAATATTTATAGCTACTCTCTTTGTGGTGGCAAAGAACTAGAAATTGAGGAGATACATATCAATCAGGGAATGACTAATCAAATTATGCTATATGGCAGTAATGGAATACTACTGGACTATAAGAATGATGAGCAAATTAATTTTTAAACTCTAAAGAACTACATGGAATAATGAAGAATGAAATGAGTATAATCAAGAGAACATTATATACAGTCACAGATTTAATATTTGAAGAATAGCTTATGAATGTTCACCTCCAGAGAATAAACTAAAAAATAGAGACATGAAATATATAATCAATATATACACATATCTGTTTACTTAATGATACTTTCTATGATGGGGAGGGGAGGAGAGGAACTTATATCCCTGGAAATAAGTTCTATTACTTATTTTTAAAAAAAAGAATATATTCTGGTCACCTCCTGAAAGGATTTCCAAAATGAAAACTTCCAGCCAAATTTCAGAGCTCTGAGGTCAAGGAGAAAATATTGCAAGCAACCAGAAACAATTCAAATATCTTAGAGCTAAAGTAAGTATATCACAAGATTTTGCAACTTGCACATAATAGGATCAGAGGACTTGGAATATGATATTCCAGAAGGCAAACAAACTAGGTTTACAACCAAAAGTAACCTACCCAGCAAAACTTAGTATAATCCTTCAAAGGGAAAAAAAAAAGGATATTTAGGGAAATAGAGAAGTTTTAAGCAATGCTGCTGAAAAGACAAAACCTGAACAGAAAATTTGGCTTTCACGTATAAGTCTCAAGAGAAGCATAAAAAAAAAAGTAGCATGAAAGGGAAATCACATGGGATTTGATAAAGATAAACTTTCCATTCCTAGATGAGATTATACTTGTAACTCCTAAGAACTGTTATTATTATTAGGGCAGTTAAAAGAGTATGTATACATGTATAACCCAGTAAAATTGCTTGTAAGCTTCTTGGTGGGGGGAGGAAGAAGAGGAGGGAGAGAACATGAATCACATAACCTTGGAAAAATATTTTTAAAAATAAAATATTTTTTTTAAATGTCAAAAAGTGTGGCAGCTAGGTAGTTCAGTGGATTGAGAGCCAGACTTGAAGATGGGAATTCCTAGGTTCAGATCTGACCTGGGCAAGTCACTTAATCCCCATTGCCTAGCCTTTACTATTCTTCTGCCTTGTAAACAATACACAGTATTAAACCCTTGTTTAAAAAAAATATCCAAAAAAAAAGCATATATATATATATATATATATATATATATATATATATATGTATGTATATATATATATAGAGAGAGAGAGAGACAGAGAGAGACAGAGACAGAGAGAGACAGAGAGTATAAGTGTGAGTTAACTATAAAGGGATAATTTCAATAAAATACAATCAAGGGGTGAAAAAGAGGAATGTATAAGAAGAGAAATAATGGGGGAAATTCTCTCTCATAAAAGAAGCATGAAAGAAACAGTGGAGGGGGAACTTGATGGGAGTAGGTGATACTTGAATCTTAATCCTATTGGAATTGGCTCAAAGAGAGAATAATAGACACACTCAGTTGAGTATTGAAATCTATCTTACTCAAATCTGGCCTCAGATATTTCCTAGCTGTCTGACCTTGGGAAAGTCATTTAACCCCAATTGCCTAGCCCTTACTACTCTACTGCCTTGAAACCAATACTTAGTATCAATTCTGAGACAGAAATTAAAGATTAAAAAAAGAAAACTATCTTACTCTCTGTGGAAGCAAATGGAAAATGAGGTAAGAGAGGGGAAAGGCTAATAGAAAGGAAGGTGGTCAGAAGCAAAACAGACTTTTGAGGAGGAAAAGGATAAAAAAAAAAGAAAAAAGGATAAACAGCAATAAAGTAGGATAAAAGAAAATACAGTTAGTAATCATAACTGAATGTGAATGGAATGAACTCACCCATATAATAGAAGTGATAAGAGAATAGATTTAAAAAAAAATCAAACAATATGCCATTTACAAGAAACACACTTGAAACAGAGGTACACACAGAGAATAAAAATAAGAGTTTGAAGCAGAATCTAATATGTTTCAGGTGAAGTAAAAAAAAAATAACAAACAAGGTGTTCATCAAGATCAAGGCAAAAGGAAAAAACAGTGCTAATTAAGAGAAACAGGGAAATGTCCCAGAACAACTTGCAGGGATCTAAAAAACACTATCCACAAGCAGAGGATAAACTGTGGGAGTAAAAACACTGATGAAAAGCAACTGCTTGACTACAGGAGCTGAGGGGAAATGACTGAGGAGAGACTCTAAATGAACACTCTAGTGCAAATACCAACAACATGGAAATGGGTTCAAATCAAGAACATATGTGAAACCCAGTGGAATCATGCGTCAGCTATGGGGGGGGGAGAAGAAAATGATCTTTGTCTCTAATGAACAATGCTTGGAAATGATCAAATAAAAAATTGTTTTTTTAAAAAAAAAAGAGAAACAGGGAAACTAACTTTTTTATAAAAGGTGCCCATAGATAATGACACATATATACACCAAATGGCATAGTAATCAAATTCTTTAAGGAAAAGTTATAGGAGTAAATAGATAGTAAAACTATATGAGCAAAGGACCTAAACTTTCCCCTCTCAGAACTATATAAATCTAACCAGAAAATCAAAAAGAAAGAAGTTAAGGAGATGAATAGAATCTTGGAAAAGTTAAATATGATAGACCACTAGAAAAAACTGAATGGGAATAGAAGTGAATATACCTTTTTCTCAGTAAGATATTTCATGTTTTCCTCTTTTTCATTTCTTTGCTTCTGCTTTATTGTTTCTTGATTTCTCATGAAATCATTAGTTTCTAATTGGTCAATTCTAATTCTTAAGACCTGGTTTTCCTCTGTCAGTTTTTGGTTCTCCTTTTTTCAATTGGCCTATTTCTTCTTGCATTATTTTCCTTTCTTCTTACATCACTTTCATTTCTCTTCCCCACTTTTCTTCTATCTCTCTTAATTGGTTTTTTAAGTATTTTTTAACTCTTTCAGACTCTGTATCCAACCCATAGTTTTCTTTTGGACTTTGCCTGTGTTTCCTTTGGTTTCAATGTCCCCTTCTGTGTTTGCACCTTGCTTTTTGTTTCCAAAAAAATTATTTAGTGTTAGATGCTTTTTTTGTTGTTGTTTGCTTATTTTTCCTGTCTAAATATAGGTAGGCTCTGTTTTCTGGGAAGTTGGGGTACCCTCTTAGACTTAAGTCCTTCCTTGATGTTATTTTCAGCTTATTTTCTGAGTTGTAACTAGTTTACCAGATGTTCTGAGGGTTGAGTGCTCTGAGAGACCCCTTCAAGTGCTGATTCAATTGACCCTTGAGATGCTGATAGCTTAAAGACTTTCCTCAGTCTTGGATGTAAGCTTTTTGATATAAGCCTGAACTTGATCATGTCAGGGGCTGATCAAATTCTAGCCCCAGGTTTAGGCTCAAGTTTTTGGTCTCAAGGTATTCTTGAGGGACTTATGGGTAAACATGGCTGCAGTTTAGATGCTGGAATCTACCTCTCCTCATCACCTACCAATATAGACCACCTCAAAAAGCCAAAAAAAACAAACTCATATGAATGAAGGGACTGCACAGTAGGGTGCAACATTGAAGGTATGTGGGATTTGGGCATTTCCACATTATAAGGGGGTGAAATAGCTTCTCCAAGAAGGATTACTACAAGAAATTATCCAAGAAAACTGCCCTGATGATCTTGAACAAGAGGGAAAAATAGACATTGAAAGAGTTCATAGAACACCCTCTACACTAAATCCTCAAAAGACAACCCCCAAGAATGTAATTGCCAAATTTAAGAGCTTTCAAGCTAAGGAAAAAATTTTACAAGAAGCCAAAAAATGACAATTCAGACATCAAGGATCACCAATCAGGATCACACAAGTTCTGGCAGCTTTCACATTAAAGAACCAAAAGGCTTGGAATATGAAAGGCAAGAGAATTGGATCTTAAACCAAGAATCACCTACCCATCAAAACTGACTATATACTTCCAGGGAAAAGCATGGATATTCAACAAAATAGAAGATTTCCAAGTATTTGTAAAGAAAAGACCAGAACTAAGTGGAAAGTTTGATATCCTAACACAAAGATCAAGAGAAATATGAAAAGGTAAATAAAAAGAGAGAGGAAAGGGGGGGGGGTGTCTTTTTTATTTAAGTTTTCTTCTTTAAGGACTTCAATAAGATCAAATTGTTTATATTAATATATAGAAAAATGTTATTTGTAAATCTCAAAAATTATATTCACTATTATAGTAATTAGAAGAGTCATTCATAGGTAAAGATTGGGGTAATAAATGGTCTAAGATGATATGCAAAAAAAGAAAAAGGAAGGGGGGAATAGAAGATGACACCAAGAGAAACTTGAAGGAATAAGATAAATAGGATAATCGATATCAAGGTATTCTTGATTCAATCAGGTATACCCTTGATTGCCCTGTCCTAGAGCTCCACTCTTAGTTTTGGGCAAAAAGATCCCAAGGAGGCTCCCCCTGAGAACTGTGTCCTCACCCCAAACCATGGATTATGTCCTCATAATCTGGACTTCTCCATAGGTTTGAAATATCAAGGGCTGTAGGTTGGCTTGGACCACTGTTTGCCCTGGGATCTCAGGGTCTGACTGTTAGCTAGAACTTAAGTTTGGAACCTATGAGAGCAGATGTGTGGTGGGGGTGGGATGGGTTGTGGTTTGCTCTTGAATTGATCTTTGCTCCCTGCTATGCCTCCTGCTACCTCTGCTCCCCTATCACCTCAGTTTCCTAGATGGTCTCTGCCTACCTTTGAGATTTTTCTTTTTTTTTTTTGAAGGTTGTTTCACTGCCTCCTTATTGGTTCTTTCATTCCTGTATTTGTTTTCTAGCAATATTTTACTCTTGGTCAGAGAGAATTTTCATGGTAAAATGATGCTGCTATTCTAGTTACTCCTCCATCTTGGCTCACTATACCTTTTTCTCAGTTCTACATGGTACCTACATAAAAATTGACCATATATTAGGCTATAAAACTTCACA
Organism: Monodelphis domestica; assembly: GCF_027887165.1. Taxonomy (NCBI): domain Eukaryota; kingdom Metazoa; phylum Chordata; class Mammalia; order Didelphimorphia; family Didelphidae; genus Monodelphis; species Monodelphis domestica. The sequence goes on along the minus strand of NC_077227.1, from coordinate 209,713,850 downwards.
CCCAAATACAGAGAAGCAGAAATATTAAATGCATTTTTCAGAAAATAGTACAATTAAAAATTAAGTTCAATAAAGGACAGTGGAAATATAGATTAAAAATCAATTAGAAGCTAAATAATCTAATCCTAAAGAATGAGTGAATCAAAAAACAAATAATAGTATTTACGTTTTCCAAAACATACCTGTTCATCAGGAATGTCAACAATATCACTAGTGTCTTCTTAGTGTGGCTTTAGTATGACTTAATTTTAATATTGTACATACATTGTAATTTGTTTATGGTAATAAGTTATAAAACTATAGACGTCATATTTTGTACAAAATGTCAATTTTGCAGGCATTCAGCATAAAAAACAGAATACAGAATACATATTGTACAGAATTTAAAATGTTCATAGAAACAGCAAACATAGGGAAGTGGCACAATTATTTTTCCTTAGACAATATCTGTAACGTTATGCTTTAGTAAAATGTCAAGTTCAATTGTACCTACATATTTTTTAGCATTTTTGTAATTCAAGACTTTTTTTTAGACATTGTTTATGAAGAGAAACCATACACTTGCTGTTTAATATGCTCTTCTGTCTAATTTTAAGTTCTAAAAATGGTATATTGTATGGTCTAAATAAAGAGTATGTGAATTTTTTAAAAATCATAGAAATCAATAAATTCACCAAGAAGAATGACAACAATGAGATAACATACCAAAATTTGTGAGATACAGCCAAAATAGTACTTACAGGAAAATTTATATATCTAAATATTTACCTGGATAAAATAGAGAAAGAGCAGATAAAAGAAATTGTGTATACAATTTGTAAAATTAGAAAGAGAATAAATTTTAAAATTCTCAATTAAATATGAAATTGAAAATCCTGAAAATCAAGGGAGAGATTAATGAAATCAAAAGAAAACCACTGACCAGGAGCTAGTTTAAAAAAAAAAAAGATAAATCATTGGTTCATTTGATTTTTAAAAACAAAAATCAAATTACCAGTATCAAAAATGAAAGAGATGACTTCACCACCAATGAAGAGGAAATTAAAGTAATTATTAGGAGCTACTTTACCCAATTATATGCTGTTCGGTCTGGTTCTGGTTTAGATTCCAAGTAGGAAATACACACAGTAATGTAATATGCAAGAGGTACTTTATTCAAGATATAGCCTGGGTCTCCACAATAAGTGAAAGACCCCAAGACTTTCTTAGACCAGGCTTATATAGAAGGAGTAAGGGAAGGGGGGTTGTCCTGACACCTAGGTGCCAAAAGGGAAGACACATCAATCTTAGTCTTTGGTACCCAGATGTTTAACATATGGTCATGGTGACCCAGGTCAGGTCAGTGAACCTTGAGACAACATATCTTTGTGAAACCTGAAGTCCTGAAATAACATATCCTTGTGAAACTACATAAATAAGGATATGTCAACCTTAGTTCCTGGGATAAGGGGCCTATTAGGGGCAAGTTCCCATGATATCAATCTGTTTCTTCAATGCCAATACATCTGATAATTTAAGCAAAATAGATGAATATTTGTAAAAACAGTAGTTGCCCAAATTAACAGAAGAGGAAATAGAATACTCAATCCATCTGAGAAAAAGAAATTAAACAAGCTATCAAGTTCCATTAGAAAATATCCTTGATACAGATCAATTTACAAGTGAATTCTACCAAATATCTAAAGAACAATTAATTCTAATTCTATATAAAATGCTTGAAAAGATAGTAAAAGAAGGAGTTCTACCTAATTCCTTTTATGTTATGAATGAGATGCTGATACCTAAACCAGGAAAAGCAAAAAAAAAAAGAGCAAATCAGATACACCAATTTCCGTAATGAATATTGATGCAAAAATTTTTAAATAAAATACTAACAATATTACAGCAATATATCACAAAGATCATATATTCTGAAGTGGTGGTATACAGAAATGTCAGGAAAACTTATAAGCCTAAATTTACCATATCAATAGCAAAAACAACAAAAATCCTATGATTATCTCAATAGATGCAGACAACTTTTCTATTTAAATTTCTATTAAAAGCATTGGAAAACATAGAACTCAATGGGGCTTTCCTTTAAATGATGAATAGTATCAAGCTAAAACTATCAGCAAAAATTATCTGTAATGGAGATAAGCTAGAAGACTTCTCAATGAGACTAGAGGTAAAACAAGGATGTCCATTATGCTAGTGTCAACATGGAATCTAGAAATCCCAAACTTGTGGCCTAGTGGGATCTGATGAGGTTTCAGGACTAGCTTATAGGTTGGAGACCCCAAAGCTTGCCCTTGTCCCCTTTTCCCATGGGAATCTACCCTGAAGGGAATTCCAGGCTGGCAGTTTCAGACTGAGAGACCCTCAGGGGAATGACAATTTTAGTTGGGTGAGATAAGCATATGCTAAGGACCCTCTTTGTTTTAGGTAGTCTCCCCTATTGTATCAGACCCTTTCCCAAAAAGGTCCACACCTGAGTTGGAACCATCCTTTAGTATCCATTGTAAATAGCCCCTTTTTCCTTACCCCCAAGCCTCTAGCTATGATTCCTTTCCCAGGTTTGATTATATCCTGTCAGTGTAGTTTGAACACTCCCATTTTCTTTGTAGCTATAGTGATGTCAATAATCTTTCCCTGCCCCTGGATCCCCCATGGTATATAGGTTCCCCAAATTCTTTTGTTCCTCAGAGTCATCATCTACCATTGTGGCACTCCCAGGGATAACATCCCCAGAGTCCAGGGTTTTGTCAACATGGAAATCTAGAAGTCCCCAGTTTATTTAGTTTGAGGGTAGAAACCCCAGGTTTTGATCTTGTCACAGGAGAGGTTTCCCCCTGAGGGAAGGTCGCACTTCACCTGACAGAGGACAGTTTGGGTGGGAGCAGCTAATCCCTTTTATCCCAATGGTTTCTCCCCCTAGGCTAAGGTTCATTACCAAGGCAGCCCAGCCCTGGGCTGAGTCTTTCCCTTTTGGGTCCATTGTAGGGCATCAGCCCCTTACTGTTATTCATGTCTGGAACTCTTCATTTTCCTTTCTTAACATTGTAAAGTCAATCAACTGTCCCTCTCACTCTAAGCCCCCAGGTCATCTAGAGTGGTATATAGGTTCCCCAAATTCTTTTGTTCCTCTAAGAGTTGTGGCACTCCCTAGGGATAACATCCCCAGAGACCAGGGTTTGCACCCTGAAAAGGTTGTGGCAACGAACTCTGAGTAAAGGGCCAAATTGCACTTATCCCTATCCTGATTAAAGACTTGGTTTTTCTGACTATTTAATAGTTCTGTGTTATTTCCAAGTTAACACAAGCTATCACAATAAGAGAAGAAAAGAGAATTAAAGGAATTAGAATAGACAATGAAGAAATAAAACTATCTCTCTTTGTAGGTGATATGATGATATACAAAGAGAATCCTAAAGAATCAACCAAAAATCCAGTTGAACCAATTGACAACTTCAGCAAATTTGCAGGATATAAAATAAATCAACATAAAACAGCATTTCTGGATTATCCACAAAGACCAGCAAGAGGAAATGGAAAGAGAAATTCCACTTGAAATAACTATATATAATATACAATATTTGGGAATCTATCTGCCAAGACAAAATCAAGAGCTATAGGAATACAATTACAAAACATTTTTCACACAAATAAAGTCAGATCAAAACAATAGGAGAAATGTCAAATGTTCATGGGAAGGCTGAGCCAATATAATAAAAATAACAATTATACTTAAATTATTCTACTTATTCAGTGCCATACAAATCAAAATACCAAAATTTATTTTATAAAGCTAGAAAAATAATAACAAAATTCATCTGAGAGAACAAAAGGTCAAGAATATCAAGAAAATCAATGAAAAAATATGAAGGAAGGTGACCTGGCAGAAGATCTTAAAATGCATTATCAAGTGGCAATCATTAAAACAATAATAGCTAAGAAAGAGAGTGGTGCATCAGTGGGATAAATTGGATACACAATATAGTAGTAAATGACCATAGAAATCTATTTGATAAACTCAAAGATCCAAATTTTTGAGACAAGAACTCACTATTTGACAAAAATTGCTGAAAATTGAAGAGCATTTGAGCAAAAACTAAGTAAGGACCAACATTTCACACCATATTATCAACAAGGTCAAGATGAGTCCATGATTTAGACATAAAGAATGATAAGCAAATAAAGGGATCATGGAATATTTTACTTGTCAGATCTTTGATGAAGAGAAGAAATTATTATGAGAGGGAGAAAGAGAGAGCATTAAAGACTGCCAAGTGGATAATTTTGATTACATTAAATTTAAAAATATTTGCACAAACAAAACCAATGCAGCCAAGATTAGAAGAAAAACAGGAAACATTTGGAGAAAACTTTATAACAAGTTTCTCTGATAAAGACTTCATTTCTCAAAAGTAGATAACTGATCAAATCTGGCCTCAGACACTTCCCAGCTGTGTGACCATGGGCAAGTCACTTAACCTCCATTGCCTAGCCCTTACCATTCTTCTGCCTTGAAGTCAATACGGAAGGTAAGGGTTTTTATAAAATAAAATAAAATAATTTTTTTAAGTAGAGAACTGAGACAAATTTATAAGAATACAAATCATTACCCAACTGATAGTCAAAGAATATAAGCAGTCAGTTTTCAGAAGAATAAATCAAACTATCAATAGTCATATAAAAATGCTCTATCATTTCTGAATAGAGAAATGCAAATTAAGACAATTTTGAAGTAACACTTCACACCTAGCAAATTGACTAATATGACAATAAAAGAAAGCAACAAATTTTAGAAGAATGTGTGGAAATAATGACATTAATGCACTGTTAGTGGGAATTGAGAATTGCTCCAACCATTCTGGAGAGCAATACTGAACTATGTCAAAACGGCATAAACTTGTACATACCTTTGACTCAGCAATACTAATATTCAGTCTGTATCCCAAAGAGTTAAAAAAAAAAGTTTTTAAAGGAAAGATGCCTATATGTACAAAAATATTAAAGCAGCTTTTTATGTGGTGGCAAAGAATTAGAAATTGAAAGAAGTCTATCAATTGGGGAAAAGCTGAACAAGTTGTGGTATATGATATAATGGAATACTATTGTGCTATAAGAAATGATGAGCTGGATACTTTTAGAAAAACTTGCATGTACTAACACAAAGTGAAGTGACCAGAACCAAGTGAGCATTATACACAGTAACAACAATAATGAATTCCCTGAGTCCTCAATTCTAATTGCATTTATTATGGTCATGTAAGTACTTTTTAATTTCATGTGATCATGTTGTCTATTTTGTTTTTTGTGATTTTCTATTGTTACTTTATAAAAAAGTCTTCTCTAGCCATAATTATGAAAGGTATTTCCCTCCATTCCCTTCTCTTTTGTGATGTAACCTGCATTTAGGTTGCTCTTTCATTTAGAACAGGTAATATGTGCTAAAATATACGAGGCTAAACCCATTTTCTACCAAAATGCTTTCTCAATAGTTCCTTTCCTAAACATTGTGTATTATTACATTTGCTAAATAAACACTGGGCTACTGGATTCATTTGCTTCTAAGTCCTGCTTGTCTAATCCATTCTACCTACAGAAACTCTTTAAGACCATTCACTTAGGTTTGGTTGTGATCTGCATAGATGGAGGAAATATTCCCACAGGTGAAATCATAGAGCTTTGAAGTACTGAAATAAAGAGTAAAGCCCCAGTGGAAATTCTCATTATCCTTCTCTGTCACTACCATCCCACATCAACTTCCCCAGCATTCTTAAATAAACTTTGATATCCTCATCAACTTCTTAAGAGAAACACTGTCTTAAATTCTTGGACCCCAAGCAAAAAGATAGAGAAAAGTATATTACCTTCATTCTTTGGAAATGATAAAATTAATTATATTCTAGTCAAATGTTCCTGCTTAATCTTCAGCTGGATCCACTGTTCTTGAGTCAGTGTTCCATGCTCTTTACCCTTCATCATCTCCTCTAGACCAGTGATGGCAAACCTTTTAGAGACCACATGCCATTCCCCACCCCTCAGAGACCAAGGGCCTTTCTCCTGCCCCAGAGTGCAGGGCATGCTATGCCCTCCTTTACCCATACAGGGAATGGAGAAAGCACTCCCATTGGACTGCTGGACAGAGGGGCAGGTGATGTGAAAAAATATCATCAGGCAGGGTAGAGAGGGGAAAGGGAACAGCTCTGTCCAAGTCTCTCTACCTTTCTAATAACAAACTCTGGAGGGTAGGCACATATGCCCTTAGAGAGCACTCTGTGTGCTATCTCTGGCACGCATTCCATAGGTTCACCATCACTGCTCTAGATTATATCAATTCTTTATTCTTTTCCCTCAGGGCCTTGTTAGGTGACTAGTGTAAGGGGTAAAAAATGTGAGGGGTTTATATAAAAGGTTGGACTGGATTATTCAAGAGTAGGGTTACCAGGAATTTTAATTAATTCCAAAGAGATTTACTTTAACAATTTATTTATAAACTATAAAAAGAGTAAAATAAGAAATTCAGAGAGAGAATAGGGTAAGCCTACACACTAAATATTTTGCTCCAGCCCCAGGCTCAATACAGGTAGGACTAATTAGCCATTAAGCCAGAGGGGCCACAGCCTTGAGCCAAGGACCTGGGGATGCAGGAAACCTCGCAAGTAGGTCTCTTTTGAGGCTAGTCCCTTCAGAAAATCCAGGAAGGGAGTCAACCTTTTTCACTCACCCCACATGGTAGTTTAAGGAAAGTAGAAGCAGTCTGAGATCCTTAGCCAGAGCTCCTCCAAAGTCAAGTCGAAGATGAAAGATCAAAGAGAGTGCTCACAGGAAGAGCTTGGCATTTTTAAAGACCATTTCTTTTCATCACTTCCTGTGACTTTCTTCTATTTTATGTGTACCAATTACATCTAAAGCTTTGCTTAGGACTGCGCAGGGGGCAGTCAGTTGATTCTGATTCATCACCCACTATTGCACATGTGGGTCACACTAGTCCCCCACTCAAGTGTGAGTGGGGTGTATATACTTTTGGTGATTAAATCAAAAAATGGTATGGCGAGAGTTTATTTAATCTTTACAATCAGGGGAGAGTTAATTTCATTTTCACAATCAAAGGAGAGTTAATTTAATCTTCATACTAGTTAAATAATTCACATGAGTGTATCAATGAAAATTACATATTACACTCAGTCACAATCAATAAACATTTATTAAATGTCTACTAAGTGCTAAACACTATGCTAAGCCCTAGGGGTGCAAAAAGAGGCAAAAGATAGCCCCTGTCCTCAAGGAGCTCACAATCTAATGAGCAATATTTCTTACACTTTCCACAGAACTGATATGCATTTAATACAAGCATTATGAAGACAAAACTTAACCCAAAATAGTAGTTCTTATTCTAGAGATTTCAGGTTGCTAGAGGAAATATACAATCACCTTTCAAATCACCTATAACCTAGGTGGCACAGTGCATAGAGAGTCAAGTCTATTGTCAGGAAAACTCATCTTGGTGAATACGTATCTGGCCTTGGACACTTACTAACGGGGTGACCCTGAGCAAGTCGCTGAACCCTGTTTGTCTCCATTTATTTCCTTGTATGTCAAATGATCTGGAGAAAGAAATGCCAAACCACTTCAGTTATCTTTGCTAAGAAAACCTCAAATGGGGTCGTGAAGAGTCAGACATGACCGAAACAGCTATATGACAAAAAATGTGCTATAAGCCAGTTTATGAATAGAGCTTGTCCTGAAAGTAGCTTTCTTAGAGTTCTAAATTCCCTGTGACATTTTGACTCTGCTGATTAAAGTCTGTAGCAGTTAAAGCCTAGCCATAGTCACAGTGGGGCTGCTTTGAATACTCTCCCACACATATGCATGCTTTTATTCTTTCTTCCTTCCCTTTGTATCTTTCCAATTTAAGTAACCAATCAATAAAAGGTAGCTGACTAGTCATTTTCTGTACCTTGGTCATTGATATAGTTGGCCTAGGGCTAAAATAAGACCGCTCTCCCAAGACTGACAGGCTGGGAGATGAGTGGGATGCAAATGTCACTAGAAAGCAGGAATACATTTCCTTCATTGGAGACAACCTGAGAACACCATTCCCTTAAAAAATATGTATTTTTTAATATTTTTTACATTGCATGGTCCTAGAAAATAGCACAGCTGCTCTCTTTGGCTGGTCTCCATTTTCCATTCTCATTCATAAAACTTTAAGATTCATCCATGTACTGTCTCCTTGAAGATTTGTTGAAGTTTGAGCTTTAATTCAGAGTCGTGTGGTAAAAGAGACATTGGCAGGGTGTTCAATCTCTCTGCCCCAAGTAGTCAATCCACCAACCAACAAATCCTTGCAATGTGCCTAATACTACAGGAGTTGCTTCTGAGGACACGTTGAAGACATAGTCTGTGCTTCCAGAGAGCTTGTTAATAATTCAAACTCAGCGATTAAATTAGCATATCTGGCACAATTGTGTTAAATTGTGTGCTACTGATTTCAAGATGGTAGGAATGCAGAAAAAGAAAAATATAGTGTGTTATAGTGGAAAGAACACTAACTCTGAGTCAGAGAATCTTTGTTCAAATCCCAGATGTGATATTTCCCACTTGTGTGGCCTTAGACCAATCATTTAACTTCCTTAAGCTTCCATTTCCTTAAGTATAAAATGAAGAAAAGGGTAGCTAGGTGGCTGAGTAGATAAAGAGCTAGGATTGGAGATATGAGGTCCTGGGTTCAAAAATAGTCTCAGATACTTCATAGGTGTGTAACCCTGAGCAAGTCACTTAATCTCAATTGCCTAGCCCTTAATGATCTTCTGCCTTAGAACCAATACTTAGTATTGATTCTGCTTTAATAGAATTAGGACTCTGGTCCTTAGATTTTAATAAAGTTTATTAGATTTACTTGGATAGGTAAAATAAGAGAGGGTGGGGGAAAGGGGCCTAATCTAGCTACCCACGTGGCTTTTCCAGCAGCACCCCCAGCATGGAAAGTACTTAGCAAAGCAGGAGAGACAGACAGAGAGGAAACTTCCTGCTTAACCCTTTATATCAGGGTCAAGTTTAGGCTCATGTACACAGACATATGCAGGTAGATGTCACCTGTACAACACCAGAAAGGTGGGGAGAGTAAGCTTCCCTTGCACAATCCTCCCTCTGATTCTTTGGGAGACCAGCATGTCAACTATCATCACTTGGGTTTCTAGGAGATTAACATGTCAGGTCTACCAAATGAATCATTCCACATATAGAGCCTATACATTTAAAGATTCTCTTACTAGAGGTGTATAAAATATTGCACCTTACATAGAGGGAAATTCCTTTGTGGTCACCAGCTGTTTTAATAGAATTAGGACTCTGGTCCTTAGATTTTAATAAAGTTTATTAGAATTACTTTGATGGATAAAAGAAGAGAGAGAAAGAAAGATAGAAAAAATGGCCTAGTCTAGCCACCCACGTGGCTTTTCCAGTAGCACCCTGAGCAAGGAAGTTCTTTGGCAAAATGCCAGAGACAGAAAGAGTGAAAACTTCCTGCTTAACCCTTTTTATCAGGGTTAAGTTCAGGCTGATGTACATAGACGTATGCAGGTAGACACCACCTGCATGGCTTCAGAACAAGGGGGAAGGTAAACTTCCCTTGCACAATTCTAAGACAGAAGGTAAGGTTTAGGGTTTTGTTTTGTTTTGTTTTCGTGTAAAGTGAAGGAGTTGGACCAGATGCCCTCTAAGGACCCTTCCAACTCTAAAATCTATGATTCTGTGATTTTTAAGAATGGTGCTAAATGAAACTGTCATAGTGGAAAGAGTGCCAAGCTTAGAATCAGAAAGCACTGGGTTCAAATTCTGTTTTTGATACTTAATTTGTAAAGTGATGCCAGGCAAATCTCTTAAGATCTATGTAGCACTTATCTAAAAATAAAACTAGGGACAGCTAAGTAGCACAATGAAGAGAGCACAAGACCTGATCAGGAGGACTTGGGCTCAAATCTGGACTCGGATATTTCCTAGCTATGTGAGCCTGGGCAAGTCACTTAAGCCTGATTACCTAAGGTAATTACCTGATTATAAAAGGTAAGGGTTTTTTTAGAAAAATAAAAAAGGTTGCTAATAGTGCCTACTTCTTAGGGTTGTTATCGGACTCCATTGTATATTCAACACGGACTTTAAAACACCACATAAATGTCTGCTATAATTATTGCAGAAGGAGTTCTTCAAGGGGTAGTTAGAACAGAAAGAGCAACCCAGGGAGCAAAAACAGCATTAGCAAAGACATGAGTGAGCAGAGCCTGAGCCAGGAAGAGTAAATAGATCTTTCTGGCAAGAATGGGGAGCTTATAATAGGGATAATGGAAAATGAGAATAAGGCAAAACAGGGCTAGATTATGAAGAACCTCAAAATCCAGAGATGATTAAATTTGACACTGTAATTAAGACAAAGCTCTGATACATTATTTTTAAAAAAAAAAAAACTCTTCTATCTCTTAGTATCAATTTTATAACAAAAGAGCAGCAAGGGCTAGGAAATATCTGAGGCCAAATTTGAACCCAGGTCCTCCTATGTCAAGGCCTGGGGTTCTGTCCACTGTGTTACGTAGCTGCCTCTACCCTGATACATTCTTGGGCACAATACTTAAAGAATTTTAAGTCAGCAGCAGCGTGCAGGATAAGGAAAGGGAAAGACTGGGGGCAGGAGAACAGTCTGAAAGCAGTTGCAGTAAGCCATATATAAGGTGATGACCATTTGGATCAGGATCATGACAGCTGGGATGAAAAAGAAGTAAAGTGTAAGAGTAAAGATGAATGAATACTCCAAGTATTTAAATTTATAGGACTTAATAACAACAAAGTGAGAAAGAAAGGGTTCCTTCAGCCAAGTGAGCAGAGCACAGAGCCAGAGACCCACACCTGCAGCACCTTACCAAAGGAAAAGCCACATCTACATAGCAGGAAATCTGCATGTAAGCATCATGAGTCAAAGGAAAATTTATTTTCTTCAGGTAAACCCCCAAGATGAGATTTATTCCATAAAACGCTAGATCTGAGAAGGGCTGGGATGTTTCTGGGCCATGACTTTATACATGCCTCCTCCATCTCAGATTTGTGGAGCTGATTTTTAAGCTAAAGTATGAGATATTTTTATCTATTTCTAGTAAATTTCAACTTATCTGATTTGTCCCTAAATTCCAATATGTTGAGACATTTTTGTATCTTGACTCTATCATTCAACATATTAGCCAATAGTATTGCAAATTCAATCATCATACCAGCTGTAAATGCAAATATATTTAGTAAACGACACAGAGTTAGGCACAAATCCTGAAGGCACTTCATGGAAAACTTCCAAGATGATAACCCTAAGTCTACTCTGCTGATATGACTGCTCAACTAGCTCCAAATCCACCTTCAACCATCTCTCAATCTTTTCCTAAAGACTTGCCTATGGGGCAGATAGGTGATTTGGTAGATAGAGAGCCAAACATGGAGAAGGGGGAGTCCTGGGTTCAAATGTGGCCTCAGACACTTCCCAGATGCTAAACTTTCCTAGAGAGAACTCTAGGAAAGTCATTTAACCCCAACTGCCCAGCCTTACAACCTTTCTACCTTGGAACCAACACAGTATCAATTTTAAGACAGAAGGTAATGACTTAAAAAAAAAAAAGACTTGCTTTAAGATTTGCTAAAATCTAGATAAACCCTATAAGCATTCCCATGAAATAATGACTAGTCAAGTCCTATAAGTCTACTTAATAACAGGGTTGTTAACCCTATCCAAAAAAGATGGAAGAAAAAATTAATAGGTTGAGGTTTAGAATGGGGAGGAAGTCATTCCAGGTACAGAGGAGAGGACGTACAAGGATTTGGAAGCAGGATGTGGCAAAATGAGAATCAAGAAGCCTGTGGAGTCTGGTATGTCTGAAGCAGAATGGGTTGAAATGGATGCTATGAAATATGTTTGTAAAGGGAGCTCAGAATCAAACTGTAGAAAGTCTTAAACACAGGACAAGTAAGTTTGTATTTTATACTATGCAATGAGGAACCAGAGAAGGGTTTTGAGCAGGAGGGAGGCACCAACAGATCTGTACAAGCACTTGTCTTATGAAGGTGTTGTGAACTTTATAATAATTATCCTTTGATCATTATAAGGCTATTAATAGGGTGTCCAGGTAGCACATAAAGACTCATTTTCCTGAGTTCAAACTCAGTTTCCTGAGTAGCTGTGTGACCCTGAGCAAGTCATTTAACTCTATTTGCCTTAGTTCCTTATCTGGAAAGTGAATGGAAGCAATCTCTCCAGAATCTTTGCCAAGAAAACCCCAAACGAGTCATGAAGAGTCAGACACAATTGAACACCACCACCAAAAAGCTATTCATAAATATTTTCATACATTTTATTATAATTTTTACAGTAATTGTACATAATAAATTACAATTATATTAATACAATATCATTACATATCATACACAATAAATTTAATATATATGAATGCAATAAATATGATTACTACATTTATTTAGTTCCAATATTTATTGAGCTTCATATGAGCCTTGCTCTGGTCCCTCAACACTCTGAAGATGATACAGGAATCTCTAAAGCCATGCCAACCACAGAGAGGTTCCAATGGGCCCAGGAGAAGGGATAGTCTTGCATCTTAGGATGAACCTAGCTGGGATCACAGGGGCTCCTCGCCTTAGCCCTTCCTGGCTTAGCGACTCATTATACTATCTACTCAACGCTGAAGATTCGAATTCTGATGCTGTAAGGGTTACAAAGCGCTTTTCATTCATTGTCTTGTTTACCCCTCACAGTAAGTGTATAAGGTTGGTGCTTTTATGATCCACACTTTATAAGGTATAAAAATTGAGGTTTAGCGAGAGTATAAGACTTGCTCAGGGTCAGACAGCTAGTAAATGTCTGAGATGGGATTTGAAGGCAGATTTCCTTGCCTCCAAGTGTCTCACTCTCTAGCCTATTCCGCACTATCTCTGGAGATTTTCTACTAAACCATGCAAGTGAGAGAACTTTATTCAAACCAGGAATTTTTTTAAACAATATCAAAAACCAGACATTACTTAAGAAATCTTCAAGGCTGCATTTTGTTCTGCAGTCAGGGGTTTCTGAGAGGGGTTGGAGAACAAACAGTAGAGGAGCAGAAGGGATCATGGAAGCTATCTAGTCCATCCCCACCTGCTCATCTCCAACGTGACAGATTCTTGGGACCTATTAAGGTTCCTTTTAAGGATTCCACAGATACTTTAAAGTGTAGAGAAGGAGACAGGTAAAAAGACCCATCTGTGGTGAAAGCTGTCATTGTGTGGCTTGAAGGGAGCAGAATAAATATCTCTAACCTCTTCCCCTCCCGCCATTCTCCAAGGGAGAATTTCACTCTTTCTAGGCGTGGAAGCAGAAAATTGGGGCCTGAGGTCACTCTGCTCTCCTCAGAGAGAAAGAGTACTGGGCTAAAACTATATCAATATATTCCCTCAAATATAATTATTCTAGGGGGGGATATGATCAGGTTCAATCTAATTTCTTTTTTTTTTTAAACACTTACCTTCCGTCTTGGAATCAACACTGTATATTGGTTCCAAGACAGAAGAACGGTCAGGGCTAGACAATGGGGGTTAAGTGACTTGCCCAGGGTCACACAGCTAGGAAGTGTCTGAGGCCAGATTTGAATCTAGGACTTCCCATCTCTAGGCCTGGCTCTTGATCCACAGAGCCGCCCAGCTGCCCCTCAATCTAACTTTTGATTATTTTTGTCATTACTAATTGGGGGAAGGAGAACCCCAACTTTTTATCTAACATCTGATCCCTTCCCCACCAAATATCATTTCCACAACGAGCATACATGGCAAATAACAAAGAAAATCCAAATTGGTAGAAAAATAGAAATCAAAGGAGGATATATACCCAGACAAATCCAAATGAAGGAGCTCTCCCATTAGGAGCAAGATAGGTCAGATGAACCAAAAGAAAGTCTTTGATCTCACTTAAGGGAAAACTCTGCATTGTTTCTAAAATAGCAAGCTAGATACACATATATGATGAAGACTGCTGGCTCTTCCCATGTCTTCCCAGAGTCTGAAGTGGAGTTGGTCTCTTCCATCTTCCTTCGAAAAGCTAGAAGCCAGAAGCATCCAAAGAGATTCAGTGCTTGAGGAGCCTTGAATGTTGAGGAGTCCTAAATGGGAACTTCAAACTTGAAGAGTACTGAGGAGGAGTCAGGGAGGCTGGAGCTCTACTCTCCCCAAATCTGCCCCATCCCTCACACAGGGCAAAGTATTCATTTCCACTCATAAGAAAACCATCCTATACCAGTGGGTTTGGGGATGGGTCACAAATGAATACTCTATTTAGAACTGGCAGAAACCTTAGAGATCATCAAGACCAATCCCTTCATTTGGCAAATGAGAAAATGGAAGCAGAGAGAATGACCTATACAAAGTAGAAAATAATTGAGTTGGGATTTGAATGCCAGTCTTTTGACTTCATATTCATTGCTCTTTTCCATTGTACTATGTCTCCTCTCAGTGGCACCTGTAGTTTTTAAATTAATATCCAGTACTCCAAGCATTAATTTTATAAAGTTTATTAATAATCACTTGAAGTAGAAGGAATAAAAAGGAAATAGAAGTAAAAAAACTAATTATCTTACAAATTTAAGACCACAAGTTCTCCTTGCCTGTTTAAAAAGCCCGCTCCACCAAAGTCCAAACAGGAAGACAAGAGAGCGATAGGTCGGGTTACACCAAATTTATATCCTCCCTACATCAGCATGTAAAGTGAGGAGAGTGGGGTGCTGGGAATTGTAGTTTTTAGGGTAATGGATTCTAATTATATACACCTTAGCTAGCAATATCTTCTTTTCTAAATATTTTATTCAGGTATGAGTCTAAAAATGTGTTCTCTTAGGGAAAAGTATTTTCAAATTCCTGCTTATCTTCTCATATTTTGCAAAGTATACCAACTTAGCTCATTAAGACTTTGTAGGGGTACATGCTGGTGATGGAATACTTTTATGCTATAAGAAATGATACGCAGAATGATTTCAGAAAAAGCTGGAGACATCTATGTGAACTGTTGCAGAGTGGAAATAAGCAGAAATAAGCAGAACACTGTCCACAGTAACAGCAATATTGTACAATTCTCAGCCGTGAAAACTTGGCTACTCTCAGCAATCCAGAGCAATTTTGAAGGCCTCATGATGCGAATGCTCCTCCAGAGGAAGAACTGTGGAAGTCAGACAGATATATATCAAAGCGTACCATCTTTCACAAAAGGGTATTTAGGGTTTATTTGGGGGTATTGGTTTTGTATGAGTGTGCTCTTACAACAATGCCCAATATGGAAGTATGTTTTGCAAAACAATACATGTATGACCCAGATCAAACTGCTTAACATCCCTGAGTCTATATAGGGAGTGAAGGAAAAGATGATGATTTAGATCCTATAATTCTGGAAAACATAGATTAAAAATTATTATTACCTATAATTGGGAAAATAAAATATCTTTGAATAAAAATAAATAATTATATATAATTTTAATAAATAAATTTTCTACACACTACTTTTAAAACTGAAAAAAGATTTTGTAGGTATGAGAAAATCGACGTGAGGATTGGTAGTTGCTAATGTCTTCTTGGTTATGTTTTGACTTTTCCATTCTCATGCATTCTTTCTTCTTTGAGTTATCTTTTCATTTTTAAAAATCAAATACCTTTAAAATTGTTTTACCACCAACCTGGATTTATTCAGAGTACATTTAGTTAGGCTAAGCCACTCTCACTAAGTTCATACTCTAAGTGCCAAATGAAGTGGCTCCTATTATCCCTGATGATAAAAACAGATTATTGTAGAAAATGCACTTTCCACCCTTCTTTATTGCTCTGTGAACTTCCTTGGGGTCATATAGGTGGCATAGTAGATAGAGAATGAGGCTTAAGCGAGGAAGCCTTTAGTTCACATATCATGTTTTATTAAAAGCTCTGTAACCCTGAGCAAGCCACTTAATTTTTCTAAACTTCAGTTCCCTCACATGTAAAATGATAATATCACATATCTCACAGAGTTGTGGTAAGGGGGAAATTGGATAACATATATGAAGAGCTTTGCAAACCTTAAAGTGCTATCTAAATGTTAACTTATGTGAATCTTAAAAACTATTCAGACTATACTTTAGAAGATTTTATTTAGCTATTCCCTTATTTTAACAATGGAGATACTTGGTCTAATAAGAATCAGGAATGTATTGGGAACTTTTCACTCCACCCTAATTAGACATACTTTAGGGGAAGATAAAAGTTGTAAACTGAACAATGAAGGTACTTAACTCATACCTTATAGTGAAGCTAGAACCTTAAGATAGGTCTATTTTTAGGTCTAATACAAAAAGGTGTTAAGTACTGTAAAGGTTAAATTAATCACAAAAAGGTCAAGTAACTTACAAAAGAAAAGCTTAACAAAGAGGTGTGAAGTACTCAGAAGATATAATCTAACCAGAGAAGGTGAGAACCAAGGAAGGTGAGAACTAAGAATGGGGAGTCCTGGAAAAAAGCGTCTACTGTGATTGGTAGATGAGAAAATTTAGGGGAGGTGACATAAGAGAAAATTTCTTTAAAAGGAGAAGTCAGTTCAGGCAATTGAGTACAGAATTGAATTCAGTTCGGAGTGGAATTGGATTCTGA
This sequence comes from Monodelphis domestica, assembly GCF_027887165.1. Lineage (NCBI taxonomy): Eukaryota > Metazoa > Chordata > Mammalia > Didelphimorphia > Didelphidae > Monodelphis > Monodelphis domestica. The sequence continues at coordinate 209,697,182 of NC_077227.1, read as the reverse complement.
ACTCAGTTCAGGAGATTCAGTGGAGGACTTGCGCTTGCTTGGAGATGGTCTTGTGAGTGATAAGACTGACTCCCTCTCCCTTAGGCTCAGGGAGGCCACTTTGGCCTAGGCCTTTAACTACTGCTTGGCTCAGCCTGAGCCAGAGCAGTTTAAATTAATTCTCTTTCTCTCCCCCTTCCCTTAATTCCTTCTCTCTTTATTAATTAAAATCTCCATAAATCCCCAGCTGACTTGGGTATTTTTCCTATTTGAGAATTTCCCATGGCGACCACTTATTTAGATTTTAAGTCAAAACACTAAAATTATCCTTACGCTTATTATTTAGAGAAGTGGGGAACTATGGACAAAAAATACTGCATATATTCAGCCTATTAGTGTGTTTGGTTTTCTGAGTTCCTTTTGTTCTTTTCTTTTAAAAATATTAATTGCAAAAAAATGATTCACAAGAGAGATATAGGGGATGAGATGTATTCAGATAGGGGCAGGTAGGTGGTTCAGTGGATAGAAAGTCAGGCTTAGTGATAGAAGGTCTTGGGATCAAATTTGCCCTCACCAGACACTTCCTAGTTGTGTGACCCTGGAAAAGTCACTTATCCTGAATTGCCTAGCCCTTACTACTCTTCTGCCTTGGAAGTAATACTTAATTCTAAGATAGAATATAAGGGTTTGGTCTGGTTTTGCTTTTTAAAGAAATAAATTAAGATAATATAATAGAAGATATTAAAAAAGATTATGATAGAAATGCTGATGAATACATTCCATTCCATGGCTGCATACATATTATCCTTTTCATGATTTCTTCTGCAAATGTCCTTGGGAAGATAAGTGTAGCTTCATCTTATGCCAAATCCTGTAGATTTGTTTTATTCTCAACTGCTTTTTTGTGGTTTTTTGAAGCAATACTATTCAATAACTTCTTCTGTACTCCTCTACTGGAAGGTCTTGCAAATTAGTTTGAATTCCTTGAAAACCATAATAGTTAATATCTTGACTCTTGTCCCTCCCCCATTTTCCGAGTTGATTGTTTAAATAGGTCAAGTGGGAATTGTTATTGAAGTGTCTCCTAATCTTTTTAATTAACTCTTTCTAATTTGGTTTTAATTTTGATTTTTGCTAAAATTGTTGTAATTAAATAATAAATAAGATAAGTATATGAGGAAATACAATGAAATTTTTAAGTTTTAGAAAAATCAGAGGTTTATTCATTCACACATACATATAAACACACTCTGTATAGAATTTGGTAAAGTTGTAGTTTGTGGTAGGAGCAATTTTTGTTTTAACTACTATTGTTCTGGTCACTTTATGTCTGTTTCTTTAGTGGCTGTTCAGGGCCAAGGGTAATGAGCAGAGTGCTGGAACAATTAATTGCTAGGGAGAAATTGTTGGGCCTACTGAGAGTGGAGGATCATCAAAACTCATAGTTATCCTTCCTCCTCCTCTTCCCCCTTAAGCCCCTTCCTATTTGTGCCCCTTTCTCCATCCTTCCTCCTCCAATGCCCAGGTTGGTCCTCTGTACAGGAGGCTAAGGTGTGTTCAAAGCTAATCCTTTAATGAGGCAAAGAGGTTCATTTGGCTGCCCAAGACATATAAAGACTCAGAGAAACTGGAACTAGGGTCCAAAGTTTTGCCTTAGTTCCTGCTGCTATCTAAGGAATTCCTTTTCATCTGATCAACTAGTTGTCTTGTTGTTTTTTGAGGAGAAGGAGAGAAGTTGTCTTTTTATTTTGATTTTTCTTTTTAAAGTCTGAAGTGTATTCTTTTCATTTCTGGTTAAGTTGGTTTTATTTGTAGATTTTGGTCTATGAGTAATTTATTCTAACTTAGTCCTTGAGCTTGAATTGCTGAACTGGCCAAGTTTTAGTCTTGATCAGAATAGAGCCATTGTGGTGGCTGCTTCCATAGTCTGGGAGGGGAGGGAATACTAGAGGAGAGGTTAAAATAGACTTCAGTGCTATATAATACACTTTATTTTAATAATATAATATTAATTAAATTATAAAGTAATTAAGTGAATTCATTGGTAAATAAAAGAATCACGTCTCCCTTGTTCTCTTCTTCTTCTGATATTGGTCTACTACAACCATGAAGGATAATTTCTCTCATACTTAGAGCATCTCTTACCTCACCCACATAATAGTCCTAGAACTTCAATCCCTTCCTTCTCATTTATTATTCATAATCACAACCATAGGCAAAGCAAGCAGCTGCCTAGGTCATGGCATGCAAGGGGATAAGGATGAGATGAGGGGCCCTTTTTATAAAAGCACATAAAGTGTTTTTTATTCCAGAAAAGAGTCCTCTTCCCAAGAAACATAATTGTTTAGTTTGTATTATCATGTCTTTCAGAGAAGGTTACAAGGGAAGTTTACAAAATAACAACATCCAGGAAGGCAGGAATAGAGTAAATTGGCCTTTGTACTAGGGTTTCTAATGTGGAGGGTGGGGAAAAGTTACCATTACCTTCTTAAGAAACACATACTTTCTCCTCACAGAAACCACTGTCCTGGTGGCCCCCTTCTCCCAAGGCCTGCCTTACCCTGCTAATCTCCATGAGGCTAAAGATTCAGCTGTCTAGGGGGCAGGCTGCCCCTCTCCTGAAGTCAGACTAGCTTCTGTTTCACTACAGCCCCCCACCCTCTGGACCTCTCCAGCTGAACCCACAACTTTCTCTTAATCTTTTTTTTTCTTGTCTCAAGAAAAAGAATTTCTGGTATAATTTTACCCAGGGCAAACCATTTTTAGACATAGAAGGGAACTGTTTTCATATCTTGACTAGAAATCAGAAAATTTGGGGGCAGCTCAATGAATTGAGAGCCAGGCCTAGAGACAGGAGGTCCTAGGTTCAAACCTGGCCTGAGACACTTCCCCAGCTGTGTGACCCTGGGCAAGTCACTTGACCCCCATTGCCTAGTCCTTACCACTCTTCTGCCTTGGAACCAATACACAGTATTGATTCCAAGACGGAAGGTAAGGGTTTTAAAATTTTTTTTTAAATAATGAGAAAAGTTTTCCTAATTTGACTAGGAATCAGAAACTTGTCCTTCAATGTCTAAAATAATTAGCCTGTTAAGTGATACAGTGGATAGAGTGCCTGGCCTGAAGTCAGACAGACCTGAGTTCAAATCTAGGATCAGACACTTCCTAGCTATGTGCCTGGGCAAGTCACTTAACTTTGCCTCAGTTTCCTCATCTGTAAAATGAGCTAAAGAAGGAAATGGCAAACCTCTTTGGTATCTTTGCTGAGAAAACCCCAAATGGGGTCACAAAGAGTCAGACATGAGTGAAAAACAATTAAACAACAAAATATTAACTATATTGCTTGTGTTTCATGGAGAAAAGATTTGTACCCCTGATAAGGTAATTTCCTTGAGGTCCACAATAGTTTAATTTTTTTTTAATCACTAGTGCCTGGCACAACACCTGACACACTTAATGGTGATTAAATGATTGCTTTTGGGAAAAAAAAAAAGCCTTGAATCTATATCAAATTCACATCCCAAATGTTTCCCTTTTTCTTCCTCTCAGCCACATATATATATATATATATGTATATATATATATATATATATATATATATATATATATCTCTTTTGACAGAATAAAGGCCTCTAGGCTAGATCAGTAACTATGACATTTGACTATGTTTTTAAAGAAATACTGGAAGATAAATTTACAATCTGCATCCCTCTCCCTAACAGTTATGTGAAATCTGACGGAATTATCTTCATTTCATCAAGCAGAGGCCTAAAGGGGTAGAGAATCTGGCTCAAGATTATATAGTAAATTAGCAGCTGAACAAGAATTAGCTTTAGCTCTTGTTAAGGGTCTCCCATTAGAGGATTCATGTAATGTATCTAAGGCTCTTTCCACCTTCGACATGCCTATGACCTTAGTAAGACATGCCAACTGGAAGGACACTTCCTTTATAGAAAAGTTGTGTAGGTTTTTTTTCAAATGTTCATCCTTCATGGGGCACTACTATCAGTCTGCAAGTTATCAACTAGTTGCCCCAGACAAAGATAAAACAGGTTTTTTGTGACCTTTTAATTGAAAAGAAATCCATTAATAAAGCACTAATTTTTTTCCAAAAATTGACTTTTTTTCCTTCCTACCTCTAACATCTTTTTCCTTTCATCTAGACAAAGTTTAACACACTTATTTTGTATACAGTGTGTTGCTACTTTTGTATGTACCCATTGTTTCATCCAATCAAACAGAAATTCCTCAAGGATGATAATTGTTTCATTTTTGTTTTTGTATGCTCAATGCCCAAACACAGGGTCTAGTATTATAGGTACTTAGCAAATGTTTGTTGATTCATTGTTGATCTTCTCATGACTTCCCCCCAACTTCCTTCATCTATTTTTTAAAATAATTTTCATTGATGTTTTCTGTTCCTTATATCACCATAATATGCTATCTATACTTCCTAGTACCTTTCCCAGAAACAGAGTATTTTTTTTATTTTTTTAAAACCCTTACTTTTTGTTCTAGTAACAACTCTAGGACAGAAAGCAAACAGGGTTAAGTGATGTATCCAGGGTCACATAGCTAGAAAGTGTGGGGGCCAGATTTGAACCCTGACTCCAGGTCTGAATGTGCTACCTAACTGTCCTGTAAAAGTATTTTTTAAGAAAAGGAAAAAAATTATCCTTATCATATAATGGAATGCTTTCATAATATGAAACTTTGTGTCTACTTCAAAATGGCAGACATGTTGTGATGAATGCATTATTTTTCTTTCTTATAAAAAATGTATTTCTTTGATCTTTTGTTTTTACATCACCTTCATTTCCAAATATATCTCTCTTTGTCTCTTATCCAAGGTGTCTCTTAGCCATCTCTTGTGATTAAAAAAAAAAAGGAACAAGCATGTCAATTGTATCAGTCAATGCATTTTTATAATTGTTTAAATTTTATGATGAATTTTTTGATCTATGTAAATGATCTTTAAATACAAATAACAAAAGCAATTGCTATAATCTTACTCTTTTCCTCCTACTATATTTTATGCAGATGCATTGTATAAATAGATCCACCTTGATACTTCAAAATATGCTTAGGATCCAATCCTAGTATCAAAAGTGTAAGGTTTAAAATAGGGGTTTTAACAAAATAAGAGAGCAGCTTTGAATAACTTAAGTTTTAATGAGAATTAATAGAGTTGTGAATTAATATTATCCTTTTAAGCCAGAGAAAACTCCTAACAGATTTTAACAATTAAAAATTTAGTTTGATTAAAATAGAAATAGTAAAAGAATATAGTAAAATGAATATAGTAAAGGAAGGAAATATAGGAAAGAGGTTGAGAAAGAAATTTCCTAATGTCTATACTAGTTATCCTATAACTATCTATAATTGCCTATAATTATTATCTAAAACTGCCTATAACTAACGCTAATAACAAACACCCCACAAAGTTCCAACCCAACCCACCCAATCAAAACCAACCCAATCAGTGTTTAATCCAACCCCAATTAGGTCTATCAACAAAGACCAGCCACCTTCCAAAAAGTTCAAGGAAGGGGAAAAAAGCCTAATAGCCCAAACCAAAAGGCAAAAAGCCCTCTGAAGGCTAAAGCCAAAAGCCCTCTCAGTAAGCTCAGGCCTGCCTTTATATTCCAGCAACTAAATGCCAGCCACCAACTAACAACCAACTCCAAGGGTCAATTCACACCCGGCAGCCAATTTTCCTGAAACTGACACCCCTAACTGTCAGCAATTCACAGACCTAACTGGCAGTAACTGAGCCCCTCCCCAACTGTCAGCAACTGATGGCCCCAACCAACTGACATACTTCCTGTCACTGTGGGCTTGTTAATTCCTACACATCTCTATGGCAAGAAAACCTCCAGGTCTTCTGTTAAATTAAAAAAGGAATAAAGAATTCCTTTTTACAAAAGGAAATTGTGATGGTTGTTGTTTTTAAAGCAGCCTAGTTAAACCAACCTCATGTCTGGTAATATTGCAATATTTGGTACCTAGGGTCTTCTACTTCTGCAAAGAGGGAAGGGATTTCATAAATTCTTTTTCATTTAAACTTGTTAAGGGAATAATAGAAATCTAAATGATTCTCACAAAAAAAAACTAATTAAAGAAGCAATATGAATTAGGTTCTATAAATGAAGATCCTTTGAAATACCCACTTAATGGAGGTACATGCAAGAAAATCCTTTGAATTAAGGAAAGGAAACATAACAGTTGAGCTACTAAAGACCCCTAAATGCTTCATGGGTCAGAATTTATTTGCTTTTTAATGTGTATCCAAGTTTACTTCTTGCATGATCTTAAAGCTTGGCTAACACAATCTTTTCTGAAATCCCTTTCTGTGAAACAAGACTTTAACCACCAAGAAGAAGTCAAAATCTTTCTCCCATCTTCTCCAACTTCTTCATAAGTCTCTATGAAACAGAAATAACCAAATCCTGCTGAATATTTAATTTTCCATGCAGGGAATGAGAAACAGGTGTAATTAAAATAACACTTTTTTAATTAAGTGACCCTTCTTGACCAACCATCTGTGAATAATTCAGATTTTTCCCCCATTATTACTGTAAAATTAAAACTAGGGCATATAAACAGGAAGCTCCTCTTTAACTATCTTTAAGCACCAGCAATATATATTTTCCACCAGTTAAAATCCTTAATGATACCAAAAATCTGTCAAGCATAACTCCCCCAATTCACTTGCCTGAAACCATCAATATTTTATCATTCACTTGCAGTTGGCTTTAATTTAACAGTCCAGGTTACTAATCAAACAAAACACCCAAGTCATTAAAAGTTAGCGTGCCATTTAGAAAGTGCATTTCACGTTTATTAAAATATCTTTCATGCAGCCATTAGAAGCCTAAAGTTTTAATTACAATCAGATATTTAGTTCTACTTCACTTATGCATTTGGCACTCTCTTGCAACTGCCCTGATTAATCTTCCGGACAGAGCTCATCCATTACCTCCTGAAATTATTTTCCTCTTAACTTCTTCATAATTCATCTTCCCATCCCACCCATGCCCCCCCACATGTAAAATGCATTTAAAAGGTGTGCACAATACCTTCCTGAAAGATAAGTCATTAAGAAGATTCCATTTCAAATGCAATTTATCCTCCAACAGGACCAAAGACTAGTCATTCAAAAAGACAAATTGAAATGGAAAATGAGCTTCTCTTGTCTTTGTTGTCAATTTCCACTTTTTTTCCCCTTCTTTCTTACAATGAGGAAAGTCCAACCAGAGATATCCTTACAATTTTCTAAATGGATGGTTAGGAAAAGTTGAATATTTTTCTACCTCTTTGCAATCTTATTCCAGTGAATCTTTTGGCTTCCTTATATAAGGATACATCTGAGAGATCACCAGTACAATATGATGCTTGTGTAAAACTATCTTGAGATAAAAGCACCTTCAGTCACTTAAATTGGGAATGGTTCATTAAAAGCTTCTTTTTCAGTTCAACTAAAAATACTAGGGAATAATATTTTCTCCAGCCTAAAACCTTTTCCAGACTTTTTTCCTTTTGGAAAATTGTTAGACAAATTCTACAATTAAGTAGTAATCATCAAAACAATCTGATACTGGCTAAAAAATAAAATGGTAGATCAATAAATAGATTAGATGCACAATATATGGGGGTAAGTGACCTTTGCAATCTAGTTTTTGATAAGCCCAAAGACCTCAGCTTTTGAGATAAAAACTCACTACTTGACAAAAATGGTTAGAAAACTGGAAAGCAGTTTCGCAGACACTAGTTATAGACCAATATCTCATACCCTGGGTCAAAATGGGTTTATGATTTAGATATAATGGTTGATATCATAAACAAATCAGGAGAGCATAGAATACTTTATCTGTTGGGGCTATGGAGAGGAAGAGAATTTATGGCCAAACTAGAGAAAGAAAACATTTCAAGATACAAAATGAAGAAAAATGGTCAAAAGATATGAACAGGCAGTCTTCATCTAAAGAGATCAAAGCTATCAAAAATCATATGAAAAAAGTTCTAAATCACTCTTTATTAGAGAAATGTGCATTAAAATTACTCTGAGGAACTACCTAACATCTATCAGATTGACCAATATTATAGTAAAGGGAAATGATAAATGTTGGAGGGGATGTGGCAAAATTAGAAAATTAATGCATTGTTGGCAGAGATGGGAATTGATCCAACCATTCTAAAGAGCAATTTGGAACTATGCCCCAAGAGCTATAAAACTGTGCATACCCTTTGACCCTTTGATCCTGTACTACTACTACTAGGTCTGTATCCCAAAGAGATAAAAAAGGTGGGGAAGGACCTACTTGTACAGAAATATTTGTAACAACTCTTTTTGTGGCAAAGAATTGAAAATTGAAGGAATGCCCATCAATTGGGGAATGGCTGAAGAAATTGTGGTATAAGATGGTGATGGAATATTATTGTGCTATAAAAAATAATGAGCAGAATGATTTCAGAAAAAGCCAGAAAGGCATACAGGAACTGATGCTGAGTGAAATAAGCAGAACCAAGAGAACACATTATACAATGACCAATTGAGAATGACTTAGCTCTCAGCAATACAACAATCCAGAGCAATTCTGAGGGATTTATGACAAAGAATGCTATCCACCTCCAGAGAAACAACTATGGGAATCCGAATACAGATGAAAGCAGATGATTTTTCACTTTAGTTTACTTTCATTTTTGCTTGGGTGTTTTGGTGTCATATGAGTATTCTCATAACAATAACCAATATGGAAGTACATTTTGCATAATAATACATATATAACCCAGATCAAATTGCTTACCATCATCAGGAGGTAGGAGGGGTGGGAGTGATGGGGACAATATGGATCTTATAATTTCAGAAAACTTATTTTGAAAAGTGTTATTACATGTAACTGGGAAAATAATTTTTTTAACAAAAATAAAAAGTTAAAACAAAGGTCTTTCTTGGGGAAATGGATGCAGGATAATAATTGAACTTAACTACTACTTGGATAAACTGAAGGCCAATATCCACTAACAATAGAGTCCATTTTTGTTGCTTTCAAAGTAAGCTATTGATCACAGGTCAAGACATTGGTCATTTGGGATTCAATGGCATGTAAGAGGGTACTAAAAAATTATATCAGTTTGGTCATTTTTCTCCAAAACTAGAAATAGCTGGAATATAGAATTGGGCTTTTAAAAGTTCTTTTAAGAAAGAAAGAAAAAAACAGAATAAAATTGTCTCTAGCAGACTTGTACCTAAAACACAAAGTCCAGCATTAATTTTTTCCTTTCACATAACCAACTAAAGGATATTTATATTAATTTAGGACTAAGAACTAGGGAACAGAGTCACTTGATCTTGCTTCCTACAGTTATTTAAACCCAACTTGATGAACCATTAAAGTAACAATGGATAAAAAGAGCATGTGAATAGAACTTAGATTTGGTGTCATGATGACCTAAATTTGAAACCTTATAGTTCCTGGATGAGTTAGAAAGTGTAATAAATTTGAAAAACAGATCAAGTCTATTCTGGAGTAGCCAAATTAATTTTCTTCTAATGACTGGGAACACAATTTATCTAATTCTCAATCTGAAAAGTTAATCAACAAAAAGTCATGGAAGTTTTGGTTATATGAAATAAACTCATGAGTAAACTTAGAACCTGAAATATAAATTATCCTATTTTACAATAAAAATCAATCAACAGATAGACATCTATTAAGCAGCTATTATGTGACAGGCACTGTGCTAAGCTCTGGGAATTCAAATAGAGATAAAAAATAGTCACTGCTCGCAAAGAGTTCACAATCTAATGAAGAAAACAACATGCAAATCAATATTTACAAAGCAAGCTATATACCAGATAAATTATATCTGGGAGGTCAGTAGTTGGAATGGAGGATGGAGAACATTCTAGAACATGGTGGAGAGCCAGCCACTTCTGCGAGCCAAGAAATAGTGTTTTATGCATGAAATAGAAAGGAGACTAGTATCACTGGATTAAAGAGTGCATGATGAGGAGAAAAATGTAAAAAAACTGGAAAGGTAGGAAAGGATCAGGTATGAAAGCTTTGAATGCCAAACAGATCGTTTGTATTTAATCGTGGAGCAAAAGGAAGCCACTGTAGTTTATTGATTTATGATCAGATTTGCCTTTTAGGAAAATGACTTTAGTGGCTGAATGGAGGATTGATTCAAGTAGAGAAAGACTTGATGCAGGTAGACCCACCAGCAAGTTATTGCTGTAATCCAGTTGTGAGATGATGAGAACCTGTACTTGAATTGTGGCAGAGAAGAGAAGGGAACATATTTTGCAAAGGTGACAGCTTAGATATAGGGGATGAGAAATAGTGAGGAATCCAGAATGACTCCTAGGTTTTAAGCCTGAGGGACTGGGAGAATACAGTTGCCCTCTTCAGTAATAGGGAAAGTCAGAGAAGGGAAGGGTTTGGAGGAAAACGTTGAGTTCTGTTTTGGACTTATGGAGTTTTAAGATATTTATTGGACATCCAGTTCAAGTTGTGTGAAAGGCAGTTGGAGATAAGAATGGAGATCAGCAGAGAGAATGGGACAGGGTAGATAGATTTGAGAATCATCAGCAGATAATAATAAAATCCATGGGAGCTGAAGAGATGACCAAGTGAAGTAATATGGAGGGAGAAGAGACAAGAACCCAGGACAGAACCCTGAGGGATACCCATAGTTAGAGGGTATGTTTCAGAAGAGAATCCAGCAAAGAAGACAGGGCTGTCAGATAGGTAGCCTAAGGGTGATTGATGGCTGTGACAAGGAACAGACAAAGTCTAACGCTGTATACTGGCAAAGGAACAAGAAGTGAACCATGCAGGATTTGTATGGCTTTAACCCTGGAATGGTACCTCAAATTCAGTCATCAGCCTGCTCTGGGTCCTTCAATGAAGTATTCATGTCAGAAAACTCAGACCAAGGGGGAAGCATGAAATTCTGTTGCTTTGAACCTGAAGAGCCTTCCAACTAACTGACAGGGTCTAAGGTCAGAAATAGTCCACTGGAGTACCAACCCAGGTTACATCTATAGTTACATCTCACAACTTCAAACCAGGGTATGATTTGGATAAGGATTGAGCAATGAAGAATGAGGGGTGGTATGATAGGTAAGAGGAAGACAAGGAGAGAATGGTGTCTCAAGAACCTAGAGAGAAAGGGGGCAACTAGGTGGTTTGGTGGATAGAGAACCAGGCCTATAGAGAGGAAATTAAATCTGGTCTCAGCAACTTCCTAGCTATGTGACCCTGGCCAAGTCATTTAACTCCCATTGCTTAATCCTTACCACTCTTCTGCCTTAGAATCAATATATACTATTAATTCTAAGATAGAAAGTAAGAGTTTGTTTTTCTAAAATATTAAATTTAAAAATTTAATTTTATTAATTTAATGTTAAATTGTTAATTTAATAATATAAATATAATAATAAACAAAAAATTAATTTAATATTTAAAACAAAACCTAGAGAGGCAAGCATATCCAGGAAAAGATGATTCATAGTACCAAAGGCTGCAAAGAGGTAGAGGAGAATGAGAACTGATCTCAGTGATGCTGTTTTCTGCTCACTCTGATGACTTTGGTGGTTTATGCTCTATAGATGTTTATAAAGTAAGAATTACATCCAATGCAAATACATTAAGAAACATTGCACATGCCATACTCAAGAAATGGAAACATCCATTTGGAAAATTCCATTTCAATATAAAATCTTGCCCTTTTAAAATTCTGGATCAGAAATTTTCCATGATATTTACAAATACTTTTTAGGGAACCTCTTTGTTTTATATTCAGTGCAGCATTCATTAAGCATCTATGTGTTAAGCACTATGCCAGGATGTGCTTAGAAATACAAATAAAGAAAAGAAAAATAATCCCTCTCTTCAAGGAGTTTTCAAACCAAGGAGGAACACTATACAAAAGGAAGCAGAAAAGTAAGTAAGGGTGCCACCAGAGGGTATCCTGTAGGAGGGCATAAGAGTTTGTGGAATCCAAACCAAGCAGAGCTGCTGATGAGAATTGAAGTTACTTGGAAAATTCCAAGCCCTCTCTAAAACAAGATTTGGGAAGGAGTTTTATCATTCTCCCCTCCAACCCTTCAGTCAGAGGAGGAGAGGCAATTGAAGGTCCTAAGAAGCTCAATGAATCAGCATGCTGATGGGATTTCAGGTGATGAGTTATCACGGAGAAGGCATGATGTTACTGGAGATCAAATCACACAGAACTGATATGGAAAATGAAGAATATTTTATGTGTGTTTAATGAGGGTCTTTGGGGCAGCTAGGTAGGGCAGGAAACAGGTCACTGGGCCTGAAGTCAAGAAAATTTGAATTCAAATCCAGCCCAAGACACAGACAAGGTGTTTAACCCTGGGAAAATCCTTTAACCCCTATTTGCCTCAGTTCCTCATCTATAAAATGGTAACACAATAAAAATGGGAAACTACTACAGTATTTTTGTCAAGAAAAGTTGCAAAGAATATGACTTGATTGAAAAACTGTCCAACAACAACAATGAGGGTCTTCAAATAATGACATGACCCTTACTATGTCTTTCAAAGAATCTTGTATTTTCTTAACATTGTAAGGATAAAAGAAAACAAGAGCCTTGAAAAGTCTAGAAGCCTTGAACAAGAGAATGTATGGATGGAATAATCCATGCCACTGGAGACAATACCCTTATCAGTGAGATCCCAAACTCCTAGAAATATTAAAGCATTTACCCACCTGGTTGGATTTGAACCATAATTTTTTTTAATCTTCTAAATTTTGACTTTTATTGAATCTCATAGCTTTAGGATAAAATTTATGCTATTCCATCTTCTTTCTGTACCTCAATCTTGATGTCTATGAACCTTCAATATCCTGGCCAGTCTTAATTTAGGAGTAGTTGAGAAAGGAATAATAAAAATAATAAGTGACATTAAGATAGCATTTTAAATTTTTTAAAAGTCATTTCTGATAGATAAATGATCAAAGGATATGAAGAAGCAGTTTTTCCTGGAAGAAATCCAAGCTATCAACAATGATTTGAAAATTAAAATGCTCTAAATCACAAAAAAAATCAACTGAGATAATACTTGTAAAGCATTTAGCATAATACGTGGCACATAGTAGGTGTGATATAAATGTTAACAATGATTATTAAAAATCATTGGAAAAATAAAAGTTAAAACAACTTCAAGGTTCAAAACTTTATATCTATCAGAGTGACAAAGAGTAAAATGACAAAGGTGGAAAATGACTATACTATTGCACTGTTGGTGGAGCCATTAAATGATCTAGTTATTCTGAAAAGAAATTCGGAACTATGCCCAGATAGTTACCAAAATGTTCATGCCTAAGGGTATATCTCCAAAGAAATCAAAGAGAGAATAAGAGTATCTATAAGTGCAAAAATATTTATAACAGTTCTTTTTATGTATGCAAAGTCAACTATTGGGACAGAGTCCATCTGAGTGGCCCTAACTTTACTCAACTTTTGGGTACTGTGTTCAGCTAGCCTATAGGAAAGGTTGAAATCCCTTTAGAATTAATCCCATCTCCTATGGGCTACTTCCATCACCTGAAGGTTAATCTGGTCTCTTTAGATTTAATTTCATCTTCCTTCCATTGATGTTGCAATGTGGAAGTTGAGGTGACACTAACCCCACCTCCTTTGGTATCCACTTGGCACTCAGATCTCACCTGCAGCTCCAGTCACACCCTGATGAACCACCTTGGCAGATGGGCTAAACCAGGGTGAGGGCAACTGATGAACCACAAAACAAACTTGTTGATGAGTTAAGGGAGGTTAAACCAAGCATGTGAACCCTTCCCCCAAGGGAATGGGCAGATGAGAACAATTTGTTCCAACTGCCATGAAGGAGCTGAAGCAAGCATTGTAGAGTCCTTAGAGCCTGGTCAGACATCAAAGGAACCAATCATCCCCTGCAGACCAGGGCCATAATCAGTCATCTTGACTTTTGTCTTGCCACTGAACTTCAATGACTCTGGAAGAGAGATTAAGGTTAATGACTTTGTGCAACTCTGCCTCACTTAAATCCAATTCATCCACAAGTCAAGACAAACAGCAAAGACAAATAACAACAATCCTACCTCCTTGCTGAGAAGTTCACCAATCAAGATTGTCTAATCCTTATATGTAAATTGTTGTCCTGTCTATAAAAGCTGAGGCTGCTAGGTGACACAGTGGATAGAGTGCTAGTCCTAGAATCAGGAAGACTCGTCATTCTGAGTTTAAATATGGCCTCAGATATTTCCTAGCTTTATGACCCTGGGCAAATCATTTAACCCTCTTTGCCTCAGTTCCTCATCTGTAAAGTGATTTGGAGAAGGAAATGGCAAAGCACTCCAGTATCTTTGCCAAGAAAATCCCAAATGGGGACAAAAATCAAACACAAAAGCAACTGAACAACCAAAGCAGCTACCCTCCCTACAGCAACTGCCCAATACCTCGGGCAGGACTCACTCAGACTACTTGGTGCCCTGGGGTGCCAACAAACTCCTTTTGTCTTACTTTCTGAGTTTGTCATTAATTGGCCACAAGGTGAAACCTAATCCAGAATTTTCTTTTAAAACATGGTCCCCCAAATTGGAAGCTAAGGCAGTATCTTCCTCTTGGAAAATGACTAGAAAAATTATGACAATGGAATATTATTGTGCCATAAGGAATGGGTGAAATGGATAATTTCAGAGGAAACTGGAATGATCTCTGTGAATTTATGCAGAGAGAAGTCAGCAGAACTAAGAGAACAATTTATCCAATGATAGCAGCATTGCAGAGAAAAAAGACTTGGAAAGACTTTGTAACTGATGGATGCAAAGATAAACCACAGGTCCAAGAGATTGAGGATAAAACTTGCTACTTAACTCCTAACAAAGAGGTGATAACCTTAAAATGCAGAAAGAAACACACATTCTCAGACATGACTAATGTGAGAATTTGTTTTGCTAGACTAGCTATATATCAAAGGATTTATTTTGGGGTTCTTTATTATTATCATTTGCTCAAAGAGAAGAAGGCAGTGGTAGACAGAGGAACAGATTCATTGTTTTGTGTTTTTTAACTTGTTACTTAAAAAATATTTTCAAGTGGAATTTTAAAAGAATGTAAAATGCACTGTCTCACTTGAGTCTCACAACCCTGCAAAGTAGATATTTGTAGGCATTTTTATGCCCATTTATAGAGGAGGAAACGAAGAATTTCAAATGACTTGTTCCTGAGCCAGACTCAAGGATGAGAAATAGGAATTGAGCCCTAGTTTTCCTATATATTTCCTAAGTATAAGCATCCTATCCATTTTTCTCTGCTGAGTTTGAAACAGAAACACGTCAAGGGGAGTGCCTTTCCATATGCCTATCCAGCCAGGTGTTTAGTTAGAATTCCAACGGTGGCTTATTTACTCAGATTCCTTAGAACCCTCTCCCAAATCTCACTTGAGATCTAAATTTCAGCTCCATAATAGTGAGGGAGAAATGATCTTTAAAACCTTGACCCAAAATAGCCCCATTGACATAGGAACGCATTGGCTATATGGCCTTAAGCAAGTCACTTAACAGAGCAGCTAGATGACTGCAGTTGGATAGAGCACTGGATTTAGAATTAGTTAGACTCATCTTCCTGAGTTCAAATCTGGCCTCAGACAGGTATTAGCTGTGTAGCCCTGGGCAAATCACTTACCCTTGTTTGCCTCAATTTCTTCATCTGTAAAAATGAGCTAGAGAAGGAAGAAGCAAACCACTCCCAGTATCTTTGTCAAAAAAAAAAAAAGGGGGGGGGGCAGCTGGGTAGCTCAGTGGATTGAGAGCCAGGCCTAGAGATGGGAGGTCCTAGGTTCAAATCTGGCCTCAGACACTTCCCAGCTGTGTGACCCTGGGCAAGTCACTTGACCCCCATTGCCTAGCCCTTACCACTCTTCTGCCTTGGAGCCAATACACAATATTGATTACAAGATGGAAGGTAAGGATTTAAAAAAAAAAACAAAACCTAAATAAGGTCATTAAGAATTCAAAATGGCAGAACAACAAATCATTTAACAAATCTCTCTTTGGACTAGAAATCCTCTATGATTCTATCACTATGATTAAAAGAAGGAGAAAAAAAGACCGTGCGACACTCCAGATTTCCCCCTCATGCTGTTCTCCCCCATTAGAATATAAGCTCTTTGAGTGCAAAGACTTTCTTTTTTTCATATTTGTATTCCCAGAGCTCAGCCCAGTGCCTAGAACATATATTAAGTGCTTAATAAATGCTTGCTGACTGGCTGTATAACCCAGGACAATTCACTTAACCCCTGTTAGCCTCAGTCTCCCTATTAACACAATATTAAAGTGCTTTGCAAAACCTTAAACCCCGTATCAAGATTCATGTAACAGATAACCTGTATCATGGTTATTATTCAACTGGGCTTTCCATCCCTAGCTCACATTCAATGAATACACACACACACATATACATATATGTACATATATATATATTTATATATTTTAAAACATATCCAAATTTTTCTTAGTTATGCAAAACACTTGTAGAGAGAGAAAACTGGCCCCTCAGATATGTTATTAAGACCCAGATAATGACCCAAACCACCAGCTCAGAGCTGCCCCCTTTCAGAGGGTCAAGGAACTCGGGCATGAACTCAGGCATGAACTCAGGCATGGAGGCCAGACACCTTCAGAAAAGCCACAAGAGGGCAGCTAGTTGGTTCAGTGGATATAGAGCCAGGCCTAGAAACAGGAGGTCTTGGGTTCAAATATAGCCTGAGATATTTATTTCGTAGCTGTGCCACCCTGGGGAGTCACTTAACCCCAATTTCCTACCCCTTACTGCTCTTCTGCCTTAGAACCAAATCTAAGTATTGATTCTAAGACAACAGGAGGCGGAGATCAATAGCTGAGCATAATAAAAGAGGGCAACTTGTATTTTGCTACAACTGTGGATGGATCCCCCTTTCCCAAGCTCTCTTCTGACTTCCAGACTTCACCATCTTGTCCCTCCATCTCACCAGTCCCCTCCCCAGGTCCCTTTAAGTGCTGTGTTCTCCCATTAGAATGTAAGCTTCCCAAAAGCAGGGGGTCTTTTTTTCCACTCACATTTGTATTCACAGAGACTGGTACATAGTAAGGACTTGGTAAACGCGTGTTGACTTTGTTGCCATGTAAAATCTGGAGCTGGCATGTCAGAAGCCAAATTCCAAAGGACCAAAGAGATGGGGATGACTATGTGGGGCTCCCTAGACACCAAATCATTTAATAGTTGCCCCATCAGCCTAACAGGTGATTATTGATTGATTGATTCACTGATTGAGCCTTTCCTTTTAGATCCTATTTTCTAATAATTTCATCATTTTTTTGTCTTCCTCCCAAACTTAGTGTAAGCTCTTCTTGCCCTTCCCTAGCTATGGAATCCAGAACCAAAGAAAATATGATTATAGAGTCATTGGATTTAGAATTGAAAGGAACTTTATCTGCATTTAGGCCACTTGATCAACCCCTTCATCTTGATTCTAGTTTCTTTTGAAATATTTGACTTGGGGACAGTTTGGTGGCTCAGTAGATTGATAGTTAGGCCTAGAGACAGGAAGTCTTGAATTGATGTGGATAGACACATCCTAGCTGTGTGATCCAGAGCAAGTCACTTAACCCCATTGCCTAGCCCTATGTTGGCAAACCCATGGCATGCATGCCAGAGGGGGCTGCTCACCTGTCCCTCTCCACAATGTGTGGTCACGTTTCACTTTACCTGCCCCTTGGTCCAGAAACCCAATGGGAGCACTTCCTCCCTCCCCTGTCTGGGGTAAGGCAGGGGGCTCACAAGAGGCATGAAGGTTGCAACTTGGGCACTCAGTCTCTAAAAGGTTTGCCATCAGTGGCAGAGTCCTTACCACTCTTCTGCCTTGGAATCAATATATAATGTTGATTCTAAGAAGGAAGGTAACATAGAAACAAACATTAGATTCAACCCATCTTCGAGGAAATCAAGTTATGGAGGGTTTTCTTCCATAGGGCTGAGCTGCTGCTGTTAATGCCCAGAATCAAAATGTTGATTTTTTTTTTTTTTGGTGACACACAACAATGCAAAAGATCTCCAACAGTTGGGAACATTTCTCTGTGAACCTTAGTATTACATTGCCATCTAGTGTCCAAAAAAAAATAACATCAGCTGCAAGCTGGAAAATAGAACTACTTGTTTTGAGAAGAAATGACAACAGGAAGGTCTAGAGTCAATCCATGTCAGAAAATGGACTGACTCTTGGAGCTTTGTTGTCAGTCAGTTGTTTCAGTGAGTCTGAGTCTTCATGACTCCACTTGGGGATTTCTGGACAAAGATACTGGAGTAGTTTGTCTTTTCCTTATTGTGAATCTTAAAACTTCTCAGACTCTACCTTGGAACATTTGGTTAAGGTTATTCCCCATTTTAAACAATGGAGGTACTTGATCAGGAATGTATTGGGAATTTTAACATTACTCCACCCATACTTGGGCATACTTTAGGGGAAGATAAAGTTGTAAAACTCCTTACTGAACAACAAAAAAGTACTTAACTCATACTTATAGTGAGGCAAAAGCCCTTAAGCTAGGTTTATTTTTAGATCTAATACAAAACGATGCTAAGTACCTTTGAAGGTCAAATTAATCACTAAAAGGTCAAGCAACTTACAAATGGCAAGCTTAGCAAAGAGGTGTGAAGTACTCAGAAGATATAATCTACCCAGAGAAGGTGAGAACTAGAATGGTGAAATCTAAGAATGGGCAGTCCTAGGAAAAGTGTCTACTGTGATTGGTAGATGTGAAAATTTAGGGGAAGTGACACAAGAGAAAATTTTCTCTAAAAGGAAGGAGCTTGAAGCCTCTAGAGGGAGTTCAGCTTTGGAAGCTGAATTGGACATCAGAAGTCAGAGCTGGAGGGTCTCTCTGAACACTAGAGTTTTGCTTGGGACAAAATCTTGTGGTGAGTGATTAAAGACTGACTTAGTTTTTCTCTTAAAGAGAAAGGCCTAGGCCACTTGGCCTAGGCCCTACCTTTTCCTACTATTTCCTCTTACTCTGTCTCTTTCCCTTCCCTTAATTCCTTTTGTATTAATTAAAATCTCCATAAAACCCAGCTGACTTGGGTATTTTCATATTTGGGAATTTTTTCCCATGGCAACCACTTATTTTTTATTTAACTCAAGGCACTAAAACTTATCTTTACAGTTTTGGCAATTCAAAGTCTTGAAAACCACATTTTCAAGGTCACATTATCTAGCTTGTTTTATGGATGAGGAAACTGAGACAAACCAGATTAAGTGACTTGCCTAGTGCCACACAGCTAGTAAGTGTCTGAAGCCAGATTTGAGCTCAGATTTTCCTGACTCCAGAACCAGCATTCTATCCATTGTGCCATTTAGCTGCCCATTCTTAAAACTAGCTCCTGCTTATGCCTTTGAATCACTGACAGTCACTTTCTAGGAAAATCACAGCTTGGGTCTTGAGGTTCCACAAGCTACTCGATGAATATCCAAATGGAATTGGGATCATATGGTCATAGGTTCTGGAGT
Source organism: Monodelphis domestica (assembly GCF_027887165.1). Classification (NCBI taxonomy): domain Eukaryota; kingdom Metazoa; phylum Chordata; class Mammalia; order Didelphimorphia; family Didelphidae; genus Monodelphis; species Monodelphis domestica. The sequence continues at coordinate 209,677,645 of NC_077227.1, read as the reverse complement.
TTTAAAAGGACTTTACTGACCTCCTCCATATATACACACTCCAGAGAGGAGAAGAAAAGTGATTTACCGAGGTCATATTGGAAGTTGAAGGGGTCACTGTTCTGTCTAACAATGGCTGAATAAATCAATCAGCCAATATGCATTTATTATTAGCCTGTGTCACTCCATTTCTCATTTGACACAACAAGGGAGTTGTCAATTCAACATAATTTTTTGGACCAGACCTGTGATTTCATCTGTTTAAAAAACTCTTGGGGCACCTAGGTAGCACAGTGGATAGATGACCAGGTCTAGAGTTGGGAGGATATGGGTTCAAATCTGGACTCAGACATTTCCTAGCTGTGTGAGCCTGGGTAAGTCACTTAACCTTAATTGCCTGGCTTTTATCACTTTTCTATCTTAGAAATGATACTTAGTATTGATTCTAAGACAGAAGGGAAGAGTTTTTTAAAAAATAACAAAAAACTCTCGCTAATCATTGTCCCCTCTGCAAGGCCGATATCACCTACTGTACAATGTATATTCTTACATTAGCCTTGGAAGACTGAAAGGGTCACAGACTTTGAGGGTTGATAGGTCTGTAGGGGACATAAAACAATATATATATTGTTTCATATATGAAGAAATCCCCACAAAACATACCTGACAAGTGATCATTCAACCTGCTTAAAGAGCTCCAAGAAGGGAGAATCCATCACCTATAAAGACAAGGTATTATACTTTCAGACACTTATTATTTCTTATCTGTGACTTAAGGGAATGTCAGATAAGAACAACGGGTCCAAAGCAGACACTATGGATTGCTTAGAGCTTGGTCAGATATTAAAGACTCCAAGGTCTTCTACTGCATCCTGGTCCATCACCAGTTGTTCTGACTTTTGTCATGCCACTGGACTTCCATGACTCTGGAAAAATAAGTGAAGAGGAAGACTTTGTGAAACTCTGCCTTGCTTAAGTCCAGTTCATGCCTAGTCAAGACATCACCCATGATGTCATGGGTCCTCTTTGAAAGAATGAACAGCAATTACTGTAAGATGAACATCCTGGATTTGGCATTCAAAGCCCTTCATTAACCCCCCAGCCCACCTGTACTTTTCAATCTTTCTATACCTTATACACCCCTCTCTCATGTACTCTGCCATTCCCATGACACTGACCTCCTTGATGATTCTCAACCAAGACATCTCATCTCTCAACTCTCAGAAGGAACAACAATAATTAATCTCCTTTTTGAGAGGAGCCAGACCACTGTGCTAAGCAATGATCTTTTGATAATTTTTCTTGTAGGAAAATGTTGTGACTCCATGTAACTCACATTATGAGGGTAGTCCTCTTAGAAAAGAACAAACAACAATAATTAATTAGGTAATGTGAGTGATCAATAAAATTAATTAAATATTCATTGAGAACCTAACACATACAAAACACCAATAGATGGAAAACACTATATCTGTAGAGTCAGAGATAAGAGACACAATCTCTGTCCTCAAAGAACTCATGGTCTCATAGGGTAAATCAGAAAAATACATATTTATAATATGATGTGTGAATAAGGGAGGAGGAATTGTGCTTTCCTTTATTTTCCCTTTTTTATTATGAACTTAACAATCAACTAATACAAAGATCAAAAAAGTGGATTCTGGTTGAAACTGTGATATTCTGTTATATAATTTGTTGTTTTTAAATGTATATAAAATTCAGCAAGATACAAAGCGATGTAGTGGATAGAGAGTTGGCCTGAGAACCAGAAAGACCTGAGTTCAAGTCCCACCCCTCTCACCTACTGGCTGTGTGACTTTGAGTAAGTCTCTAGATTTCTCAATGCTCTAGGCAAGTCTCTGTAAGACTTTAGGTTACAGTTTCTCAGTAGTAGTTTCCAACACCAAGGAAATAGTAGGTCCAGTCCCTACTCTATTTAAATTTTACAAATGAGTGATGAAGTGGATCCGCTTCTGTCTCCTTCAGAAATTCTTTTCATTTTCTTTTTGACTTTTAAAAATGTATTATTAATTTCCTTTTTTTAAATTTGTCACTTTCAAAATTCATTTCCCCCTCCTATAGAGAAGGTCTTCCATGTAATAAATGAATGGAGTGAAGGAGAAGACATTAATACATTTTCCATGTCTGAAAATATAAGGTTTCATTCTGTGTCTCTAGTCCAAGCTTTCTCCATGGGTACACACTTTTCCAACTATGTTCTTAAATTCAAAATACCAAATGCCACTTAATGATTTTCATAGATACATTCCAAAGATGCCCAAAGTCTTTTTCCTAATCTATTTGATTCATTTGACTCTCTTGGTCTCTTGCTTTTAGTATAGTTCCAAATTCTCTGTCAGTACCATTAACTATTGTGGTTCTCTGTTCCTCTCTGTGTCCTTCTCCTTGTCTCTTTATGTCTCTTTCTCAGTCTCTATCTGTCTATCTATTTCTTCCTCCCCACCTTCCATCAAAGTCCCTTTAGTTCTTCTTAGCAGCATTTTAATTCATTCACCCCCTTTCCTATTGGGTGTGTCTTGTCTTTGTCCTCCCATAAATCCTTAAAAGATCTACCCAACCCACTGGAAAGCCTTCCCCATCAAAGCTTTAAATATATTGTAAGTTCCATAGACCATCATTTTATAGTTCTAGAGCTGGAAGGGACCTAAAAGGTCATCTAGTCCAACAACCTTTCTTTAGATATGAGAAAATTGAGGCCAAGGGAGGATTTTAACTCAGGTTCTCTAACTCTAGAATAAGTTATACCAAAATACCACTACCACACTTAGGCAATTCACCTGTTAATCTTTATTATTATTACATAATAAATGGACCTCCTTTGCTGAGTTTACATTTTACATGTCCTGTAAGATAAATCTTAACAAGCAAATTAAAAATTATAATATTATATGACTTACAGAAGTGCACCATTCATCTCTCTGTCTCTCTCTGTCTCTCTCTCCGTCTGTCTGTCTCTGTCTCTGTCTGTCTCTGTCTCTCTGTCTCTGTCTCTGTGTCTCTGTGTCTCTGTGTCTCTGTGTCTCTGTGTCTGTCTCTCTCTGTGTCTGTCTCTCTGTCTGTCTCTCTGTCTGTCTCTCTGTCTCTCTCTCTCTGTCTCTCTCTCTCTGTCTCTGTCTCTCTCTCTCTTCTCTCTCTCTCTCTCTCTCTCTCTCTCTCTCTCTCTCTCTCTCTCTCTCTCTCTCTCTCTCTCTCTCTCTCTTAAACCTTTACCTTATGTCTTGGATTCAATAATGTGAATTAGTTCTAAGGCAGAAAAGAGGTAAAGGCTAGGCAATGGGAGTAAGTGGATCACAGATCTAGGAAGTGTCTAAGGTCAGAGTTGACCCCAGGACCTCCTGTCTATAGATCTGGCTTTCAATCCACTAAGCCATCTAGCTACACCCAACATTCATTTCTTCATCACCATTTGGAGAAGCCACCATGTTAGTTCTTTGTAGTTAATTGTGTTTCCTCATTTGATGCCATTCAATATCATTAGGAAAATCTTGATGTTGAAAAGGCCATTTTGTATCAATAGAAGCTTTGGATTTTTGAAAGAGCTACAGAATTTCCCAAACACAATCCTATTCACTTACTTCTTCCTGTTCATTTTGGACCCAACTCATTTTCCATCTACGTGAATTCCTCTGTGTGTGTGTGTGTGTGCATGAGTATGTGCATGTGTGTGTCTTAATGTTTGTGTGTGTGTGTGTGTGTTACAGAGCTATTTCTGCAAAAAGCACTTTAGAATAAGCTCTGCTTATCCCCTCTCTGAATATCCCAGATCCATGATGGAAAGAAAGTAAAATTCTCTTCAAATGAAACCTTCATTCCCAGGAAGGAAGGTTGACAGTTGAAAGAGCAGAAATTACAATCTTCTAGAGAAGCCATCCTAAACAAGGGCTGTTTCTGCCCCCATTGCCCATTTTTGGTAGCTCTCCAGAAGATAAGGAGAGATTGGGGTGGTCCAGTGATTAGAACTCTTTAGGGATGATCATCTGTTGAGAAGCTCTGCTTAATTTCTAACAATCCATTCCAGAGATATTGGCATTTCAGTGAGAAATATATAGCTATAGATATATACATACATACACACACATACGTGTATGTCTATATATGCTTTGACACATATACAATATATGAACATGTGTATATATCGGTATTTGTTTATATTATTTGTACATATATAATTATATATTTCTGAATTTGTATGACCACATTTGGGGTAGAAAATATATGTAAATATATATATGAATATATTCTTCCTTCATGCCCCCCCCAAATGAGCTTTTTTGAGGGCAGGGGCTATCTCATTTTTGTCTTAGATTCCTCTTGAGAATTATGGGAGGAGTTAATTACTAATAAATTCTTATTGATTCCTTGATTTGCCCAAAGGACTAAAGGCTGCTGGGGGCAATAGGCATATGTATTCATATCCAAAGCCCTATTGATCAATATTTGTATTCATAGAATTGGCTCAAAGAACTATTTAGATAATGGACAAGTTTTAAAATCAATACTGATAACTGTGTGCAACTTGGAATTTTTTCTGGGTTCTGTGGGTTGGGGAATTTGTTGTTTTTTTTTTTCTTTTTGATACCATACATTAGGTGAAGCCAGGTGACTTATTTATTCACTTGAAAAGCACCTCCTATGAATGACTAGACCCAGCGACATTGGTTCTCTTGCTGTTTCTCAAACACAGTTCTCCATCTCTGTCCATGTGTCCCTTATGCGTAGCATATTCTCCCTCCTCACCTCCATCTCTTTTCTTCTCTAGCTTCCTTCAAGACTCTCCCCCCCCACCCCCCCACCCCCACTACAATGCCAACTTCTGGAGAACAGGGATTATTCTTTTTCCCTTTCTTTGTGTATCCAACACTTAGCAGAGACTCTGGCACACAGTAAGTGTTCAATGAATCCTTGCTGACTTATCACTAACTACATATATGGAAGGCACCATGCTAAGGACTGTCAAACAAATAAATGAAACTTGGGGGGCTTTTAGGTGGCTCAGAGGATTGAGATGCAGGCCTAGGTTTGGGCCACAAATGCAGCCTCAGACATTTCCTAACTATTCCATTGCCTAGTCCTTACCACTCTTCTGGATTGAAACCAATACACAGTACAGATTCTAAAATGGAAAGTAAGTTGTTGTTTTTTTAATTACAAAATAAATGAAACTCAGCCTGGCCCCCGCCCTGCCTGTTTCTCCAAAGCCCTCAGTTACCTACTTCCAGTTTGGTGAGTGAAATAAATATTGACTCAGGGGAGCTGTGGTTTAGGGTCTAATGTTTTGGTTTCTATGTTCTTGGCAAACAGGTGGCTTTCAAAACCATATTAAAACCGAAGGTGACAAGAAGTGTGTGTGGCTGGAGATTTCACCACAGAGCTTATGCCTCTTTTCTCCTTTGAATCAAAGACTGAAAGATGTAATCAGAAGCAGCACTTCCATTGGGCAGCCTCTCTGAGAAGATGAAGATCCTCCTTCTCTTGACAGCCTTTCTTCCACTCCTTGTTGCTGAGTCTGGTGAGTTTTCAGCACTCCCAACTCTACAGAGGTTAAGTTTAATCAAAACATCCACTATCCCTCAGTAACCCACCTTGTACCTCCTTCCTGAATCCCTCCTAGCCAGTCTTCAGGGTCCCAGCTTCATGCTATTCTCTGAGACATCCCAGACATCTTTGGATCATCCCTAGGGACCTGCTGAGATCCTAGCCCATGAGAAAAGAGAAATTACTGGGAGCTATGACTAGCTGTGTGACTCTGGACAAATTCCTTCACTTCTCTAAGATTCAGTTTCCCCATACTTCACAGGGTCATTGTGAAGATCTGGTGAGATAATATAGATAAAGAGCTTTGAAAAACCTGAATGCATTATAAATACTAGCTATAGGGTTTTTTTTTTTCAAAGACCTTTGAGACTTTGCCTACCTAAAAATCAGTCCTCTTACAGTCAATCTTCATCCCCCCCCCCCCTTTTTTAAATGAAGGAAGCTAGGACCTGGAGAAGTAAACAAATTACTCAGCAGAAGGGTCTATAGAAACCAAGAATTACATATCCTAATACCTTGGTTGTTATGTGGACCTTAATATTCTGCTGTCAAAAGGCATTTAGGGAGCATGGTGAATAGAGCACCAGGTCTGAAGTCAGGACAACCTGGGTTCAAATCTAGCCTCAGACATTTTCTGGTTGGTTGAACCTGGGCATGTCACTTAATCCCAATTTCCTAACCCTTGCCAAAATTGATACTAAGGTAGAAGTTGTGGGTTTATATATGTATATACATATATAAGGAGAGAGACATACATATATATAATTTTCTGCCCTTAATCAGTTCTCCAAAGTATCCTACCACCACACTCCAGCTCTCCCACTATTCTAAGCTTCAAATAGCCATCCAGGTAACTATCACCCCTGTGGGGCAGTATGGGTTTTCTCTTCCAGGGGATATCTCTGAAGAGCAAGAAGGAGGCAAAGTCTCACCCTTGACCAAACATAATATATTTGTATATCATAGATATGAAAATTGAAATGTTGACACTTCATGAAATCACAATCACCTTTTCCTATGATTGCAAAGGAAAGTAAGGCATCAACCTTTTAACTATGGTACTTGAGAGGTACCAGTTGGGGATGACAGAGGTCTTAGAAAGATATTATGGGGAACTCTCATTCTCTTAACAGAGAATAATTTCTTAGAAAAAATGCATTAAAGATCATTCTGGGCCAGGATCTTACACATAGGTCATCTCTTGTAAAGGATGACCAATCTTATAAGTCGTTTGAAAAATGTCTGAAAGGTATTTATCCTTTCTCAAAGAAATCAACCCCTTCAATCTTTCATTTTGCTTAAAATTCTCAACTTTTGAATCAATCTTTCACATTTAGGATTTTCAGATCTCTTTCTCACAAAATCATAGATTTAGGATTATGAAGGACTTTGAGGTCATCTAATCATCTTTACCCCACCCCTTATTTTCATTTCAGTCTTTTTTCCATCTTGTCTGACTTTTCATGACCCCATTTGGAGTTCCTTGGCAAAAATTAGAGTGGCTTGACATTTCCTTCTCCAAATCATTAGGCAGATGAGGAAACTGAGTCAAACAGGGTTAAGTGACTTACTCATTAACATTCTAGCTAGGTGGCTAGGTGGCTCAGTGGGTTGAGAACCAGATCTAGAAAAAGGAGCTCCTGGGTTCAAGTATGGCCTCAAATACTTCCCAGCTTTTTAGCCCTGGGCAAGTCAATTAATCCCCATTATCCCACATAACCCCTTTCCACTCTTCTGTCTTGGAACCAATATATAATATCAATTCTAAGATGGAAGATAAGGGTTGTTTGCTCTCCTCTGTCAAGTTCTGGAGGATACATCCATGGTGGGCAGAAGGAGTCCCAACCTTCTCCCCTCCTCTCCCCTGCCTCGAAAAAGCCATTGAGCAATTTCTCTAGTGACTCAGAAGATCCTTTAAGGGTAAAGACTTGGAATAATGAAGCCTTAGGGCCCTCCCCTCTTTACCTCCATAGTCTCTGAAGAAGTAGCCTCAGCAGAGCAAGTCTGCCTTCTTTCTTCTGCCCTGAGCTGCCTCCAAGGTCTGACTCATGTTCTTTGCCAAAATCCAAATGACCTTTTCAATCCTCTTTCTCCTTGTCCTCTCTGCATCCTTTTAGCCTGGTGATCACCCTCTCCTGCTTAATTGTATCTTCTCTCTAATTTTGGGGAACGTAAAATTGAGATTTGAACTCTGGACTCCATTCCCCAGGAGTCCTTGCTAGCTCCCAGAATGCCCTCTAATCTCACTGAATTCTCACCTGGGATGAGAACAAAATTTTATTTAAAGTGTCTTCCCCGTAGGCGGGCTTTTTTGGACTTCCGTTTTGGAGCAGACGGGCCTCTTTCCATAATGTAGGTGAGGTCTTGTCTAGGCCTCTGGCCTAGGCACATGTTTTTTCTTACTTGTATATTCTTAAATTCTCAACTTTAATAAACCTCATAAAATATAATACTCCTTGCAGAGAGAAACTAATTTCTACCTGCCTCAGTCTCCCCTAAATTTTAACTGTTACAGACACCATCCTGTTCTGCTTCTCCTCCTACTTATCTGACCACTCCTTCTCTGTCTCCTTTGCTGGGCTCTCTTCCAGATCATGACCACTATCCATAGGTGTCACTTGGGGTTCTCTCCTAGGTCCTCTTCTCTTCTCCCTCCAAACTCCTTCACTTGGTGACCTCATCAGCACCTGAGGATTTAACTACTATCTTTATGCTGATGATTCTCAAATCTACCTTTCCTAACCCAATCTCTCTGCTGGTCTCCATTCTCATCCCCATCTGCTTTTCAGACTTTATCTCAAACTGGATGTCCAGGATAAATCTGAAACTCCTTATGTCCAAGACAGAAGTCATCATCTTTTCCCCTAAATCCTCCCCACCTCCTTCCTTCCCTGTTACCATAAAAGGAACATCATCCACCCAAGCTCATCCTAGATTCCTCACCTCTCACCACCACCCTATCTGAATAGTTGCCCAGCCCTCCTGATTTCAACTTTGCAATATTTCTACAGTACACCTCTTTCTCTCCTCTAACACTGCCTCCATGCCTGGATTATTGCAATAGCCTGCTGCTTAATCTGTCTCCCTCTAGTCTCTTCTCACTCCAATCCATCCTCCAAGTGATTTTTCTAAAACTCAGGTCTCATCATGTCACACACTTCCTGCCCTCACAATTCAAAAAACTTCATTGGCTTTCTATTACCTTCAAGAGCAAATCCAAAATGTTCTATTTGGCATTCAAAGCCCTTTGGAACCTGGCCCCCTGCTACCTTTCCAGTCTTCCTACTGCACCTTTCTCTCCTTCATGTATTTTTTTTTTTAATAAACCCTTACCTTCCATCTTGGAGTCAATACTGTGTATTGGTTCCAAGGCAGAAGAATGGTAAGGGCTAGGCAATGGGGGTTAAGTGACTTGCCCAGGGTCACACATCTGGGAAGTGTCTGAGGCTAGATTTGAACCTAGGACCTCCCATCTCTAGACCTGACTCTCAATCCACTGAGCTGCCCCACTTCGTGTATTTTTTGATCAGTGACACTGGCCTCTTTTTGGCCATTCCAAGAATAAATCATTCCATCTCTTGGCTCCTGGAATTCTCTCTGACTGCCCCCCAAGCATGAAATGTCCCTCCCTCCTCCACTACAATGTCTGACATCCCTGGCTTTCTGCCAGTTCCAACTAAAACCCTATCTCCTATAGAAAGTCTTCTCTAACCTTTGCTTTCATTCCAGCACCTTCCTTCTGTTCATTATTTCCTCATTTGTCCTTGTACATAGCTTGATTTGTATATATTTGTTTGCATGTTATCTCCCCTATTCAAATGTAATCTCTTTGAGTGCAGAGATGATCTTTTGCCTCTTTCTCTATTCCCAAGGTTTAGCATAATGCCTGGTACACAGTGGTCATTTAATGAATGTTAATTGAATTTCCTTCCTCTTTGGAGTCTTTCTAGAAAGGAGAAAAATTTACTACCTGTAACTCATTATATGTCTCTGCCTCTCCCTCTTTTCCCTCCCCCCCTCCCTCTCTCTCTCTCTCTCTCTCTCTCTCTCTCTCTCTGTCTCTGTCTCTGTGTCTCTCTCTTTCTCTGTCTCTGTCTCTCTGACTCTGTCTCTCTGTCTCTCTTTCTCTCTGTCTCTGTCTCTGTCTCTCTCTCTGTCTCTCTCTGTCTCTGTCTCTCTCTCTCTCCCCTTCCCCCCCATCTTCATTTGCTTGATAATACATGGGGAGTATGGGGTGCTCAGGGAGGAGTAATATCTTTGGTATGGAGGGCTTGTCGTGCCCTCCTAGGGCAGCTCTCCAGCCTCTGACCCCCCACCTGACACCCAGCTCTCACTCCTGGCTCCCAGTAGTTGCTAGCATGCAGCAGCGGCCACAACCCAGGCAAAGGCTTTGACAGGCCGGCTAAACCTTGTGAGGGTAGCCATCGGGTCGTCGTCGACCCCTGGTGAACTAGGGCTTTGCTCACCCAGCATTTGAAGACTGCTTCGGCAGAACAGGCGGAAGAAACCAACAAGAAGGTTCAACGGCTGAGATGTCGATGCAGCAAGACACTGTGGAGTGCTTAGGGCGTGTTGGAGCACAAAAGACAACACGGCCATCCAATGAAGCTGAGGAAGTCTCCAGGTGTAACGACTTTTCATGCCACTGAACCCAGGCTTCCAACGCCGAGAGAGTGGGACTGTCTCTGTGCATCGATTTTTCCACTTAAATCTCCTTCACGCACAAGTGTCTTTGTGTACAAAAACACACAAAGACAATCGTCATCCTCGGTTACAGAGAGACTACTACTACTACTACTACTACTACTACTACTACTACTACTACTACTACTACTACTACTACTACTACTACTACTACATGGTACCTGAGGCTTCAGAATAAAGAAGAAGGAAAAGATTCCTGTGGGCAGACCACTTCAAAGTTTGTTGAAAACAGTAAGACTTTTCAAATGATAGCATGATGCCACCCCAGTTCTTCCTAATATTCTTCAGGAACTTGGAAAACCATGAAGAGCTGTTGTATCCCAAAGCTTACACAGGCGCCTTCAAAAAGTGGAAAGCCCTCTGGGTTTGGAGTTAGAGGGTCTGGGTTCTTTAGCCTACCTACCCCTACCTCTGTGTTTACTGTACCCAGGTGACTTTGAGTAAGTCACTTAAGTTCAGTTTCCTTAAATTAAGGCATTGGACTAGATAACTTCTGAAGTCTCTTACAGCTCCTAATGATCCTATGGCCCTTTCATCCAAGGGAGCCCCCTTTCTTTGTCAAAATATGTCATCTCAGGGGCAGTTGGGTAGTTTAGTGGATTGAAAGCCAGGCCTAGAGATGGGAGGTCCTAGGTTCAAATCTAGCCTCAGACACTTCCCAGATGTGTGACCCTGAGCAAGTCACTTGACCCCCATTGCCTAGCCCTTACCACTCTTCTGCCTTGGAACCAATACACAGTATTGACTCCAAGATGGAAGGTAAGGGTTTAAATAAAAAAGTGACATCTCTCCAGCCCCAGTCTCTCTCTCTCATCTTCAGGAATGGGTTGGTCTCCTATCAGGTAAAGACAAAGTAAAATGGGATGGAAGACAACTAGCCCTATGACAGACCCTATTTCTCTTTGGAGAGAGGGGATGGGTGAATCTGGAACTAATGGCTTTGAACCACACAAGTGTGGATTCTCTCTCAACTCACACAAAGGGGTGTTTAGGAAAAAGATGGTTTCCTTCTTTCAAGAAGCAGAAAGATTTCTTCCAGGTAATACCATAGGGATTCTGTAATCTTTACTTTGGTCAATTAACCCGTATTAGGTACTTACTATATGGCAGGGGCAGCTAGGTGGCATAGTGGACAGGGTTCATGATCTGGAATCAAGAAGACTAATTTTCCTGAGTTTGAATCTGGCCTCAACCATTTATTTCTAATCATCTGACCCTGGGCAAGTCACTTAACCCAGCTTGCCTCAGTTGCTCATTTGCAAAAATGAGCTGGAGAAGGAAATGGCAAACCACTCCAATATCATTGCCAAGAAAATCTTGAATGGTGTCACAAAGAGCAAATTCAACTCAGCAACAACAGGCAAAACAGTGTCTTTGCTCAAAAGTGCCAGGCACTGTGCTAAACACCAGAGATTCAAAGAAAAGTAAAAAGACATCCCCAGTCCTCCAGAAGCTCCTGATCTAATGGGGGAGGGAGGACATATGAATAATTGGGGACAAACAAGCTACATTCCAGACAGATAGGAAATAATCCCCATGGAGAAGGCACTAAAATTAAGAGCAATTGGGGAAGGTCTCCTGTACAAAGGAAACTGAAGAGGTGGAGACCAAAAGGGAGGGCTTTCCAGACATGGGACTCAGCCATGGAAAAAGTCCAGAGTCGGGAGATGTAGTGCCTGATGTGAGGAAGAAGAAAGAGTTCAGGGTCACTAAATCAAGAAGTGCATGGAGGGACCAGGTTGCAAGGTGTAAGGAGACTGGAAAAGGGAGGGAGAGGGCTAGAGAATGAAGGGCTGTGAGCTGATCCTACAGGTGACTGGGAGCCACTGGAGGTTATTGAGTGGGGTCCCTCCTGCATAGTCACTCCTGCAATTTAGAAAAATCATTGTTGATAACTGTATTAAGTATGAGCTGAAATGGGGGAAAACTTCTAGCAGTCAGACCAATCAGCAGGCAAATAGATAAGGTGAGAAGATAATGATGCTTCCAGGATGGTGGTAATAGTAGAGAGGAGAGGAGAGAATGGAAAGAGAACTGTTCCCCTGCTATTCCTCCACCATTCCCCCAAGGCATTTCTCTTCCTGGGGGAACTGAAACACAGAAATCCCAGTATTCAATATTCTAGAGAATGGGTAAGAAACCACGATCCCATTCTTTCTGCTCAGATCTCTTGAGACTGTTCTCTTCAACCTGGAGAAGGGGGTGAAATTATGCTATCCAGTCTTTTCCTTTTTTTATTTCTGCCCCTTCTTCTTTTCCTCCTGCTCCCTTCTCCTTTATCCAACCTCTTCTGTCTCCTTGTGTGTTCTAATGATTCAAATGATTGCAAGACACTGATTGTGAGAAAGCAATATCAGTTCATTGATTAGGTCAGTTTATTGGTTAGACTAGTTTCAACGCCAATAAGGTAACATACATCAGCAGCCCTCTTGAACAACTAGAGACCCCAAAACTCAGTCAGGCAGATCAATAAATGGTGTTTTAGGATGCCATTATTCAGCCCCTCTTGAACATCACAAGACATCTCTAATTGTTTTTTTTTTTAAAAAGCCATTAAGAAGTGGTCGATCAAATTATCTACCCCTTGCAATCCCCATGTAGTGGGGAATAGGTCCCCAGGAAAAGAGCCCTGGTCCCCTTCATTTATTAACCAAATTCTGTTGTTTTTTTAAAGGGAATTTCTGGCCATCCCTAAGAACAAAGAAAAATGCAAAAAGCAAAAAGACATTTATAGCTTTGAATCAATACTGTGTATTGGTTCTAAGGCAGAAGAAAGGTAAAGGATAAGCAAAGGGGGTTAAGTGACTTGCCCAGGGTCACAGAGCTAGAACATATCAGAAACCAGATCTAAACCCAGGAATTTTCATCTCTAGGCCTAGCTCCCAAACTTCTGAGCCATCTAGGTGCCTCCAATAAATAATAAAATTTTGTTGAATGAATTAATGAATGTATGGATGAATAGATATAGGACAGAAGAAAAAAACAGCCTCAGAGAAATGTCATGAAATAACAGAGGGAGCAAGGGATTTGGATGGAGGCCAAAATTTAAAATGGACCCTATATTGGAATTCATTTTGTTGATTTCAATTATATCTGACTCTTTATGGCTCCATTTAGGGTTTTCTTAGAAATTAATCTAATGGACTAGTTTGCCATTTCCTTCTCCAGCTCATTTGGCAGAGTAAGAAACTGAGGCAAACGGGATTGAGTGACTTGCCCAGGCTCACAAAACTATAAATATCTGAGAACAGATTTGACCTCAGAAAGATGAATCTTCTTGACTGCAGGCCCAGCACTCAATCCACCCTACCTCAGTATTGGAATACACATGACCAAAAGAGCCTAAGACATTTTTTTTAAACCCTTACCTTCTGTCTTAGAATCAATGCTGTGTATTGGTTCTAAGGCAGAAGAGCAGTAAGGGCTAAGCGATGGGAGTTAAGTGACTTGCTCAGAATCACATAACTAGGAAGTATCTGAGGTCAAATGTGAACCCAGGACCTCCCATATCTGAACATGGCTCTCCATCCACTGATCCACCCAGCTATCTCCTCCAAGACATTCGTGATCACATCTGTCTCCTTTGTATACTCTAGGACCATGATGGCAAACCTATGACACATATGTCAGCACTGACATGTGTAGTCATTTTCGATGACATGTGGCTACATGTGACCACATACAGAGAAGCATGGGGCCACATGCCAAGTCAAAGTGACACACCGCCCAAGTTATGCTTGGCTTTTTGTCAAATTTTGATACACCAAGCTCAAAAGTTTGCCCATCACTGCTCTAGAAATATCCTGGAAGCCTTCCCAGTCTGGTGTGCTAGAATGGTCCAGAGCAATATCTCCCAAACTTTCCAACTGAGTAGTCTCCTATTGTCTTCTTTAATTTTTCTAGATTCTTTCATTGGATCTGAGATTCCCACTAAGAGTAAATCCTCTTAAGAAATGTGTTGATTAAAGGAAATCCTTCAGTACAGAGTTCAGAACCAAAGTGGAGATGAGGAAAGAAGAGATTCTCATTCATGATAAATCTCAATGTGCATTGCCATTTTGCTTTTGAGAGCTTTTTCTCCTTTTACCTCTGAGATATTTTTTCTCCTCTCCTTTTCTCCATTCTCTATTTCCCAGTTTAAAACTACTCAGCTGCCAAAGGCAGCAAAAACATCTTAGTCTGGTTCAAATTTGCCTCCTATTTCATTTGCTCTAGGTTATCCATATATTTATTTCTGTCTTTAGGGATAGGGACTGGACCTGTGATTTCATTGGTATAAGGACTCCAGTGAGGAAACTCTCCTGAATGGTGCAGATCAGCACCTATCCAGCAACTTCCTTTTAGCTTTCCTTCCTCACTGCTAAGCTTCCTGCTCTGGTCTAGGTGTTTGTTGTTGTTCAGTCCTTTCAGTCATGTCCAACTGACTCTTTGTGACCCTAACTGGGGTTTTCTTGGCAAAGTATCTTACTTCAGTATCTTACTGAAATGGTTTGCCATTTCCTTCTCTATCTCATTTTATAGATGAAGAAACTGAGGCAAACAGGGATAAGTGACTTGCCCAGGGTCACTCAGTTAGTATCTAAGGCCATATTAGAATTTAGCTCTTCCTGAGCCCAGGCCCAGCACTCTATCCACTGAGCTACCTAGCTGCCTCTTCTGTGCAAGGACTGTCCCAGCAAACTTATCAAGAATGGCCTGACCCCTTTGCCTTTCTCCTTTACCCATTCTCTGGGACAGGCCATCCCAGAATTCCCCACTCAATAGTAAGTGGTACAAACTGAAAGGTCTTTTAATTCCCACTCCAATGCTCTTTCATCTAGAACATACTGTTTGTGCTTCCTTTTGTCACCATAATTTTCTAGCCTTTAAATCCAGGGTCAAATGCCAGAACATAAAACCAAGGAAAGCAAGCCACTCAGACTGGTAAGGGATGGGGAAGCAGATATTCTATCATCCCCTTTGATTAAAAAAATTTTTTTTAATCCATTTGGACACATTTGCTATGAATGGGGGAGGGTGCATAGCAGTCCTGCTTCTACTTACCCATCCACATTTCCTAGAAGGTAGGTGGGAAACCTGGAAATGGAGCCTCCAATCCAGACAGAGTCCTTGACCTGGATCAATGGAACAGGGAACTTGATTTTCCATCCCCATTCACAAAGTTTCAAGAAATTCATTCATTGATTTGTTTTCCTCCTTTTGGTGAAATTTCAATGTGTATTATTATTATATAGCCTCTGATGTACCCCACTTTCTCCTACATGAGACCCCCAGAAAAGCTACTCCTAGCTCAAGGTTCTCTGTAGCTCCATATTCACTCATGGCTGTGTTATAATTTAAATTATTTCAAGTTTTTGGATAATAATATCTATTGATTAGGCTAGCATTGAAACACTAGAGTGATAGGTCATTTGCCCTCTAGATAATCAAAGACCTTGTTAAACTGGAAAAAACACAGAACTACTAAATATTCAGGAAAACCAAGTTTTTAATCAGGAAAGGGATAGGTCCAAAGTTTGGCCTCATCCAGAGCCCAGCACCAAAAACTTTTACAGGGTCTACACCCTGAGACTCTGGAGATAGTATCCCTGGGAGAAATGGTGGCTCAAGATGATAGCTCTGGGGAACCAGGAAACCCGGAGAATTTATATACCTCCTTGGGAAAGGAGTACAGAAGAGCATGATTGATTAGATTTACAATGGCTACAAAGAAATGAGGAGTCTAGAGAGGATTATCAGAGACCAGCTGTTGCTTTTCAATGGACACCAAAAGGAAAGATCCAGCCCAAGACCTGAGAAAGGGCTTTGATGAAATGGAAGAATCTACTAGGACAAAAGGGTATTTAACATCTGGCTAAGTCTGCTAGCTCCATATAAAGCACTTTAGTCTGAAACTTGTGGAGCTGGAATTTCCCTCCAAGAGGAATTCTCACATAACAAGGTCAAACTTGGGGTCTTCAGCTTTCAAGGTAACTAAACTTAGGAGTTTCTAGATTTCAAGTTGACAACCCCAAAGGATCCTTGGATAGAGTTCTAAATAGAGTTATAGGAGCTCATTCTTTAGCTCCTCCTTTGAATACCCCAAAACATCTCTAATTGGTAAATAGGTAACTAGGACATAGTCCATCAAGTGTGAATTTTAAAAACTACTCAGACTGTACTTTAGAAGATTTGATTTAGCTATTTTCTTATTGTAACAATGGAGATACTTGGTCTAACAGAATCAGGAATGTATTGTGAACTTGGAAATTACTCCATCCTAATTAGACATACTTTAGGGGAAGATAAAGTTGTAAACTCCTGATTGAACAATGAAGGTACTTAATTCATACCTTATAGTAAAGCTAGAACTTTAAGCTAAGTCTATTTTTAGATCTAATACAAAAGGGTGTTAAGTATATAAAAAGGTTAAATTAATCACAAAAAGATCAAGTAACTCACAAAAGGTAAGCTTAACAAAGAAGTATGAAGTACCTCAGAAGATATAATCTAACCAGAGAAGTTAAGAACTAAAGAATGGATAGTCCTAGAGAAAAGTGTCTACTGTGATTGGTAGACGTGAAAATTTAGGGTAGATGACATAAGAGAAAATTTCTTTAAAAGGAGGCTAGAAAAGTCAGTTCAAGAAATTGAGTTGAGTTCAGGACTGGAACTCAGCCTGGAGTATCTCCCTCAGACAGCTTCCTTGAGACGGTCTCATGGTGAGTGATAAGACTGACTCCCTTTCACTTAGGCTCAGGGAGGCCACTTTGGCCAAGGCCTTTAACTACTGCCTGGCTCAGCCTGAGCCAGAGCAGTCTAAATTAATTCTCTCTCTCTCTCTCTCTCTCTCTCTCTCTCTCTCTCTCTCTCTCTCTCTCTCTCTCTCTCTCTCTCTCTCTCTCTCTCTTTCCCCCCTCTCTCTTATCCTTAATTCCTTCTATATATATTAATTAAAATCACCATAATTCCCAGCTGACTTGGGTATTTTATTATTTGGGAATTTTCCCTGGCAACCAATTATTTAGATTTCAAGTCACAAAGCTAAAATTATCCTTACAGAAGCTTTCATCCCTTTCTCAACCTGACAAGTGATGGTTGTCACTACTCAAGTAGATAGAAAGAGAATCCTGGTCCCCTTTCTATTAAGAAAATCCTGTTTAAAAGGGAGACATTCATTGAGATTCCTTAGGGCAAAGAAAATGCAAAAAAGCATTAGCCTGGGGGTAGAGAGGGGGAGGCAGCTAGGTGGCTCAGAGGATTAAGAGATAGACCCAAAGAGGGGGAGGTCCTGGGTTCACATCTGGATTCAGATACTTCCTAGCTATATGAACCTGGGTAAATCACTTAACCCCCAATGCCCAGCCTTTATTTCTATTTTGCTTGAAACCATTACACAGTATTGAGTGCAAAGTGGAAAGTAAGGCTTATAGAAAGAAAAAAAAATTATTAGAAGGAATTTTCTGACCCATCCCAAAAGAAATATACAGAAATCCTCTCTTATGTGGGAATTAATAAGGCATATAAAAATTAATTCTCATTGCCATAGCTCACAAGCCCCCACTGACATGTCCAGTTTTTCTCTAGTCAGATGAGGATATAATCAGTTTAAGGAAAGACAATCACTCTAATGAAATAACATAGTAAACGGAATTATAAGATAACATTCTCCTTTCCCCATCCTGACTGCCCACCCCTTTGAGTCTAGGGCACACTCCTCTGCCAATTCACCAATTATCAACAGGGACAATGAGAATGCCATGGGGTTAAGTGTAAAAAATAGACTCGAATACAGGACTACAATCCCCATGAGCCTTTGCTCCACTTCCCCAGAATGCCTTGTAATCTCACCTGGGCCAAGATTGAGAAGGTATTTAAGCTGATTCAAAGGCTTTTGAAGGCTCTCTCTCGCTCTCTTGGACTTCCGTGTTGGGGCAGGCCTGGCTTTTTTTCATAATGTAGGTGAGGTTGTGTCTAGGCCACTCTATGGCCTGGACACGTGTTTCTTATCCTGTATTTTCTTTAATCCTTAATCTTCAATAAACCTTTAAAAATGTAATACTCCTTGCAGAGAGAAACTAATTTCTACCTGCCTCAGATGCCTCAGTCTCCCCGTCTCCCCTAAATTTTAATCTTTACAGTTGGCGACCACAAAGGGATGAGAACTTCTCAAATTTTTTAGCCTAGATAATGATTTTTTTAAAGCCACGGTTCTCCAAGATGCTCTTTAGAAAACCATCTTGATCAGCTCCTGCCTGTGGCCCTCTTCTGCTTCTGCAGCCTCTTACCTGGTGCCCAAGCTCCTGGCCCTGCTTGTTTTTTTTTTTACCCTCCCAAAGCTATTGATCAGCTCCTGCCTGCCTTCCGCCGCCATCCGCTTAGGACAGCCGCTTCTCCCGGCCCCACCCCGGCTGCCTGCTCCGCGCTTGTCTGCGCTCTGGCTCATCACCCCAGACCCAGACCCACGAGCGTGACCCCAGACGGCTCATCACCCAGATCCTTAGAGCAGATCACTCAGGACTCATTGCGACCAGCTGGTAACAGTATTGGCCACGTGGGTGGAGGGGAGAGACGAGAGGGAAATTTTCCCTTAGGCTAAGCCTCTGACCAAATGGGGGTGTATTGGCTCCATGTGGGTGACCTGGGCTCCACGTGGACTGGGGCTGGAGGAGGTATCATATCAGGGGAGAGGGGAAAGAGAGACTAGAGGAGAAGAAACAGATTTTTTCAAACAGAAACTTAAAAAGCAATGGGCTGTTTAAAAGGATTTTTGACTGTTCTGGTAATTTCATTCATTTCACCTGCGTGCCAGAAGAAACATTCAGCCCAAAGATTCAACTTTGAATTTGCAAATGGGTGGCTCAGGGAACTAAGAGCATGGTCCTGGGTTAAAATCTGGCCTCAGATTCTCCCCAGCTGTGCGGCCCTGGATGGATCCCTTCAACCCCGTTGCCTAGCCTTTACTACTCTACCTTTGGACAATAGACATTTAAATGGATAACTAAAAACAAACAAACAAACAAACAAACAAAAAACCCACCCAAGGAACTTTGAAGAGACTAAAGGCTATATTTTGAGGCATTTCAAACTCCAATGGTTTATGAAAAATCTCTGTATTCTATTGCATTTTTTGTTATGGTTTAACTTTGTGATTTTAAGTTTATATATTACTGGATTGAATATTATTCTGTGAACTGAAGGTTGATTGAATTTATTTTGAATGTACTGAGTTTTGAAATTCTGTCATTTTTCCCCTATTAACTGTGTTGAACAAATATTATTGTGAATAAGCCCATATATGAAAAAATAGCTTTTTTCTATTTTGCTGAGGATAGATGGACTTCAGAACTGGTTATAATTGTATAACAACCTTTGGGAAATTTAATGTGTTAAATACCTCAAATGATTTTAAGGGTTTTTTAAATATGATTTTTGGAACTTTTTTTAAACAATCTCTGGTTATTTTTGCCTGCCCCTACCATGAGGTAAGGCCAATAGTAGCTGAAGTGAAATACAATTTATAAACCCCAACCTTCCCGCACATCTAAATATGTGAATGGAAGTTGGGCAGTTAATCTCAGGGCATTTGTACCCCTAAAAAGCCTCCAAAAAAGGAGCACCCCTTTATTTATACTCTTCAGCTCACTATTTTACTTCTACCAGAATGATATATAGATTTCTTGATTATGTTCTAAACCCAAGATGAGTTTTACTTTGTTTTAAAAAATATGTTTAAATACCAAGGTTGAAAGATTGCTATGGTTGTAAAAATTGTGACAAATGTCCATCAATTCATAGGTTTTAAAAATGTCATACAGCAACTTATGTGAAATATGAAAGTGTGTTTGTTTGCTATTATAATTAATTGGGCTATTGAGAATTTTGGGGATTTTGATATCTACATATTTGTACTACTGTATTTTTAAAGATGAAAAAAAATTTTTAACCTTGTTCAATTCATTTGCCTTCTACTCACAGTGATCATGGCCAGATGTTAAGAGGAAATGGATCTCATTTTTGGTGAGAAAGCCTTGCATTTTATATTTTCTTAACTGACACAGAGTGTCAATGATTATAAGCTATATTTTTGAATTTTTTAAAGCTCTTTTATTATTATATTTTTCTTGCATGTGCAATATACTTTTTCAGTTTTTTTATTATTTTTTCTCTCCTTTTTTATATTTGAAGCACATGTCACCGGCATTAAGATTTTCTTTCACTTTTTGACTTTTCAGTGCTACAAGTTTGAAATACATTTGCTAATGCATGCCCTAAAAAGCTTGTGACTATAAAAACGATGCCACTAATTATTTAAATAAATTATGGGACTTTGCTTAATGATTCTGTCTGATTCCAGGACAAGATATACACACAAGAGCCATTGCACAGAGCCAAAGAAAAGCCAATCCAGGATGGATTGATGCACTTCTAGGCCAATACAAGGGTCTTGAACCTAGTGTGAAGACTTGAGGTTACTATGTTTAACATGTATTAAGACATAGGCTTTCCTTGTATCTACACTCACTCTGAAAATACTCACAGACGAGTATCCCCGAAACCTTGGCTCCTATAATCTGGTCCCCTTTTCTGCCTCTCATAGTGTGGTACCTTTCTGTAGTCCTGGCTACTGACTGGGTAAATGCATCATTACTTAGATCATTTTGATTAGGCCCTGATTCAAGGACCTGTAATACATTTATTTTTCCAATCTTCACATTCTCCAAACAGTTTACTTTCTTGATTAGGGGAGGTAGCAAATCCTAAAATTACTCTCAAACAAGAAACATTTTTGTAAATCTAAAATTTATGGCATTTATACAATTTCCCTCAGGAGAGTGTTGATAAACACATGGATCACCCTAAGATACATGGCTGAGTTATGAGGTATGTGAATCAATTGTTAAAAGGAAATGAAAAACATTAAAAAAATAGAAGAAAAGAAAAAATAAAAATTAAATAGTATATAAAAATTCTGAGTAAGCAAGAATAAGCCCATAACAGGTCCTAGAATAAGGGCTCAGTAAAGTGATTTATGTCCCACATGCCTGTAAGACCATTGTAGCAATATGCACTTACCCAATCAGTAGCCAGGACTACAGAAAATTGCCACATTATAAAGGACAGAAAAGGGACTAAATTTTGCAGCAAATAGGAAATATCATTCCCTGGTCTTACTTTACCTTCACTCTCAGGGATAGGGGAGACAAAATATCAACTACACTGTGGTACTTTGTCTGAATCTGGCATGGGGAAATCCTGCATCTGACATTGTCAAACAGCTTCTTCCACGAACCCCAAAATAAGTCCTCTGTCTTGGCACAGATTCTCATCAATCCCACAGGGATTGGTTGGTCTCCTTGATCTTGTGTTACTTGGCACTGTATAAGGGTTCTTTTGTGATCCCTTCTCCTGGAATCAGACACAATCATAAATCAAAGTCCCATAATAGTTATCCACCAATGGCAGGTTTCCATAGTCTAAAGCTTTTGGGTATGCACTAACATTAGGTCTAATTGATATTGTAAACTTATATTAGTGCAAAATCAAAAAACCATTAATAATGGTAGCATGTGCTTCAAATGCAAAAATGAGAGGAACGAAAATTCCAATATTCTATTGCACATACAAAGAAAAACAATGATAAAAAATTTTTAAATAAAAAATATATAGTTTACAATCAGTGACACACTGTGTTACCCAAGGAGAGGCAAAATACAAAGGTTTCGCACCCAAAAATGAGAACCATTTCTTTTTTAACTTGGCCATAATCCACAGTGTTAGTACAAATGATTTTCACCAAATAACAGCTTTATAAAACCTGCTATCATTAAGATTCACATGAGTCTCTATAGTCACTTGCTGTGTGATATTTTTTTAAAAAAACCTTTGAAGCTCATGGATACTTGTCACAAGTTCTCCAAATCTAGCCAATCTTTCAACCTTGGCTGAGATATTTTTAACAAAGTCTATTACTGCCATCATTCCAAAATTTGAAAGAGGAGCCCAGAAAAACACAAACCTCTGTACTACTGATGAAAACCTTTTGGGTCTAAAACATCACCAAGAATCAAGATCATTGTGGTAGAAGGGTAGAGTAAGCTGAAGAGTTTCTCCAGAAGCCACTAGGCTATTCCCTCTCAAGAGTCATCCAGAGGTACCATGCCCCCTAGGAAAATCTTCCTACCTCCTGGATGAGATTGTAATAGCTATATGTCTCATCCATTACATTTTTATAAATGTGGAAGTGGGGAATACAATAGTGTTATTCACTTCAACTACTAAATGGACCCTTACCATTTGTTACAAACAACTCAAAGGTAGACAAATGATCAGGCAGAGGTAGTGATGCTCCTAGATATCCTGAAAAATCACTTATGAAGACCCTTTAAAATCAATTAAAATTTTTAGGTTATTAAATTCTCCAAAGGTTGTATGCAGGCTGTAACCAGTTTAATGGAGTCCATCCATCATCATCTTTGTGACAATTAACAAAGGCAAAAAGGAACAAAAGTTTGTTTAGACAACATGTGACCTTGGTGGATCTGGTGACAAAGCCAGCATCCATAAGGACTTATGGCCAAGCCATGGAAAGGGTTTATTCAAGTTGTTTATGGGCTTTTATAATTATATTGTTTCCAGTCCAATCATAAGGGGAGGTACAAATAAAAACAATGTAACAGAGTATATAGCTAAATGGCCAAAACACAGTAACTTAAAATGACATAGTGTAACAAACTAGATTAGATTAGATCAATATGAGTTTTAAAAAATTAAATCATAAAGCAAACAATCAGCAAATACAATATATGTGACAAGATATAGGCACTGAATTCGAGTCCTTTTCTTCAATTCCAATAGATGCATTACAGACTTCTTCACTATTTTGGAGGGGAACAAACTAAAACAGTTAACATCAATAAAGCAATGGAGTCTGAAAAGGTTTATAAAAATTCACCGCCAGACTCTTTAAGGTTCCTTCCCTGACCCAGTATCATCACCCATCTATATTCCTTTGGTCACACTCTGGGGTTCCCCATACTGCACTGGGTATAGTGTGGACAAACCCATATTGGGTGTGTTGCAGAGACTGGGAAGGCAAAAATGGCAAGGGGGTATAGGGAGATGAAATACCCCCCCCCCATCTCAGGATTACTCAAGCTAATCACAAAGATAAGTGCACCCAGGAATGGTAGTAAGAAAAGATACTCCAAAACTTTGAGCTATGTGAGCTCTGTAATGTTCTCCCAGAATGGGAGCTATTTGAGATAAGCAGGAAACTGGACCATGCTTGTAATTCTACTTATTAAATTGGTTGCAAATCTACTTCCTTTTAGTAGGTGGCACTAGCCTAGTATATACTAGCTAGGAATAAAGACCTCACAAGGCTATTAGATGAAGACACCCAAACAGCCTTTGATGGAAGGAAGCTGAAAGGCTTTAGCCTGAGTTAAGTTCATGAGGGAAAACAAAAGCTTTTTTTTTTTTTTTTAGGCACAGAGAGCCACTTATCTGAGCTAGTCTGAGAAATTGAAAAGGGTTTAAGCAGCTACCATGCTTGAGACCCATGTGGGGGTTTAGGAAAGGCCTTAAAGAGAGAGCAAACTTCTAGGAGTAAGATAAGGCTAGACTTTCTCAACTTAGTCCAATAAGTAATACCTTCTAATAACAAAACAAACAAAACAAAAACTGAGCTGAAATTATGAACTTCCTCCAACACTCCAGGATTCTGGGCTGTGAGATGGTAACTTGTTGGGGGAACAGGGTTGCTTCCCCAGGTGAAAGGAGTCATGAGGGTTAGAGGCTAATTGTTGCTAAAGATACACACACACACACACACACACACACACACACACACACACACACACACACACCCTGCCTTAACTGGTTGCAGCAAGCAATGGCTATCCAGCTTCTTTCAGTTTAAGAGGAGAAAATGGGATTTAGATATCACCCTTCCACTTCCAAACAACTCTCAGGCAGGCAATCAGCAGTGGAAGGCAGTTACAGGCTTGGCAAGAACCCCCAGGCAGTTGGAAAAGGAGGCAGAAGCAGCAAGCAGCACCACCGAGCAGTAGCGGTTTTTTCTAACTAAACTACTCACTTAGTAAGGGTCCTAAATTCCAGACTTCTGGTCACCATAAATGTAAGATTTAAATCAATGTCCAATACTCCAAGTATTATACTTTACAAAGTTTATTAATAATCACTTGAAGTAAAGGAATAAAAAGGTAATTATATAACAAAATATAAGGTCATGTGAGTGGTTTCTCCTGCCACTCACCTCACACCACCTCCACCAAATGGGATCACAAGAAACAACAGCAAGAAGCTGGGCTACACAAAATTTACATCCTGCCTACCTCAGCAAGTAACATGAGGAGAGTGGGGTGCTGGGAATTGTAGTTCTGGGGTTCAGATTCCAATTATAAAAATCAATACTAAGTATCAGTTCTGCAAAGTTTAATTAATTATTAATTAGTTATATAGAATAATTAGAATCTAGAGAGATAAATACCAGAGAAATAAGTTTTTCCTTGTCCCTGTAATGCACGGCCAGGGAAAAATCACAGTGGTCATTTTAAGAAAGATTGGGATACTGGGAAAACTGTTTTGAGAACTTGGAGCCACTCTCTTGAACTCTGTCTTGAGAAGTTGGTTGGTGACTTTTCACTGGATACTATCAGTTAGTAATTTTGATAAAACTTAACTTTGAAAGCTTAAAAGAACATCTGTGAAGGTGGGAAGAGTTTTGTATAGTGTGAGAGCTGTTCTCCTGAAGGGAGAGGTAAGCTGCAAGTAGGGGTGCTGTTTTTCTCTCACTGAAACAGTGTGAGGTCTGACTCCCCACTGGGAAGAGTCAGCGACATCCATTGAGTTCTAACTGCCAGATCTGTCTCAAACTCAGTCAGCTCATCTATAAAAATAGAAATAAAAATAGCTCCTACTTCACAGAGTCATTGTGAGGAGCCAATGATAACAGAGATCCCTGTTGGTGAACCTATGGCATGTGTGCCAGAGGAGGCTGCTCATTTCCCCCTCACCATGTCCACCTGAGGACATTTATAATATGACCTGCCTGTCTGCCCAGCAGTCTAATGGAAGCACTTTCTCCCACCCCTACCTGGGATAAAGTGTGGGGTTCACATGGGCATGAGGGTTGCAGTTTGGGCACTCAGTCTCTAAAATGTTCTCCATCATTGACATAGGCAAATAATTTTGCAAAACCTGAAAACATTATGAATACTAGCTATAGTTATTCTTTTTTCCCAAAAAATTTTCGAGACATTACCTATCTATAAATCAGTCCTCTTAGAGTCAATCAATTGTTTTTTCCTCTGTTTTAAAATGAAGGAAGCTGGAGCTGGGAAAAGTAAACTGATTACTCAATAGAAAGATTTATGGAAGCCCAAAGTTCTATGTCCCAATACTTTAGTTCTCATGTAGACCTTAATATTCTGCCTTCAAAAGGCAGTTGGGTAGCACAGTGGATAGAGCACTAGGTCTAAAGTCAGGAGGAACTAGGTTCAAATCTGACCTCAGACATTTCCTCGCTGTTTGACCCTGGGCATGTCACGTAACCCCAGTTGCCTGGCCCTTGCCAAAATTCTGTCTTAGAATAGACACTAAGATCAAAGTAAAGGGTTCAAATATAGATACATACATACATATATATATATATATATATATAATACACAAATATATGTATATTTTCTACCCTTAATCATTTCTCCACATTGTCCTATAGCCACATTCCATCTCTCCCACTATTCTAAACTTCAAATAGCCGTCCAAGTAACTGTCACCTCTGTGGGGCAGTATGGGTTTTCTTTTTCAGGGGACATCTCTTGACCAAACATAATATATTTGCATGTTGTAGATATGAAAATTGAAATACAGACACAATGAAATACCAATCATTTTTTCCTATGATTGCAAAGGAAGGTAAGGCATCAACCTTTTAACTATGTACTTGAGAGGTACCAGTTGAGGATGACAGAGGTCTTAGAAAGATATTATGGGAAACTCTCATCCTCTTAACAGAGAATAAATCATTAGAAAAATTCATTAAAGATCATTCTGGGCCAGGATCCTAGGCATAGGTTATTTCTTGTGTTAGGTATGTTTGAAACTCAGTATCTTTTAGCCTCTGCTTTGCTGTTGGTAAGAGCCAGCTGTCTTTCAGTTGAAGTTGTTATGAGCTGAGATCAGTTGGGCTTAGGCCTGTGAAATAGGATTGGGCCTAGTAAAATTGGCTGATGGTAACAAGTCATGAAGACAGATGTAAACTAAAACTCTATTTAATAACTTTAAGGTTTAAAGGACATAAGGATAGGTAAAAGATTTAGCGGGAAAAGTCCCTAATTCTAAGGGGTATCTACCTTAACTCATTTCCAACTCAAAACTTTTCACTAAGTCACTTCTGCCTGGTTCCCAGGCCTGCGCTCACTCTTTAACTATTCTAAAACCCAAAAATCTATTCTATATATACTATTTCTAATATCTATATCTATATATCTATATCTATATATATGATCCCTAAAGTACTATCTCCAAGTATCCTTCTAGTTCACCACTCCAATGCCAGCCTAGTCAGGGTTGAGCCTGGTCAGCCAGAGATGGCTTCCCAGCCTAGATAGGCCCAAAAGCCTTGTCTTTACTCTGCAGTCTCACAGAGATAAAGAAAAAGGTCTTCTTTCTTCTTTCTGTTAGTCTTTTCCTAGAGCCACTGACAAACTGTCACTTTCTCTCTTCCAAACTGTCAATCTGGTATTCCTAAGGTTTCAAAGGAAATTCCCAGAAAGCCAGAAAACCGCCAGCCTTCAGAGCCCAGTTCAGCTCCCAGAGACCCTGACAGCTGGAAAATCCAACTCTTATCAGTACCTCAGAATTCCAGCAGGAACTCTGGCTCTAAGTTCTATGCTGTGCCTGAAACCCTAAGACAGTATTCCTCATTCTATCCTTGGGTACTAATCTCTTTTAATTAACCCCAAATCTATAATATTCCCAATAACTTCCCCCTTTAGATCCTGTTGGGAGATGTGATCCCCCCAATTGGATTATAGTAAACTATGCAATGTCCAATCTATTCCTAAAGTTATCATCCTATTCCTCAAACACAGTGCTTGAATTAACTTTATCTTATATTATCATTAGCCTAAACCTATTCTAAGCTCAACTATACTAAGAGTAAAAAAGAATCAAGAAACAGGAAAAAGAAATTAAGGAAAATCCTTGCAAAATTGCAAGTCCAAACATTACAATTACAGAAATTCAAAAATGCAAACAATTGCAAAAACACAATAACAGAACAATAAAGTGTAGCCTATGCTATTATAGAAAACAAAAGCCTATCTAAACAAAAGCTATGCAAAACAAATTCAAACTGCATCTTACAAATACTATTGTAGAAAATTCAAACCAAACTTTTTAACCTATGCTGAAACACTATGAAACAGGAAACCAAGAACTATCTACAGTTAAAACTCAAAGTTAAACTTGTAATGCTAAGAAAACCAAAGCCTTGTTAAGAAACCTAATTTTCCACAAACATACAAATATGTACAAATCCATATAGTATTTATATTCTTTGTACATACTATTTACATATTCTTTTACCTGTTATGTACAAACTGTATTCATTTTCCTGATTTTAAATCACCTCTTAAAAGGATATGAAATCCCCCTTGAAGTGGAGAAAACCTTGAAGACTATCTTTTACTAAAGATATACAATTTCCTTTTGCTGTTTCCTCATAGGAATATATGAAATGCTCCCTTTAAGATGAGAACGTATCCTATAATTTCATACCTATTTCAATACTCCTGGTATAAATTGATTAACTCCTATTTATTTACATTATCATACATTTTAATTACTGAGTTATGTAGTGTTGCAAATCATGTTATAAGTGTGTCCTATATGTTACTGATCATTTAAAACCATATACTTTCCAAATCTGTTCTGTACAAACCTCTGTGTTACTCAAGTCCATCTGTCATTAACATGCAAAGCAATACCTTCAGTCTTCTGTCTTCTTGCACCAGCCTGTGTTGTTGACAGTGTTCAATGTTAATTGTAGCTATGTGTTCTTAGTGTGTTATGTATGTCACTGCAATGTTCTTACAGTTAGTGTCCTTAGCCAATCTGTTATCCTCTTTCTGTGGTTGATATCTCTGTGCTATTGTTGTTGCTCTTGTCATTGTGCCATTGTTACTGATGTTATCTTAATCTTTGTCCCTTCATTCTTGATTAACCTCTTCGCCTGCAAACATGTTGCCTGATGTAAACTCATCACCTGCTGCCTACTTGGTATGGGAACAGTGAATCCATGAAGTGTTTTCCTCTACTTTGATAGATATAGGTGTTGTCATTAAAGTGTAAAATGACCTTTTCTAAGCTAGCTGTGTTACATTCATTCTGATAAAGTTTTTAATGTATACTAAATCTCCTGGTTGAATGGTGTGTAGAGTGAAGTCTAATGATGCCATCTGTATTAATTCCCCCAATTCTTACAGTTCTTTGACCCTGTGTTGCAATTCCCTCAAATACTGAGCAATTTTCAAACCATCCCCTAACATAGATGGAAAAGCTGGTGGATATTTTTTTGCCTGCATAGCAGAATGTTCATAGAGCATCTCATAAGATAAAATATGTAATTCCCCTCTTGGACTTGTTCTTAAGTAGAATAAAACCAATGGTAGTACTTCTGTCCACTTCAAGAGAGTCTCTGTACACAATTTCCCTATCATGAAGTTTACTTCCCTAGCCATTCTCTCTACCTATCCAGAGCTTTGTGGACAGTAAGGACCATGGAACTTAGGTGTTCTCTTTAGATTTTCATAGATCTGCTTTAAAACAGTCTGTAAAATTAGTACCTCTGTCAGAATCTATGCAGCCTGGTATCCCAAATCTAGGTATGATCTCCCTCAATAGAATCTTTGCAACAAAGCTTGCTATGTTCTTGTTAGATGGGAAGACTTCTGGCCACCAAGTTAACTGATCTACAATCACCAAACAATATTTGAAACTTCCTACCTTGGGCATATTTCTATAATCTATCTGTAGACGTTCAAAGGATGTGAATGATAAAAGAACATCCCTCAAAATCTTTTTGTTTAAATTCATGTTGATTACACTGTGGCACAATGAACAAGCTAAGCAAACTTTTGAAGCAATGCTGGTAATACCAGGTGCAACCCATGTTCTCTTTTTTTTATTTGAAACTTTTAATTTAATTAATTCATTTAGAATATTTTTCCATGGTTACATGATTCAGGTTCTTTCCCTCCCCTCTTCCCATCTTCCTCCCCAAACCAACAAGCAACTCCACTGGGTTTTATATGTGTCATTGATCAAGACCAATTTCCATAATATTAATATTTTCATTAGGATGATCATTTAGCATCTATATCCCCAGTCATCCCAATTGACCCATGTGATCAAGCAGTTGGTTTTTGTCTATGTTTCTACTTCCACAGTTCTTTCTCTGGATATAAATATTCTTTCTCATAAGTCCCTCCAAATTGTCCTGGATGATTACATTGCTGCTGGTAGAGAAGTCCATTACATTTGATTGTGCCACAGTGTATCAGTCTCTGTGTATAATGTTCTCCTGGTTCTGCTCCTTTCACTCTGCATCAATGCCTGGAGGTTGTTCCAGTTCACATGGAATTCCTCCAGTTCATTATTCCTTTCAGCATAATAGTATTCCATCACCATCAGATACCACAATTTTTTCAGCCATTCCCAAATTGAAGGGCATCCCCTCATTCCCCGTTTTTTTTTTTTGCCACCACAAAGAATGCAGCTATAAATATTTTTGTACAAGTATTTTTCCTTATTATCTCTTTGGGGTATAAACCCAGCAATAGTATGGCTAGATCAAAAGGCAGTCAGTCTTTTAAAGTCCTCTGGGTATAGTTCCAAACTGCCATCCAGAATGGCAACCCATGTTCTCTTAACTGTATCTATGATGGCCTGTGTTCCAAAATGACCTTTTGCATGTATGGCCTGGCAGATATGAGAGTAAAATAACGTAGGGAGAATAGGTTTTCTCACTGATGCTATCTGGACACCATTTCATTGTTTTGTCTTGAAATTTTGCCTTCACTTCTGAACCTCTTTCTCTGTGTATGCTTTTTCTAGATCTATATTATTAATGACAGAGAAATTCAATATGAGTTCAGGACCCTGCTCTGCAGCAGATTTAGCTGTAACATCAGCTCTATGATTTCCCTTGGCTACAAAATCATTGCTCTGCATATGGGCCTAGCAGTGGACCACTGCCAATTCTTTCAGGAGTTGTAAAACTTGTAGCAATTCATGAATAATTTTTGCATTAATCACAGTTCTTCCAGATGATATTAGGAAACCACACTGATGCCATAAAAAATGCATAACATATACCTAAAGTGTATTTTGAATCTGTGTATGTTGTGGTTGCTTGGTATTTGGCAATTTCACACGCTTTTTTCAATGCAATTAATTCTGCAGCTTGAGCACTAAGGTTTATAGGCAATGAGGCAAACCACAGAGTTTTAAACTCAGTAACTACAGTTGCACCAGTGAATCCTCTACCTTCCCTCATATAAGATGAACCATCTGTGAATAATATCAAGTCAGGGTTGGTCTGGGTGATGTCTGAGAGATGATCCTAAGGTCTTTCTGCTAACTGCACTACCATCCCACAGTCATATAATGGCTCCCCTTGTGTTGGTAGGTCAGGTAACAAAGTGGCGGGGTTTAAGCTATTGCATCTTTTACATGTTACATTATCATTTCCCAATACTGTTATTTCATACTTCGTTAACTGCTGGTCAGAGAAGGCTTGTGTCCTATGCTTCAACATGAGGGCTTTGACTTCATGTGGGCACATGACCATCAAAGGACAACCTAACATAAAATCTGCTGCTTTTGTGACTAGCAATGCTGTGGCTATAACACTCCAGAGGCATGGAGGAGCATCAGCAGTGATGGAATATAGCTGCACTGAATAATATGTTACAGGTCTTTGTAAAGGTCCTAAACTCTGGGTGAGCACACCAGAAGCTATACCATTTTGCTCATGGATGTGGAGGACAAGTGGCTTGGTATAGTCAAGGATTTCTAATGCAGGGGCAGATAGAATTGCTTCCTTTAATTTCGTAACTGCCTCCAAATGCTCTGGTTTTAATTTTAGTGGCTCTTTCTCACAATTTCTTGTTAGTTCTGTCAGTGACTTTGTAATCTCCCCAAACCCAGGAACTGACTGCCTGCAAAATCCCATGGTACCTCATATTGCTTTGAGTTGTTTCCTGGTTTTAGGAGCACTACGTTTTTGTACATCTGCTATTCTTTTCTGTAAGACATATATGGACCCTTCTGATCACACAAATCCAAGATACTCCACTCTTAGTAGACACCATTGCACTTTTGACTTTGATATTTTGTGTTCCCTCTTATATAACTCACACAAAAATGTTTGCTGTCACACTGACATGTTTTGGCTGTTTATGAAGCCAGAAGAAAGTCATCCACAAAATGGATCAATCTGCTCTCTTTAAAATGAATGTTTGAAAGATCCTGTGTCAAAATTTGGGGAAAATAAACTCAGACTTTCACAGAGTCTTTGGGGCAGACACCACCATGTGAACTGTTTCCCTTTCCATGTGAAGACAAAGATCTTTTGGGAATCCTCATGGATTGGAATAGAAAAGAAATCAGAGTACAAATCTACTACAGTAAAGTATTTTGCCTGACTGGGAATTGCAGATATTATGGTTGTAGGACTTGGTACAACAGGGTGCTTTTTTAACCACATGATTGTTCAGTGCTCAAAGGTCTTGGACAAAGTGATACACAACTTTACCATTGGCATCTAACTTGGGCTTCTTTACAGGCAATATGGGGGTTTTGTATTCTGAGGTACAGGGCACTATTATCTCTTGCTGTATGAGGGAGTCAATTATTTGTGTTATCCCTTCTATGGCTTCTCTACTCAGTGGGTATTGTGGGATTGATGGGAGTGGGCCTTCTTTTGTAACAATCTTAACAGGGACCACTGATTTAAATAACCCCACAGCAGAGTCAAGATGGCGGCATAGAGGCAGTGAAAGTTCAGACATCTAAAAACCCTTCCTCACCAATTAAAAACAAAAAGCTCCTAAGGGGCTGAAAACCAAATCTAACAACAGGACAGAGCTAAAGAATCCTCCTGCTGGACTCAACTTCAAACGTATACCCTCCAAAAGCCTGAATTCAAGAACACTTGGGTTTAAGGGGAAGGAAGAAGGATGGTCCCAGGACCCCTCCCCCACCTACAGTACTGAGCCTCCAGTAGTGGCTGGAATCTCTGGGTGGGAAAGGGCGGTAGTCTGGAGGGAGTACCTTGCAGGGAAAGCTGTGCCAGGTTCATGGCTTGGAACACAGGCTGTGGGGAGACAGCTGGAAGAAAACCTCAGAGAAGGTAGCCCAATCACAGCTGAGACACTCCATATTGCCCCCCCCTTTCTGAGGTTTTGGTTTCGGGGAACATCCATAGTGTCATCCCTGACACTGTGCCTTCTTTGTTCTGTTTCTATGTAACATCTGGCCTGGCCTGGGGTTGGCATAGGATTCCACTATGTTACTTTATCCTCCTGCCACCTGGGATATCTGACCCTTTGTGAGTAAGCTCCCCCAGTGAACCTAATTAACCCTAATAAAATCTATCAATAACCAAGCTGGAACCCTCTTTCTTTGGTATCTCAGTATGCTCAGGAAGGTATGCCCACCTACAATTGGTATAATCACTGCAGAATAGATTTGTCCTCTTACATTTGACATAGTGGGCAGAATAGTCTGACCCCCAACCCCATAAATCTTGTGTCCTTACAGACCTGAAAGTAAAAACTATCTCCTTAATCATACCCTGTAAGATCCTTTGAATCATCATTTACTCACTCATTACTTTCAAGTTGTTTTACAAAAGTAAATCTCTGTATTGCTCTTGATGTATTTCAAAGACCTTACCTGAGCTTGGTTATTTCTATATGCCTAATTAGAATTCTTTATTAAGTTAGGTTGAAAGACCCTATTTTTCTCTTGAAAAGCTAGTTTTAATATTGATGGATAGGTATTTCTAGAATAAATTTCTATTTCCCAAGATTTCAAGTATAGTATACTATCCAACCTTTTCTGTTGTTTCTTGTCCTGGATAAGAAATCTTGCATGATTATTATTACTATTTTTTGATATATGATGATTTTCCTTTTCATTTGATGCAATGTGTTGTGACAGAGACTGGCACATAAGACAAGTGTGTGGAACTGACCACCTCGATGGAGGAGGGGCCCCACGAGTTTGGAATCTGGAGAAGGAGAAGACTCTGACTGGTAGAGGAGTTGGTCTCTCAGTCTGGAGAAGCCAAAGAGAGAAGGTTGAAAGGCTTTCTCCTGAGGGTAACTCACTTTTTCCTGTCTATGACTGGAAATCTTTCCCCACAACATTTCCCAATTGAAAAAAACTATAGAAGAGGAAACATGAGAAAGACATTTTAAATCTCTGTTCAACTTTACTTCAGCTCCTGTTGCCCTGAGTCTGAACTGTGTGAAAACTAGATTACTCCACCCTACTTAGATCTTACTTTATGGTGAAGATAAAATTGTAATCTCCTGATTGAACAACGAAGGTACTTAGTTCTTACTTTATAGTGAAGCTAGAACTTTAAGCTAAGTCTATTTTTTAGATCTTAATACAAAAAGGTGTTAAATAACTATAAAAGGTAAATTAGTCACAAAAAGGTTAAGTAACTAACAAAAGGTGAACTTAACAAAGAAGTGTTAAGTAACTCAAAAGATTTAATCTAATCAAAGAAGATGAGAACTAAAGAATGGGCAGTCCTGGAGAAAAGCCTCTGATGTGATTGGTAGAAGTGAAAATTTAGAGGAGGGGACACAAGAGTAAAAGGTCTAAATATTTCACGTCACTTCCTCTCACTGGTACTTTTGGTGGCAGAGAGGTGGCTGGTGGCAGTATGCTGGGCCTTTCAGCATCTTGGCATGGCTACAGCTATTGTCCGGTTTGGTGGTGACTTTCTGGCTGAGTTTTTCCTCCTTTACTTTCCAAACTTTATGCCGCTAATCTCCTTCAGAGACCTAATGGCAGAGATCTTGAACTCCCCCTGGCACAGGCCAGGCAGGAGAAATCCTATAATCTCTTCCCTCTTTCTCCTTAAAATCCTTCCCTCTATATTAATTACTATAAATTTCCATACTGACTTGGGTATTTTATTTGGGATTTTTTTCCCCCTGGTGACCAATTAATTTAGATTTTAAGTCACAACCCTAAAATTATCTTAACAACTGTGGCCAAGAGGCCAAACCCAGGGTGAGTCAACCTGACTTTCTCTCAGGGGGCTCAGACTGCCAAGGCCCGAGTTCTCCCCAAACTTGAGGATGGAGGGAAAAGGGTTTTAGATAAAGACAAGGACCCCTTTTTCCCTACTTTCCTCTCCCAATATTTCCCTTCTACTTATTCCTTCGTATTACCCTGATTGAGTTGGCATTAAAATAGTTATCTTTTCCCCAAACTGTGAATCAAGTGTGAATGAAGAGATCAAGGGGAGACCCTTTGGTCTTAAGTAGTAGAGGGGAGGACAAGAGGGACAAGAGCAAATCTGAGAGAGCAGCCTTAGCTAAGGAGGGAAGGCAGAAGGGAAAAAATCTTCAAATCCTCTCTCCTCTTTCTGAGTCAACCCTTCCTATCTGCTGTCTCCCCTGACCCCTGCTTTACAAAGGGGGATATCCACTCTTTTCCTCTCTATACTGGAAGACTGAACCCCTCAGTTACAACTAAACAACCCCTCGAATACAGTGTAAAAATTGAAGGGTGGCTTGACAGCAACTAAAGGGTATTCTCACTAAGATGGTGAATCAGTGGAAATTAGAGAGTGTATAAAGTTGGTTCAATCTGTGTAATAGAGAGCCAAGGCTGTTTGGAATTAACCTCTGATCTCCCTCTCTCACCCCTGAGGAAGATGGATGTCAATTACAACACTAGACTCCCTGAGGTAATGACTATAGGGGGGTTGGATACTGGCTTCCCCTATCAATTAACCCTAAAGATGCTTTCAGGTTTCTTCCTCAGAAAGGATCCCAAGGCACAACCCAGCTCGAGCCTTTGCCTCAGAGTGATGGCTCAATGATTCCATCTTGTTCTAGCTCTATATACCCTTTCAGACAACATTTGAGAGGCTTAAAATGAATCTGACTGCTTATAATATTTAATAAAGGATTTTTTAGGTAATTGGGTAATGAAAGTGAGGTAAGTTAACCCTAAAGTTCCCTATTTAAGTCCTTGGCCTGGGAAGTGAGGGTATCACACCCCCAGGTTTCTCTGACCTGTTCCCAGCTAATAAACCCCACAACTATTCTCTATAATTAACTAACAGGCCTAAGATTTAACAGGAAGGCAGGTGCTAAGATACAGAGGTAAAGTGGCAGGGATGGCAAGAAAGCTGGGCCCCCTCTTCTGGGAGTCCACAGCCACCTTTTGGGGTTTGAGATATCTTCTTTATTAAGAGATGTTTGGAGATGTCTGATTGAGGAATGATGTCTAAGAATGGATGCTGACACAAGATACTCTCAGGTTGCTTTTCTTTCAAAGTCCTCAACCCCAGAACAGATCCTATCTTGTCCAAGACCCAGATCAGAAGCCCAGAATTCCCTGTAGCTCCTCCCCAGGACCATTTTCCTTCCCAGAAACCTCTGCTCTCAACCCATGTTTTCTTTTTCCCAGTCCTGCCAAAGTTCTAAATCTTGCCCTAAACCCATCCTTACAGATCCCACTTCTTTTCTTTTGCAAACTTTCCCAAAGTTGCACTGGGATTAACTATGTTTACTAAAATCTAATTCTAGCTAGCTAATGTTCTTACACCCCCCCCCAAATAACAAATCTATCTTTCTAACCCATTCTTACACTAAACTAGCTAACTTTAATTCTAAGACAGGTTTTTGGAAAGTCTTTTGGGTAGGAAAGTCTGCAGAGTTACATAAAATTCTATGTTGAAAAAACAGGGTTGGACAACATGTCCTGTAACAATGTTTGAACAATATCTGTTGTAAAACTTAATGCAATTCTATCTGATTGTTGGTCTATTCCAATTTTAACCTAATCTTATACAATTTTAATTATGTTACTTGTAATGTTTATTTTACTCTGCCCCTTACACTGACCAGCTTTTGTATTCAACCTCCCTGGTCCCTCAACTATTCTGGCCCTAATTTTGCATTATTCTATGTATCTTACATTATGTACAGTCAATGCTACCTTATTTCTAAGTCTATTGCTATTGTTAACCTATAGTACATGTAATTTACTTTGTACAACATTTACATAAGATATTTATACATATTTACATGAGTCATGACTTTGGTGTCAATCAGACAGAAGAATCTTATGATCTTTCCATCTGCCTAAGACCTCACAGGAACTTTATATTTACATATATACAATTTGCATCTTGCAAATTTGTGGACACCAGCTCATTTACATCAGGGTCCCTATAGATCAGTCTCTGTTGTGTTTGTGTCTTGATCTGTAGTGGTACATACCCATACTTACCAAAGGTTGCTAGCCGTCCTTAGTCTGTGTGTTGACTGCTGGGATCAACTTCACTTCTTGCCATTATGTTGTATGTGTGTCTCTAAGTATTATGCTTATTGTGTTAATTGCATGACATCTTATGTGAATCTATCCCTTTGAAGTTTCTTCCTTCTTGATTGTTTGTGCATACATTAAAAGTTTTAGCTATCCATATGCAGCTTGTACAGTTCCTTGAATGACTGGGTCCTGTTCCTCTTTTTGTGCTCTTCTTGATGATTTCTTCTTCTGTGGTAGTCAAAAACTTGACTGTTGTCTAATTTTGACTGATGGGTCTTTTCTCTTCTTCATCTTTGCTTGCCTTGAACTTTTGTGTGTATGGATTGTTCTTAGTGTAGCAGGATTTTTGGTTTGTATATGTGTAGCAGTTATTTCAGACCTCAACTTCTGATTCATCATTCACATTGCTATGATTTTCTATATCATGTTCCAGGTTCTGTTCTAATTCTGAGTTTGTGTTTTGTTTGTTGGTTATGGATTTTTGTGGTTTTACAATGGAAACATGAAACCAGAGATCTTTCCCCAAGATTTTTACAGCCATAGGGGTCACTGTGATTACTTGGTGAGGTCCATTCCATTTTGTATCTGTTATAGCTTTCCTGTTAACGTTCTTTATATACACTAAGTCTCCAAGCACTATTTTGTGAAGGGAGTAGTTCAATGGTACATGCTGTTGGATCAAGCCTAAAGCATGAAATCCTTTAAATCTCTTTTGCAGGGCTTGTAGGTGTGTATGTAGCTGACATTCTCCACTTAACATAGACACATATGCTGGTTTGCATGTTCTCCCTTGCCAAAGAGACTGTCCATAAAGTACTTCAGAGGGAGAGATGTGTAAGTCTCCACTTTGCTTTGTCCTTAAGTGAAATACTAATGGAAGAACTTGTGTCCATTTAAGGTGAGTCTCTGCACAAAGATTTACCAATTTAATCTTTCCACTTTGCCAGCACTTTTTGTATGATATACTGTGTGATAATTCCCTTCTATACCTAAATATTTATATACTTCTCATAGGACTTGTGAAGTAAAATTAGTCACATGATATGAGTAGATTTATCCAGTATACCAAATCTAGGGATGATTTCCTTTAAGAGGGTTTTTACTAAAAAGGCTGCGGTGTTCTTCTTGGCAGGGAAAACTTCAGGCCATCTTGTTAGTCTATCTACGATGACTAAACAGTACTTGTACCCTTTATCACTTGGCATGTTAATGTAGTCTATTTGCAAACTTGCAAAGGGAGTAAAAGCTAATGGGTGACCTCCCAAGTCTTTGCTTCTAAAATTCCCTTGATTGAACTGTTTGCAGAGACTATATGACTGACACACTCTAATTGCAAATGAAGACATCCCACGGTCTGTCCATAAGTGTCTCACTATATCTAATAAGGCAAGGGTGCCAAAAATGCCCTTTTGAATGTATAGCATTACATAGATGATAATATAATGCT
Organism: Monodelphis domestica; assembly: GCF_027887165.1. Classification (NCBI taxonomy): domain Eukaryota; kingdom Metazoa; phylum Chordata; class Mammalia; order Didelphimorphia; family Didelphidae; genus Monodelphis; species Monodelphis domestica. The sequence continues at coordinate 209,639,361 of NC_077227.1, read as the reverse complement.
CTGGGCAAGATGGGTTTTCCAGCTTCTGAGACCCACATCCCTCTTACTAGTTTGGCCCCAAGTTGATCTTTCCATTACTGGATTTCCCTTTCATTGTAGGCTTGTGTTATCTCTTGTTATTCAACTAGAGAGAAATTCAGGACATGTTTAGGACCAAACTTAACTGTGTATCTGGCTGAGATATCAGCCCTGTTGTTTCCTTGGGATATTTTATCTTTCCCATATGTGTGAGTCCGGCAGTAGGTCACTGCCACTTCTTTGGGCTACTGGAAAGCTTCTAGAAGCTCTAATATCAAATGTCCAATCGAAATTTGCCTCCCAGATGAAGTTACAAATCCTCTGTTTTTCCATATCTGACCAGTCACATGCACAACTGTGAACGTGTACCTGGAATAAGTGAACACATTTATTCTCTTGTCTTTGCCAATCAAGAGTGCTATGGTGAGAGCCTTCAACTCTGCCCCCAAGCGCTAACGTGGCTTGGGAGAGATGCATTCCATAGTGTGCCCAATTGTGTAACCACAGATGCGCCCATGAACCTTTGATCACCCTCCACAAATGAAGAACCATTGGTGAAAACCTTGAGGTTGGGATTGGATAGAGGGGTATCTTTTAAGTCTTCCCTTGTTTTCTTCTATGGTATCTTGGCAATTATGTAGTGGTTCTCCTGATATGGGTAAATCTGGAATTAAGGTTGCTGGATTTAGGGGTGAACGTTTTAAAGTGAGGTTCTCATTGCTCAACAACACAGTATCATAATAAGACAATCAGACTAATATAAAAGCTTGGAGATTGCTCTTTTTCAATATGCTTTCTATTTGGTGGGCTGAGTACACATTTAGCTTGTAACCCAATACCAAGTCACTTGACTTTTGCACCTTTAGGGTGACAGCTACAATTGCCCTGAGACAGTGGACCATTCTCTTAGCTACTGGATCAAGTTGGGAGCTATAGTAAGCAATTGGCCTAAAACTTTTTCCTAGAGTCTGGACCCAAACTCTTGAAGCAATTCCCTTTGCTTCATGAACAAACAAATGGAAAGCTTTGCTATAGTCTGGAATTCCAAGTGCAGGTGCTTGTTTTAACTGAGACAGTGCATTCAGACGTTCTTTACTGTTTTAAAGGTTTTGGGACTTCATTCCTGGTCAAGTCTGTTAGGCATTTCAAAATATGACTAAACTCCAGGACCCATTGCTGACAAAATCCAGTTACCTCGAGGAATGCTCTTAGTTGTTTCTTTGACTTTGGCACACTCAGGTTTTGAATGTTAGCTATCCTTTTTGTTGAAATTTTCCTTGAGCCATTCTCTAGTATGAATCCCAGATATTCCATATTAGGCATGACCCACTGCAACTTGCTTTTTGACATCTTGTTCCCTCTCTTGTACAATTCTATTAGTAGAGCTTTTGCATCCTGGAAATAGATTTTAGCAGTAGGGGAAGCAATAAGAATGCCATCCATGTAGTGGATCACTTTTATGTGTTTAAATTTGATGGATTCAAGGTCTTTTGATGCACTTTCAAAGAACCCTTGAGCTAATCAAGTCCAACTTATCTTGGATACCCCCAGGTAAAAGTGAATATCCTCTGGCTCTCTTTGTGGATAGGCACAGTAAAATATGCATTTGAAAGATCAATAACACTAAACCATTTTGCTGAACTTGGCATTTCTGATATAATGGAGCTTGGAGATGGAGTCACCATGTGGGTATTTTTCACATGATTGTTTACTGCCCTTAAATCTTGGACAAATCTTCAAGATGTTGTGAATTTCAAAACTATTCCACCCTAATCAGACCATTCTTTAGAAGATGTGATTTAGCTATTTCCTGATCAGTAACAATGGAGATACTTGGAATAACAGAATCAGGTCTTGGAAACTACATTTCTCCTCCCTTCTTAGTTTAACAACATTGAGGAATACAGCATACCTTCAGCTTTTCATATTATTAGGTAATGCCATTTTTGTACTCCTCAGTACTGTGTTTAGAGATGCTAACATAAAAAAAATTAATTGAAGCTGAAATTCAGAAAAACATTCAAAAAATCGAGGACATAAAAAAATGCAAGAAAACATGCAAGCCTAATTAGAAAATTTTAAATGTTTCTTACAGGATCAATTGGCAAACATCCACCCTGCCAAAAACAGACCTGTTTCAGAACCTTTGAATGAGGAAATTTCCTTCCCCGAAATAGAGATGGAAAACACCTTCCCTATA